>NC_088930.1:19680000-19890000 GCF_038396675.1 Hydra vulgaris
ATAAGCATTTTAAACTATATTTTTTGGAACTTATTTTCAGAAAAAGTTAAAATAATAATAATGGTTTATCATCAAAATTATTCATTGGACATCAGATCTTGAGTCACTTTTGATCAAAAAAAGGGCCTAACCTACAAGCAATGTGATGAAAAATATCAAATATCAGTAAGTGGTGTTAGGAAGATGTGTATAAAGTATGAAACAACCGGTTCTGCTGAAAATCAGAAAAGACTTGGTCGCCCCATTAATACTTCAACAATAACCAATATCCTAATTGCACTGATAAAAAAAAAAATTCAACAATAACCTAAAGGCAGATTGTTGAAAATCTTAAACTAAATGTTTTCTATCGAACTGTATAGAGAAGACTTAATTTAAGTGGTTTAATAATTTAGGTGGTTTAAATAAACCTTATCCAGAAAAGTAAACCTCTCATTAGTTTTATAAGCAAAGAAAAACTTTTAGCATTTGCAAAACTGCATATTAACAAGTGTGAGGCATTTTGGAACTTAGTGTTATAGACTGATAAGAATAAATGTCGAATACTTGGCTTAAAAAACGACAAAGAGTTTGGCGCAGACCTTGTGATGCACTCTTAGATAGAAATTTTACAAAAACAGTCTAGCATAGAGGTGGTTCGCCTATGGCTCGGGGATGTTTTGATTCAAATAGTGTGGGACGACTGGTGAATGTTGAATGTATAATGACAGGGAAGTTGTATTTTGATTGGCTTTCAAAAAATTAATATCAATCCGTTTAAGAATTGATAGCAAATTTTTTTTTACCATGACAACAACCCTAAACACACATGCAAAGCGACACAACAGTTCTTAAAAAAAGTAAAGCTAACATCCTTAAATGGCCGCCACAAAGTCCAGACCTTAACCCTGTTGAAAATATATATGGGCAATTTTCAAATCTAAACTAATTGTAAAATAGCTTATTTCATTTAATAGAGTTACTTTTACAATGATTTAAAAAAAATTATAAATATTTTTTTTCTTGATTACAATCAAATTTTAAAAAAACATACAATTTTTGAAGTTATGTAGATTCCAATGTAAATAATTTTGTTTTTATTGTTAGAGTTCTGAACTTATCAAAAATGTTAATGCAATATGTATATATATATATATATATATATATATATATATATATATATATATATATATATATATATATATATATATATATATATATATATATATATATATATATATATATATATACTTATATATATATCTATGTATACATATATATATATATATACGTATATACATATATATATATATATATACGTATATACATATAAATATATATATAAATATATATTTATATGTATATAGTATTCATATATATACATATATATGTATATACATAAATATATATATATATATTATATATATATATAAATATATATGTATGTATATACATATATATATATATATATATATATATATATATATATATATATATATGTATATATATGTATATATATATATATACATATATATATATGTATAACTATAAACCGTCATTTTAAATCATATAATGTACTTTGTTCATAAGATGGAAACCAGTTAAAACCATATCATTTCTCTATCTTTGATCCACCAGAACTTTACTTAATAAACTTACACCTAAAATCAAATTATCATATGTCAAAAAAATTTAAACATTATTATTAAAATCAGATATGACTAATAGTTATTATTAAGTTTTATTTATTCTTCACCATATAAAAAGTTAAAGGCAAAGAGAAACACAATCATTCACTAACATAATCACTTTCATTCTTTTTTGGAGTCCTCTCTAGTTGTAAAATTAAATTCTTCGCCTACTTTTTTATCTAATAATAGATACTTATAAGTAATTATTTAGTAAAATAAATCTCAACAAAAATGTAAAAACTAAAACGTAGACCCAGTGCAAACAAATTACGATATATATCTAGGCAATCATAATACAATAAACAAACTCAAAATGTTACTTATCCCAAAATAAAAATAAGACTTATTAGATGTTTATTTGATATAGTACTTCACCGTTAATTATAGAAGTTTATTTGATATAGTACTTCACCATTAATATAAAACTAAAACAGTTTTTTTATTCATATAAAACAATTAAAATAGCAATGAGTACTGTAAAATTTAATGACCTCTAGTAACTTTAAATCTTTTAACTCTAAGCTTGTTCCATGAATAATCAATTGGAAAGCTATTATAGGAAGCTTTCATTGCATGAACACCAGTGGACAAAAATAACCAACCATCTTCTACCCAAAAACATAGAGCAACTGCCTCTGCTTCAATCTGTTTTTTAAATAAACAACTTAAGCCAAAGATTGTGAAGTCATTGTAATAGATCATCTAAAAAAAAGGCATCATTTGTTTTATTTACATATATATATAAAAATATATAATAATACATATATATATTTATATATACATATATATTTATATTATATATCTATATATATATAATATCTATATATATATAATATATATATATATATATATATATATATATATATATATATATATATATATATACATTTATAAACAAATATAGATGTTTATATGTATACATATATATATATATATATTTATATATATATGTATATATATATATATATATATACATATACACACATATATATACATATATATATACATATACACACATATATATATATATATATATATATATATATATATATATATATATATAATGTATGTATATATATGTATATGTACATATATATATATATATATATATATATATATATATATATATATATGCATATATATATATATATATATATATATATATAATGTATGTATATATATGTATATATATACATATATATATATATATATATATATATATATATATATAATGTATATATTTCTGATATATATATATATATATATATATATATATATATATATATATATATATATATATATATATATATATATATATATATATATATTCATAATTACATGCATTATTACATAATAATAAAATAAATAAAAATACATATCAAAGGTATGTGATAAATAATTAATGTTAGAATTATATATACAACACCAACTCTAAAATTAGGACTAGAAATATAAAAATTATGTATACATATATAAAATGTATATATTTCTTTTATATATATTCATAAATTTACCCATATATATATGCATAAATACATATTATTAAAATAAATAAATATGTATGATAAAGAATAAATGTTAGTATTAAATATACAACAGCAACTCTATAATTAGGACTTAATACTTTTCCTATTTAAATTAGAAGTTTTTCAAAAAAATAAAATAAAGTTTCTTATCCAAACGTGTTTTTATATAAAAAAAAATTAATAATGCATACTTTCATTATTGGTCGAAGATTTTATACTGAATATTTGCTTGATAATTAGGGTAAGGTGTTTAAAGTTTTTCAAATAAATAAAAAAATTAGTCTGTGAACAGACTAAATTTAGTCTGACTTATTATGTTTTAATAATTTTGATATTACTTAAAACATCTGAATCTTATTAAAATTAAGTGCTATTTTTATCTTAGAAATAACATATTTAATACAACTTTGCAATTTATTAAAATGGTCATTTTCAAATAAATAAATCATCAACAAAAATAACCTGAATAAACCGAATATACTCTGAGATTTATGTATATTATATACAATTTGATGCAAAATCTAAAAGTTTTAAATTAGCCGCAATAAATTATAAGAAGTTATAACACATAACTTTATCAAAATATTTTTTTTATACCATCTGCATGCATTCTATTGAGTTTTCGTTGCCTTTTATTTACGGCAAATTATTTTTGTAATGGCTAGTTAATGAGACAATAAATTTCAATGTGTCACTTCCTCAACGTTTTCAAAACAACGTTTAATTATCGTTGGCAAAATAACACTTTTTCAACGTTTTTTAAATACCACATTTTCAACGTTGGTATATGTAACGTTGAATAAGCGTTGTTTCATAAATAGCTTAAATACGTTGAAAAAGCAGCTAATGTCTAACGTTGATAAACCTTAAACTTTGCGACGTTTTTACTGTGACTATTTGCGTACTTTTTTTCAACGTTGAATAAACGCTTTTTTTTGAGAAGATAATTTAAGTTGATATGTATACGCTCATTCAACGTTGAAAATATGACGTTGAAAAGCGGTTTATTTTAAACGTTGATGAAGCATAGATTTTGAATCGTCTATAAAGTGGCTTTTTGCGTAAGTTGATTCCACGTTGAATAAACGTCTTTTTTTGAGAAGCTAAATTACGTTACAATTTCAACGCTTACTCAACTTTTAAATTTACTGCGATTTAGTATACAAAAACAAACATTGATTCAACGTTGAAAGCGCGTTGTTTTTGTGACTGCAACGCTTTTTGTACGCTGCGACCGGTTTTCAACGTTGATTCAACGCTGAAATGTTTGCTGGGACTGTTAATACTATTTTTATATATACTTTTATACTGTTTATTAATTTTTGAGTCATTACACACCTATGTTTACTAATCAAGAGTATTATTTGAAAAAAAAGTTTTTTTTTAAATTTTTAAAAATTTGATTCTGATCAACTTTAATTCTCAGATATACAAAAGCAAACAAATTTTATTTTTAAATAAAATAAAAGTAAAAGTGTCTGTTATAAAATAATAATAATTCAAGCAGTTTGTGTTTTCCATCTTGAACAGTGTGATTATTATGGTAGGGTGTAAAATAAAATTTCAAGAACATAAAGTAGTCTTTAAAAGGATTTTTTAAACATATTTTCTAAAATGTTACATTCAACTGTTTACTTAAGATTGAGTTAGCAAAAGTTGTAATTGTTTAACTAATAAAAAAAAGTGAGGTGTATCCATTAATCACTTGCCATCCCATAAATCGAGTGTGATGGCCACAATTCAATTTATTCAATTTCTAGAATGGCTTAGATGTGGACCATCTATTAATACGGTATTATTTGCTGTATTGGTTATGGTAGGGTATTTATTATACTTAGGTTGTAAAAGTAGTAAAGCTACATCCGAATCGTATCTGACTACTACCTAAGTACTGTTTATACCCAGATAACAGGTATAAACAGTACTTAGGTACTGTTCATACCCGTTATTTGGGTCTTTTAGCCAGGCACGGTCTACCCTAACGCTATTCTATAAATCAAGTCTGGCTATCTTTCAATAACACATAAGATTCGCATCAAATTTTCTAGTCAGGCAACTTTATTTTTAACGGTTTCACTTAATAGATATATAAATAAATAGAAAGCATTGTGATATAAATGATAAATTTGAAATAACAATAGGTAAATCATCAGTTTATTTATCACTTTTATTATCTTATAACACAAAAAGCAAAAACAAGTTTGTGCACAGGTTTGTTATAATAATGTTTACTCTAACAAGAACGGTAAAAGAACGTAAATAAATAATTTTTTCTTTTGATTCAATATGATGCTAATCCAGTCAATATATTCTATATTCTATTTATAGTTTAAAGACTCAACTAAACATGGGGTGAGAATCAACTAAAAGTTACTTTGAAGACCAGAAATACTTGTAAAAGATATTTTGAACAATAAAATGAATTACATTGCGATAACGATGTAATTCTTTTTATCGTTCTTTATCGTTGTATTATTTTTATCATTAAAACAACAAACAAAGTTAAAAATATCAAAATAGTTATCATTTTCATTTCCTAAAATACTGTCGGTCAAATAAAATTGATACATGCGACATGATATTAGGATATTAAAAAGAACTGATTGACTATTTGTATGTTACGGTATAAATACTCCCTTGTTTTATGTGTGTACTCAACAGTGAAGCAGCGTGCTCCCTTGTTTTATTTGTAAACAATTTAAAATAGGTATTATACATTTAGGAGATTGTCAAGTGCCAATAAAAACACAAGCAAACAAATAAAATGTCTCAACCAGACGTTTGTAAAGTCTTTGTAAAGTAAGTGCAGTAAATGAACACTCATCGAATGAGGGTGTTCATTTGGAAAGGGAGTATTTTAATTAAAACTCTTTCTCAAGCTTTTAACTTTATTACCGCCATGCTTTTATCTTCGATTTAAAACAGTATTTTACAGGGAAACTTTCTGACAGCTAGTAAAAGTATTTAATAAATGATTATATGACAGTTCTTTTTTACTTTTTAAAATTCAAAACATTATACTTTAATGAAGTTCAACACTTTTAATATTTGATTTTAATTTAATATTTAATTTAATTTTAAAATCAACTTAAATATTTTAAAAAATTTTTTTTTACTTCCCAGCAAACATGACAACGTTGAACCAACGTTTAAAACCGGTCGCAAAAGATGTTGCGGAAACGTTGACAAAGTAATCGATTTTGCAAAGATATGTAACGTTGTTTAATAGACATTGATTAAACGTTATTGCGTAACGTTAAAAAACGTTACTAAAAGACGTTACAAAAGCGTCGCAACAAAACGTTGAAAAAGTGTTACATAAAAAGCGTTGTATAAACGTCGCAACTTAACGTTGAAAAAACGTTACTTAAAAAGCATTGCATAAACGCTGTTAAAGCTGTCTATTTTGCAAGGATTTGTAACGTAGTTAGTAAAACGTTGATTTAACGTGACTCAAAGACGTCGAGTAAAGGTTGAAATATAACGTTAAATCAACGCTTAAATGCGCTGTATAAAATATCGCAAAATATTATTAAACGTAATTAAACGTGGCTATAATATATATTGAATTGGCAAAAAAAACTAAATTGTAATTTGAACTCTGCCCTCGCATTATTTCCAAAATCAAGTTTTAATACAAACAGTAATATACAATGATAAATATAAAAAGCTTAAAATATACAATTTATAGATATATATAAATATATATAAAAATATAAATATTTTCTTTAAAATTTATATGTGTGAGTGTTTGCATATATATTTATGCAATATATACAAAAATACAATTAACAGGATATCGCATCGATAGGCCAGGATATCATTGAGATACAGAATCTAAATCAAAAAACAAAACTGGTACCATTAGTAGTCTGAAAACAAATGTAAAAAAAATGTTATTAAATTAGTATAATTATTATTAAATTTAAAAAGTAAAAATAAATATATATACACACACACACACACATATATATATATATATATAACTTATTTATATATATAATTTATAATGATAGGTTCAGGTATCACTCCATTGACTAGTTTTTAACTATATGAGTGACACATAACCTTATTTAATTGAGTTTAAAAATATTTTTGTAAATTTTCATATTTTATGGTTAAATAAATGGAATTATATTGTTATGTATAAAATATATAGATAAATAAAGTACATATATATATATATATATATATATATATATATATATATATATATATATATATATATATAAATTATATGTATTTATATAAATTATATATATATATATATATATATATATATATATATATATATATATAAATTTTATGTGTATATATAAATTAAATATATATATATATATATATATATATATATATATATATATATATATATATATATATATATATATATATATATATATAAATTTAAAATATATAAAAAAACACATTTGAGGAACAAAAAATATGTAAAAATTGGACTACATTTTTGATGAATTATAAAATATTTATTGTTTTACATGGATAAAACTGAAGTAGCACCAAGTTCCAAGGGTCTTTTTCTTTTTTACTTTCTACTTTTATAAAATAATGAAAGAAACTTAAAGGAGGTCATTTTAAAGAGCATATTAAGTTATTCGAGTTTTGGTTAATTCGAAATAAATTCTTATGCCCCTATAAGAATATATATATATATAAAAACTTTGTATATATATTTATATATATATATATATAAATAAATATATATACATATATATATATATATATATATATATATATATATATATATATATATATATATATATATATATATATATATATATATATATATATATATATATATATGTATATATAAACAACTTTAAAAAGTATTCTACACAATAGAGTACTCAATGTTCCTAAAAGAAAAGAGCAATTATATTAGTAATCAAAATCACTTGACAAAAATTTTTTCCATTTAACACTGTGTTTCATCAACAAAAAAAAATTTCTGATGAATCTTTGTTGATGAAACACAGTGTTAAATTGAAAACTTTTTGTTAAGTGATTTTCTATTTACTACTAATATATATATATATATATATATATATATATATATATATATATATATATATATATATATATATATATATATATATATATATATATATATATATATATATATATATATACACAAAATTAGATTTTGTGTGTATACATATATATATATATATATATATATATATATATATATATATATATATATATATATATATATATATACAAAATTATATACGTCAGAATCTATATAACTGCAAAAGTTTTATGTTTTTTTTAAAATTTAATTTCAAAGAGAAAAAAAAAAAATTTATAACTCTTTTTAACTTAATGCAAAAGTAACTCTATTAAACGAACTTTTATAACTTACAGTTTTTCTGTCTAAAATAAAAGTAACAAAAGTAAAAAACATCTACATTTTTATTAATAAATATAATGCTTTGTCAATAACTATTTACTTAAAAGTATTACCATCAAAAATATTATGTTAAAGTTATTAACAATAAGCATTTTAAACCATATTTTTTGGAATTTATTTTTAGAAAAAGTTAAAATAATAATAATGGTTTATCATCAAAATTATTCATTGGATATCAGATCTTGGGTCACTTTTGATCGAAAAAAGGGCCTAACCTACAAGCAATGTGATGAAAAATATCAAATATCAGTAAGTGGTGTTAGGAAGATGTGTATAAACTATGAAACAACTGGTTCTGCTGAAAATCAGAAAAAAGTTGGTCGCTACATTAATACTTCAATAATAACCGATATCCTAATTGCACTGATAAAAAAAAAAAAAATCAACAATAACCTAAAGGCAGATTGTTGAAAATCTTAAATTAAATGTTTCCTATCGAACTGTACAGAGAATACTTATTTTAAGTGGTTTAATAATTTAGGTGGTTTAAATAAACCTTCTCCAGAAAAGTAAACCCCTCATTAGTCGTATAAACAAAGAAAAAGCATTTGCAAAACTGCATATTAACAAGGGTGAGGCATTTTGGAACTTAGTGTTATGATCTGATAAAAATAAATGTCAAATACTTGGCTTAGAAATTGACAAAGAGTTTGGTGCAGACCTTGTGATGCACTTTTAGATAGAAATTTTACAAAAACAGTCAAGCATGGAGGTGGCTCGCCTATGGCTCGGGGATGTTTTGATTCAAATAGCGTGGGATGACTGATGAATGTTGAATTTATAATGACAGGGAAGAAGTATGTTGATTGGCTTTCAAAAAATTTATGTCAATCCGTTCAAGAATTGATCGCAAATTTTTTTTCACCATGACAACGACCCTAAACACACATGCAAAGCGACACAACAGTTCCTCAAAAAAAAGTAATGCTGACATCCTTAAGTTTTTGCCACAAAGACCCGACCTAAACCCTGTTGAAAATATATCGGCAATTTTGAAATCTAAAATAATTGTAAGATAGCTCATTTCATTTAAGAGAGTCACTTTTATAATGATTTAAAATAAATCATAAATATTTTTTTTCTTGTTTACAATCAAATTTTGAAAAAACATAAAATTTTTGAAGTATGTAGATTCCTACGAAGAATGAAGATTGTAGATTCCAATGTAGATTGGAATATAGATTGTAATTAGAATGTAGATTGTAATTAGAATGTTGATTGTAAGATTCTAATGAAGAATGTAGATTCCAACGTAAATAATTTTGTTTTTATTGTTACGGTTCTGAATTTATCAACAATGTTAATGCCATACATGTATATATCTATCAATCTATCTATCTATCTTTATATATATGTATATATATATATATATATATATATATATATATATATATATATATATATATATATATATATATATATATACATATATCTAAATATATATATATATATATATATTTATATATATATATCAATTTATATATCTATATATATATATATATATATATATATATATATATATATATATATGTATATATATGTATATATATATATATACGTATATATATAAATATATATATATATATATATATACATATATCTAAATATATATATATATATATGTATATATATATATATCAATATATATTGTATATATATATATATATATATATATATATATATATATATATATATATATATATATATATATATATATATATATATATATATATATATATATATATATACATATATAAACATTTATAATATAAACAATTTATTATATAAACAAATTATAATATAAACAACATTTATAAATAAACAACAAATTATAATATAAACATTTATAATATAAACAAATATATATGTTTATATGTATATATATATATATATATATATATATATATATATATATATATATATATATATATATATATATGTATATGTACATATATATATATATATATATATATATATATATACATATATGTATATATATATATATATATATATATATATATATATATATATATATATATATATATACACATATACACACATATATATATATATAATGTATGTATATAAATGTATATAAACATTTATAAACAAATATATGTTTATATGTATATATATATATGTATATGTATATATATACTTATCAGATATATACATTTTTTATTTATCACATACAAAGGTATGTGATAAATAAAAAATGTTAGAATTAAATATACAACACCAACTCTAAAATTAGGACTAGAAGTATAAACATTTTATATACATATATAAAATGTATATATTTGTTTTATATATATTCATAAATTTACCCATGTATACATGCATAAATACATATTATTAAAATGAATAAAAATATAGGATAAAGAATAAATGTTATAATTAAATGTACAACACCAACTCTATAATTAGGACTTAATACTTTTCCTATTAAAATTAGATGTTTTTCAAAAAAATGGAAATAAAGTTTCTTATCCAAACGTGTTTTTATATGAAAGAAACTTAATAATTCATACTTTCATTATTGGTCGAAGATTTTATACTGAAGTATTTGTTTGATAATTAGGGTAAGATGTTTAAAGTTTTTTAAATAAATAAAAAAATTAGTCTGTTAACAGACTAAATTTAGTCTGACTTATGTTTTATTAATTTTGATATTACTTAAAACATCTGAATCTTATCAAAATTAAGTGCTATTTCTAACTTAGAAATAACATATTTAATACAACTTTGCAATTTATTAAAATGGTCATTTTCAAATAAATCAATCATCAACAAAAATAACCTGAATAAACCGAATATACTCTGAGATTTATGTATATTATTTACAATTTCATGCATAATCTAAAAGTTTTAAATTAGCCGCAATAAAAAGAAGTTATAAATCATAACTTTAATAAAATATTTTTTTTATACTATCTGCATGCATTCTATTAAGTTTTCATCGCCTTTTCTTTATGGCAAAATATTTTTGTAATGGCTAGTTAATGAGACAATAATTTTCAATGTCTCAACGTTGTCGAAACAACGTTTAATTAAACGTTGGCAAAATAACACTTTTTCAACGTTTTTTAAATACCACATTTTCAATGTTGGTATATGTAACGTTGAATCAGCGTTGTTTCATAAATAGCTTAAATACGTTGAAAAAGCAGCTAATGTCTAACGTTTATAAACCTTAAACTTTGCGACGTTTTTACTGTGATTATTTGCGTTCTTTTATTCAACGTTGAATAAACGTGGTTTTTTGAGAAGATAATATAAGTTGATATTTATACGCTTATTCAACGTTAAAAATGTGACGTTGAAAAGCGGTTTATTTTTAATGTTGATGAAGCATAGATTGTGAATCGTCTTTAAAAAGGTTTTATGCGTTAGTTGATTCCACGTTGAATAAACGTCTTTTTTTGAGAAGCTAAAGTACGTTACAATTTCAACGCTTACTCAACGTTTAAATTGACCGCGATTTGGTATACAAAAACAAACATTGATTCAACGTTGAAAGCGCGTTGTTTTTGTGACTGCAACGCTTTTTGTACGCTGCGACTGGTTTTCAACGTTGATTCAACGCTGACATGTTTGCTGGGTTTATACTTGTATAATGCTCTATAAAATTCCAATGACACTTATCTTACAGTGTCTTATCTTATCTTTACCCAGTGGAAACAGAACCTACTTCGGAAACTTGAGACGTCTATAATTTTTTCGATTTGAATCTTTATTGCATATTAAAGACTTACGTAAAGCAATTATGTTCCGCTCTACATTATGTAAAAAAATTGCTCAGTGATAAATCTGATTTTTCGGCGCCAATGTACAAAAAACAAAGAAATAGGGTGGTAAATTTGAACTGGAAACTACAGAAAATTTACTTTGGGAAACATAACACTCTCGATTTCAGATATATCTCTCTGTAAGTTAACTAAACCTTGCCTTTCAAATAAATCAGGTAATTCTAACGCAGAGTTGATAAACGACGTAAATCTTCTCGCCTCCGCTTATCTTCCGCAGCAGACGGCAGCGCCTCCCGATCAATTTTTAGCGGCAAAATGGTCTTTCTTCTGCCTCCATAGGCTTCCGCCTTTCTATTAGCGGCTGCAGCCCGAGTTCTTTTTGGAGGCAATGTTTTGGAAACCGACGCCAATAGAGAGGCGTAAGAAAATGGTGGCCGCCTCCAGAAGAAATTTTGCGATCAAAGAACTATTTGCCTTCCGCCTCAAGGTAACGGATGTAATGAAAAACTCTTTCTCATTTGCTTTAAAGCAATTAAATATTAACTAGAAACAAATGTTAAATACTTAACATAAAAGTTTGTTTTATATAACTTATTTACTATTTAAAAAAATTTTGAAAAAAATTTATAGTTTTCTAGGACTATCGAATAAATTAGTAATTTTATTTCAAAACAAATGTTAAAAATTAAAAAAATTTCTAGCATGCCTTTAGCAAAAATGTCAAAAAAAAAAGTTTATGACAAATAAATAAATTGTCAGTTTTTGATCAATGTTTCAAGTTTTGTCGCCCTTAGGTCACGCTAAAACTTTTATTTTTGAACCACCCCAGCAAACATGTCAGCGTTTAATCAACGTTGAAAACCGGTCGCAGCGTAGAAAAAGCGTTACAGTCACAAAAACAACGCGCTTTCAACGTTGATTCAATGTTTGTTATTGTATACTAAATCGCGGTAAACTTAAACGTTGTCTAAGCGTTGAAATTGTAACGTAATTTAGCTTCTCAAAAAAAGACGTTTTTTCAACGTTGAATCAACTTACGCAAAAAGCCATTTTAAAGACGATTCAAAATTTATGCTTTATCAACGTTAAAAATAAACCGCTTTTTAAACGTCACATTTTTAACGTTGAATAAGCGTATAAATATCAACTTATATTATCTTCTCAAAAAACCACGTTTATTCAACGTTGAATAAAAGAACGCAAATAATCACCGTGAAAACGTCGCAAAGTTGAAGGTTTATCAACGTTAGACATTAGCTGCTTTTTCAACGTATTTAAGCTATTTGTGAAACAACGCTGATTCAACGTTACATATACCAACGTTGAAAATGTGGTAGTTAAAAAACGTTGAAAAAGTGTTATTTTGCCAACGTTAATTAAACGTTGTTTTGACAACGTTGAGGAAGTGACACATTGAAAATTATTGTCTCATTAACTAGCCATTACAAAAATAGTTTGCCATAAAGAAAAGGCAATGAAAACTTAATAGAATGCATGCAGATGGTATAAAAAAAATATTTTGATAAAGTTATGTTTTATAACTTCTTTTTATTGCGGCTAATTTAAAACTTTTAGATTTTGCATCAAATTGTATATAATTTACATAAATCTCAGAGAATATTTGGTTTATTCAGGTTATTTTTGTTGATGATTTATTTATTTGAAAATGACCATTTTAATAAATTGCAAAGTTGTATTAAATTTGTTATTTCTAAGTTACAAATAGCACTTAATTAAAATAAGATTTAGATGTTTTAAGTAATATCAAAATTAATAAAACATAATGAGTCAAACTAAATTTATATGCATTATTAAGTTTTTTTTTATATAAAAACACGTTTGGATAAGAAACTTTATTTCCATTTTTTTGAAAAACTTCTAATATTGATAGGAAAAGTATTAAGTCCTAATTATAGAGTTGGTGTTGTATATTTAGTTCTAACATTTATTCTTTATCATATATTTTTACTTATTTTAATAATATGTATTTATGCATATATATATGGGTAAATTTATGAGTATATATAAAAGAAATATATACATTTTATATATGTATATATGATGTTTATATTTCTAGTCCTAATTTTAGAGTTATTGATGTATATATAATTCTAATATTTATTATTTATCACATACCTTTGAAATGTATTTTTATTTATTTTAATATTATTATTTATTCATTTATTTATAAATATATATATATATATATATATATATATATATATATCAGATATATATAAATTTTATATATACATATATATATATATATATATATATGTATATATCTACATATATATATATATATATATATATTATATATATATATATATATATATATATATATATATATATATATATATATATATATATATATATATATATATATATACATGTAAATATATATTTTTGTTTACAAATGTATATATATATATATATTATATATATATATAATATAAACATATATGTATATATGAATATATATATATATATAATTATATATATTTATATATATATTTTATTAAAACAAATGATTCCTTTTTTTTAGATGATCTAATACAATGACTTCCAAATCTTGGACTTAAGTTGTTTATTTTAAAAACAGATTGAAGCAGAGGCAGTTGCTCTATGTTGTAGGGTAGAAAAAGGTTGGTTATTTTTGTCAACTGGTGTTCATGCAATGAAAGCTGCCTAGAATAGTTTTCCAATTGATTATTCATGACACAAGCTTAGAGTTAAAGAATTTAAAGTTACTGGAGGTCATTAATTTTTACAGTACTCATTGCTATTTTAATTATTTTATATTAATAAAAAAACTGTTGGAGTTTTATATTAATGGTGAAGTACTATATCAAATAAACATCTAATAAGTCCTATTTTTTTTTTGTGAAAAGTTTTAAATCTGTTTATTGTATTATGATTGCCTAGATATATATCGTAATCTGTTTGCACTGTGTCAACATTTTAGTTTTTTCATTTTTGTTTATTTTTGTTTTACTAAATAATTACTTATAAGTATCTATTATTAGATAAAGAAGTAGGCGAAGGATTTAATTTTACGACTACAGAGGACTCCAAAAAAGAATTAAAGTAAATATGTTAGTGAATGATTGTGCTTCTCTTTGCATTTAACTTTTTGTATGGTGAAGAATAAATAAAACTTAATTGTAATTATTAGTCATATTTGATTTTAATAATACTGTTTAAATTTTTTTGATATTTGATATTTTGATTTTAGGTGTAAGTTTATTTCGTAAAGTTCTGGTGGATCAAAGATAGAGGAATGAAATGGTTTTAACTGGTTTCCATATTATGAACAAATCACACTATATGATTTAAATTGATGGTTTATAGTTACAACTATTCAAGTAAGTTTAATTTAGTTAATTTATGTATGGAATTGCGACTATTTTCAATATATATATATATATATACATATATATATATATATATATATATATATATATATATATATATATATATATATATATATATATATATGTATACATAGATATATATATATATATATATAAATATATATATATATATATATATATATATATATATATATATATATATATATATATATATATATATATATATATATATATATATATATATATATATATATATATATATATATATATATATATATATGTTTAGCAATAATATTTTTGATAAATTCAGAACTCTAACAATAAAACAAAATTATTTACAATGGAATCTACAAAACTTCAAAAATTGTATGTTTTTTATAAAATTTGATTGTAATCAAGAAAAAAAAAATTTATAATTTTTTTTAATCATTGTAAAAGTAACTCTTTTAAAATGAAATGAGCTATTTTACAATTATTTTAGATTTCAAAATTGCCCGTATATATTTTTAACAGGGTTAAGGTCTGGACTTTGTGGCAGCCATTTAAGGATGTTAGCTTTACTTTTTTTGAGTAACTGTTGTGTCGCTTTGCATGTGTGTTTATGGGCGTTGTCATAGTGAAAAAAAAATTTGCGATCAATTCTTAAACGGATTGACATAAATTTTTGAAATCTAATGAACATACAACTTCCCTGTCATTATTCATTCAACATTCACCAGTCGTCCCACACTATTTGAATCAAAACATCCTCGAGCCATAGGCGAACCACCTCCATGCTAGACTGTTTTTGTAAGATTTCTATCTAAGAGTGCATCACAAGGTCTGCACCAAACTCTTTGTCATTTTTAAGCCAAGTATTTGACATTTATTCTTATCAGTCCATAACACTATGTTCCACAATGCCTCACACTTGTAAATATGCAGTTTTGCAAATGCTAAAAGTTTTTCTTTGCTTATACGACTAATGAGGGGTTTACTTTTCTGGATAAGGTTTATTTAAACCATCTAAATTATTAAACCACTTAAATTAAGTCTTCTCTGTACAGTTCGATAGGAAACATTTAATATAAAACTTTCAACAATCTGCCTTATTTTATTGTTTAATTTTTTTTAGGTTATTGTTGAATTTTTTTGTCAGTGCGATTAGGATTATGGTTATTGTTGAAGTCTTAATGGGGCGACCTAGTCTTTTCTGATTTTCAGCAGAATCAGTTGATTCATACTTTATACACATCTTCCTAACACCCCTTACTGATATTTGATATTTTTCATCACATTGCTTGTAGGTTAGGCCCTTTTTTCGATCAAAAGTGACCCGATATCTGATGTCCAATGAATAATTTTGATGATAAAATATTAATATTATTTAACTTTTTCTTAAAATAAATTCCGAAAAATATGGTTTAAAATGCTTATTGTTAATAACTTTAACAAAATATTTTTGATGGTAATACTTTTAAGTAAATAGTTATTGACAAAGCATTATATTTCATAATAAAAATGTAGATGCTTCTTTCTTTTGTCACATTTATTTTAGACAAAAAAACTGTAAGTTAGCAAAGTTCATTTAATAGAGTTACTTTTGCATTGAATAAAAAAGAGTTATAAATGTTATTTTTTTCTCTTTTTTTCTTTCTCTCAAATTTAAAAAAAAACTTTTGCAGTTATGTAGATTCTGTCGTAAATAATATTGTATATATATATATATTTATATATATATATATATATATATATATATATATATATATATATATATATATATATATATATATATATATATATATATATATATATATATATATATATATATACAAAATTATATAATTTTGTATATATATATATACAAAACTATATAATTTTGTATATATATATACAAAGATATATAATTTTGTATATATATATATATATACAAAATTATATAATTTTTGTGTATATATATACATATACAAAATTATATAATTTTGTATATATATATATATATACAAAATTAAATAATATTGTACATATATATATATATATATATATATATATATATATATATATATATATATATATATATATATATATATATATATGTATATATATATATACAAAATTAAATAATTATGTATATATATATATATATATATATATATACATATAAAATTATTTTTGTATACAAATAAATATATATATACATATATATATATATATATATATATATATATTTATATATATAAATGTATATATATATATATATATATATATATATATATATATATATATATATATATACAAAATTATATAACTTTGTATATATATATATATTTATATATACAAAATTTTTTTGTATATAAATAAATATATAAATATATATATATATATATATATATATATATATATATCTATATATATATATATGTATATATATTTATAAATGTATAAGTATATCTATATGTATACACAAAATAATATATAATATTGTATATATATATATATATACATATATATATATATATATATATATAAATATATACAAAATTATTTTGTATATAAATATATATATATATATATATATATATATATATATATATATATATATATATATATATATATATATTTAAATATATACAAAATTATTTTGTATATAAATATATATATATATATATATATATATATATATATATATATATATATATATATATATATATATATATATATATATATATATATATATATATATATATATATATATATATATATATATATATTTAAATAACTTTAAAAAGTATTCTCCACAATATAGAGCTCAATGTTCTTAAAAGAACAGAGCAATTATACATTAGTTGAAAATCACTGAACTAAATTTTTCCATTTGACACTGTGTTTCATCAACAAAGATTCATCAGAAATAACTGAATATGCTCATTTCTGATGAATCTTTGTTAAATGAAAAATTAATGTCAAATGGAAAAATTTAGTTAACTGATTTTCTACTAATATATATATATATATACACAGTAAACTTCCGGTTATTTGAACCTCTAAGGGGTATAAGAATTTATTTCGAATAACTTGAAACTCGAATAACTGAATATGCTCTTTTTTGAACATATTGATTTAATTGAAATTTTGAACAACTGCAGGTTTGAATAACTGCAGTTCTGCATAACAGAATTTGCATGAGTTTGTTAAAGAAAATTCACAAGAAATAAAAATTGCTTCGAATAAGCAGACAATTTTAATAAGTGCCATTTCGAATAACCGGGAGTTTACTGTATAATAATTAATTAAATATGTATATATATATATATATATATATATATATATATATATATATATATATATATATATATATATATATATATATATATATATATATATATATATATATATATATATATATATATATATATATATATATATATATATATATAATTTATATATATATATTATTTATATATATGTATAATTTATATATATATATTATTTATATATATATATAATTTATATATATATATATATATATATATATGTAATTTATTTATCTATATATTTTATTTATAATAATAATAGTCCATTTATTTAACCATTAAATATAAAAATTTACAATAATATTTATAAACTCACATAAATAAGGTTAGGTGTCACTCATATAGTTAAAAACAAGTCAATGGAGTGATACCTGAACCTATAATTATAAATTATATATATAAATAAGTTATATATATTTATAAGTATGTATATATATATATATATATATTTATATATATGTATATATATATATTTATATATATATATATATATATATATATATATATATATATATATATATATATATATATTTACTTCTTAAATTTAATATTAATTATACTAATTTAATAACATTTTTTTTTTACATTTGCTTTCAGACTATTAATGGTACAAGTTTTGTTTTTTGATTTAGATTCTGTATCTCAATGATATCTCGGCCTATCGATACGATATCCTGTTAATTGTATTTTTATATATTGCATAAATATATATATAAAAACACTTACACACATAAATTTTAAAGAAAATATTTATATTTTTATATATATATCTATAAATTGTATATGTAAGGCTTTTTTTATATTTATCATTGTATATTACTGTTTGTATTGAAAATTGATTTTGGAAATATTGCGAGGGCAGAGTTCAACTTACAATGTACCAATTCAAATATATTATAGCCACGTTTAATTACGTTTAATAATATTTTGCGATATTTTAAACAGCGCACTTAAGCGTTGATTCAACGTTATATTTAACCTTTACTCGACGTCTTTGAGTCACGTTAAATCGACGTTTTACTAACAACGTTACAAATCCTTGCAAAATAGACTATTTTAACAGCGTTTATGCAACGCTTTTTAGGTAATCCCAGCAAACATAACAACGTTGAATCAACGTTGAAAAAACGTCACCTAAAAAGCGTTGCATAAACGCTGTTAAAATAGTCTATTTTGCAAGGATTTGTAACATTGCTAGTAAAACATCCGATTAACGTAAACTCAAACATGGAGCAAAGGTTAAATATAACGTTGAATCAACGCTTAAGTGCGCTGTTTAAAATATCGCAAAATATTATTAAACGTAATTAAACGTGGCTATAATATATATATAGATATATATATATATATATATATATATATATATATATATATATATATATATATATATATATATATATATATATATATATATATATATATATATATATATATATATATATATATATATATATATATATATATAGTGATTTCGCAAATAAAACTATATTGTAATTTGAACTTTGCCCTCGCAATATTTTCAAAATCAATTTTTAATACAAACAGTATTATACAATGATAAATATAAAAAAGCTTAAAATATACAAATTATAGATATATATATAAAAATATATATACATTTTTTAAAATTTATGTGTGTAAGTGTTTGCATAAATATTTATGCAATATATAAAAATACAATTAACAGGAGATCGGATCGATAGGCCAGGATATCATTGAGATACAGAATCTAAATCAAAAAACAAAACTTGTACCATTTGTAGTCTGAAAGGAAATGTAAAAATAAAAAATGTTATCAAATTAGTATAATTATTAATAAATTTGAAAAGTAAAAATATATATATATATATATATATATATATATATATATATATATATATATATATATATATATATATATATATATTTATACATATATATAACATATTTATATATATAATTTATAATTATAAAAAAAAATATCTGAAAATACCACAAAAACTGTCTTTACGCCGTAAAAAATAAAGACTTGTGAGTAAAGGAGTGTCAATGAAGTTTCTCGTTGCTGTGTTGTGATCAATTAAGTTGCTGTTACCAAAAAACACATAAAAAGGTAGCTCGTAGCTATGGTAACCAAAAAAATAGCTGAAAATACCACAAAAACTGTCTTTACGCCGTAAAAAAATAAAGACTTGTGAGTAAAGGAGAGTCAATAAAGTTTTGCAGAACTGTTCTAAATATCTAAATTTGTGATATGAACGAAGCAGATTTTCGAATAAATATTTTTTTCCTTAAAAAGCTACAGACAAATTACGTTTTTTTAAACAAGGTCAAAATGCAAAGAAAAAAACCTTATTAACTCAAAATTTTAAGTCATATTAGAAATTCTAGTCCGATCATATCATAAATATTGGCAAAATGAACAATCCCTGAAAAATTCATAATGATAGCATGTATACTTTTCAAGATTTTTTTACCGGCGTGTTTAAAAAGCAAACTCTCAGAAAACGCAAAACAAAAAGTAAAATCATAAATTATTGTTCATTTCATAAATATTTCTTTAAAAAAATTACTTTTTAAAAGAATATTTTTAAAACTACCAGATTCATAATATTTCTTGGCCTTTTCTATTGACTTTTGGTGATCATTCTTTGACAATATTTGACGTCGTAACAACTTTCGTTTAATCTTAAAACTTTCACTCGATTTAAATGATGATAGATTTATTCGTTTTTTGTTTATGAGTCTGCAACCAGCTAAAGTAAAATGTCCTGGTTTCATATTTAGTTTTTCATAAATTAAAATAACAGACCTCATACCAATGTTATAATTTGCAACAGCATCGTTCACTCTGAACTCTAAACTGGCTAAACCAACATAATTACTTTAATTTTTCCCATATTCAATTATTAGAACTCTCATTACAATTCTGGGTTTTGCCATGCAGACACTTTACTAATTCAGAATCTTTACTTAAATCAGCATATATTTAATCGGAATATATTGGCTTGATTTTGTGAATAATATCAACAGGAATTCCTGGTCCAGTTTTTGTTGCTATTTTTGTATAGTTTTTGCGTGTCATGGGTTAAGGTATATTCATAAGCTGAGTAAATTTTTCAATTCCAGTATGACCATGTCCTAATACTCTCATTGCATATATTGTCCTTTTTTAATATCAAACTCTTTAATACAATTATCTGATGTATAAAATTCATATTTATAATTACAAGATAGTGTAGTACACTTCAAATATAGCAACGATGCCAGTCCTTTCTTTTTTTCATGGTAATAACCTAGGTACAGTGCACAGTTTTCACATTGAGGACAAATTAACAATGAAAGAACTTTAGATAAAATTTCAGTATTTATAATACTGTAACCACTAATTTTTTTAATGTTTTTACTTGGTTCATTTGTAATGAAATTATTTTTCTTAGCAGATGCGCCTAAAATATTACTGCCATTTAACTCACATCCAATTACATTACATGCATTTTTATCTTTCTGCACATTAAATACTCTTCTTTTATTGTGGTACTTTGTTCTCTGCTTTACTCTATCATTCATTTTTGTGTTCTTAATAACATCCAAATCATCCAAAAAATGTAAAGGATTTTATCATATTTTTTTGTTTCTGCAGTTAGATAAATTGGCTTTGATAACTTGATAAAATCGCAATTGTAAATGGCCTATGTTTGAGTATAATAAGGAACAGAAAATTATTTACCAAAGAAGATATAAATCAAAACATATATTTGAAACAGTACTCCAGAATAAGTTCACCAACAAAATATTCACCCTCATAGCAACGCGTTGCTATGCAAATATTTTTTTACTTGGGTTCAAAAAAACATAAATTAAGCAAAAACTTATAAAGAAATCTATAATTTTTTTTTAGATTCAAAATCTACATAAAACTTTGGTCAACAATTACTAGAAAAAAAAATTAAATTTTTGAAAAAATTTGAGGGTAGTTGCCCCTTAAAAACGCAAAAACTAAATGGGAAGAATACAGATATATGATTAGATTATTGTATTGTCGTATTTGATACTAACATCAAAGTTATATAAAAATATTAGTATCAAGTTAAAATACATACTACTTGTCGTAATATAAACGAGCCTCTCATCACAAATACAAAGATATTACATCAGAACAAAAAGATTTATGTTCAATTTAAATTCTGACCATCATAACCAAGACATTATTTGATGAAGTCTGAATTCTATTATTGAATTGTTATTTGTAAATTTAAGATAGCGTTAAAAAGATTTTTATCCCCCTCTCTGTTGTCTAGTGGTAAAAAAGTTTTCAATCTCTAAATATATCTCTAATATATTTACACTTCATTACGTTACAATTCTGTTACTTAATATAATGCAATGTATAATATACAAAATGTAACATTATATAACGTAGTTTAACAAGTTTAACAAAGTATAACGTAATTTAACAAATAATGCTTCTTATCAAAAAAACTCAACATTGCTTTTTAAAGTAAAATAAAACAATTGTTTCTTTAAATATACACATGTTATTGTCAAGGAAACTCTTAGAACGCTATGAAATTTTATCGATAAATGGTATATTATAGTTTCAGTGATATATCAAGTTTTATATAATATATCTTTGTTTTAGTGATATCAGTGGCAGATCCAGGTCCTTGTCCTAGGGGGGTAATTTGACCAACAACAAAAAAAATCCGCTTATATTTCTTTCAGATTTTTTATTTGATTATTTAGAATAATTTAAGAAAAGTTTGCTTATAAGTATTTTGAATGTTTCTGTATATAAGTATCTTGAAAAAATCAAAAAATGAAAGTAATTATTTAGTCTGTTATAAGGGACGGATTCATATCCTCGATTGCCCTAGAAAGAAAAATTTTTGGGGCCCTAAACTCTTCTAAATACCGCAATTTTTTTTAAACGATATCCCATTTAAAAATTGAGCCCGCTAAAATCATGGTACACAGGCTGCAGTCCTGTCTGCCTATAGGTAAATCTGGCCCTATCTGTAATGTGCAACAAAATAATATTTTTATTATATTCTTTTTATTAATAAAGACTTTTATAAATTTAACAAACAACAATATAAAGTTGGGCTTTCTAATTTCCGAAGATGCAAAACTATCAATAATCTTTTCGACATTTATGATACAATCTCTATGGATATGCATCCTAGCTTATCCATTTAATCGTTCTCATCGTATATTGGATCTCAACAAGTTTTAAGTCTTTTGAAAACCGAGAAACTCCGTACTCCTGAAGAAACGCTAAAACGCTCTTGCTTTTTGATTGCGCCTTTCCATTTTAGCTCCCAAAATTCAAATTCTGAAAAAACTTTCATTAGTTAGACATTCTCATTAACAGTGTTTATGATGGCCAGCCCTTTCATAAAACTCAGTATATTAGTTATGAATGCTGTTAACTCTGTTTTTGTTTTATTTAATAAATTTCTTGGTATTGCTAAATTTAATTCAAAAGAGTTTAAGGTTTCATCAGAAAATCTGAAATGTAAATCTAGAACGGTAAATAAACATTGACTCTATATTAAGTTAGAGGATCATTGGTATTGAGGTTTGCGCGATTAGTTTGTTTTCCTGTAATTCGTGGAATCTTGATTTTTTAACCTAAGTCTTCTAGTAACTTTGATGTAGTCATAAATATAGCATTAAAGTTTTCTTCTGACGTCTTTTACTTAATATCTTTATAGTATGTTTAAGAATAGTTTTGGCATATTCATCACCTATATAAATTATACGACAAATTAAAATTAAATTAATAAAAACAAAATTTACTATTAAAACGAAACCTATATAATATTTTTCGTAAGTTTTTCAAAACTGTTTTAGAAAATTTTCAAAATAGAACGATAGTAATTTACAGTTTTTTATTGTTATCTAATTATATAATAGAATGAATTAATGATGATAACATTAAAATGTTTCGAAACTTTCGTCGTTTTTCTTCGATATCGTAAAAATGTTAAAAATGCAACAATTTTTTTGTAACGTTATGGTTTTAGTATTGCTTTAGTTTTAGTTTTTGTTTTAGTTTAAAAAAAGTAAATAGTTAGCTGCAGAATAATTTTTTGTATTTTGTTTTTTCTTTTCAAAATTTTTCAATAATATTTTGATGTTTGATATTTCTTATTGGGGTTAGTTACCCCACCACCGTACTCTTTGTATCCCCCACCACCTTATTCTTTGTATCCGCCACTGAGTGATATATCATAGTTTTAAATGATAAATCAAGTTTTATCGATATATGATATATCATAGGGTACCACTTTAAATAAGGCTGTTAGCGGGTACCCGGTTGCCCGGGTACCCGCCGGTTGGTTCTTGCCCGGGCACCATTATCAAATAACGGGTAACCGTTGTTAATACAAAAAAGCAAAAAGTTTCAATTTACAAATTATTAATTCTAATTTTTTTGTAAGCTTTTAACCATTAATTGAAATAAAACAATTTAACAATATAAAATTGATATGTAAAATAAGATCTTGAAGAAAAAGTTCTGATTTCTTTATCATCGTTAGTTTTTCTGAAAACTTTAATAAAAACGTTCGGAAAGTTGTTTGATTTTCTGATTCGGAAACCCAATTTTTTACACTTAACTTTATGTGAAATGTTTTCTTTTAAGTAAATGAGAACTCCTCCAACTTGTTTCTTAGCATGTCTCTAAAGCAAATTTTTATGAAAACATAGAAGATAGAGAGTAGAATTCTCTCGAAGATCTTTCAAAGAATTCCAAGTTTCAGTTAAGAAAATTATATATAAAATGTTTTCAGTTTCTTATTAAAAGGGTATGCAGTTTTTTGAAAAAAAAATTTTAAAAAGAAGTTTAAGTGCGCGTAGTAAGTTTATTGTAAATAAATAGAATGTTATACAAAAAATTTGTAAACAATTAAAGTTTTGTAAAAGCTAGTTGTTGTTTTCTCTTCTTCATGCTTACTTTTAAAAACATTAATTATGTTTTAATAACATTTTAAAACACTAACTTTATAGAAAAAAAATGGGTAAAGTATCAAAAGTGTGGTCTTATGCAGACCGAATCGATAAGAACAGGGTGAAGTGCAAGCAATGTGAGGCGATTTTGACAGCGAAGGGTAGCAACACAAGCACTATCCGACACCATCTTACTAGAACACATCATATGGATATTGATGGCATAGGCAGTTTGGGCGCGCCAAGCATTTTGTCTTTCATTACGGCTTTGCGGCCTAAAATGACGAAAGAAAGAGAACTAGTTTTGGATCAGAAAATAGCAGACTTCATTGCTCGTGATGCACACCCGATAAGTTTAGTTGAAGTTGATGGATTTCTTAGTTTGTTGATCCAGACTATGTTGTTAAACTCGTTCGACTACCACAAAGCTGAAAAAAAAAGATACAACGAGACGGTCAGGTTACTGAAACTGAAATTAGGGAAGGCACAGTTTGTCGCTTTTACAACGGACATGTCAAAACATTGCATATATGTGTGTATTTGCACATTGGGTTAACACGGATTGGGAGCTAGAATTTGCAATCTTGCAGACACGAGAATGTCCTGAACGGCACACTGGAGAAAACATCAGTATTTGTTTGCAGGATGCTGCTGATGATTGGCAAATTCCTGTTCAGAAAATCGCTGCTGTCCATGATAACGGCTCAAATATAAACCGAGCAATGGACATTCTTGATGAATGGCTGGATCAGCGCTGTTTTGCTCACACGCTACAGTTAGCCATTGGTGCTGGTTTGAAACTTCCAGCAATTGCGCATATGACTTGGGCTGGAAGGCAATTGGCTGCACACTTCAAGCAAAGTAATTTAGCAATGCAGGAATTGCGTAACAAATAAGTAGCACTGAGATCTAAGAATGATAAAAAAACATTCAAAGTCATCATAGACTGCTCTACTTGATAGAATTCAACGTTGGACATGTTAGAACGATTAGTGAAGCTACGTTGGGTGATTGGAGCCGTGCTGTCTGCCCGAAATTTTACAACAAAAAGAAATGCATCGACTCTTCAAATGACGGATGAAAACTGGTTGCTTGCGCAAGCCATTATACCCATTCTGAAACCATTAAAGCAGGTAACAGCTATGTCATCTGGTCAGAAATATCCGTCGTAGTCATTAGTTTATCCACTACTGTCTATTGTTCTAAAAAACGTTCGAGCAGCAAAACCAGACGAATGCACTGCTGCCAATAATTGCAGAAATGTCATTGCTACTGAAATAACAAAGCGATATTATCCGGAAGGATTCAGTGTACTACCTGGACCAAGCGCGTCTGTATTAAATCCACGTTATAAGCTTTTAAAACTTTTTGAAGTCCCTATTCGAAATGAAACATACTCCGCCATTAGAGCTGAAATGGAAGCTATTGTTATGCCAGTGTTAGAAGAAAATTTAGAAGTAGTAGCGGAAGAACCGATGCCAAAGCGAGCACGGGATTATTTAGAACCGGAATTACCAAAGAATAATGTTTTTGATGAACTAGCATTGCTGTGCACAGCCAACGAAGAGTTTGGACAAATGGATGAATTGGCGTCTTACCTTTCGGAAACGCCATTGACTGTCAGCGGAAATATCTTAGAGTTTCGGCAAAATAACACCAAACGTTACTCAAAGCTTTTTATTTTGGCTCGCAAGTACATGTGCGTACCTGCGACTTCGCTGCAGAATGCGCTTTTTCAACTGCTGGACATGTAGTCAATTGACGGCGTGCGTCATTGGCACCCAAAACAGTAGACATTTTAGTTTTTTTTAACCGTAATTGGGAGTTGAGTAATCTGGACACTTAATGTAAAATAAATTTTAGATTTAAGTGAAATTTTAAATAAGTGACATCATTGAGTGAGACGTTTTATTGGTTTTTATTATTTATAAGTACAACTTTTATAAAAAAAACATTGTTTTTGAACGGGTACCCGGGTACTCGCCCGATCGTTCAACGGGTACCCGGGCAAGCATTTTTACAATTTTTGACAGGCTTAACTTTAAATAATAAAATAAAATCTTATTTACAAACATATATAGTCAAAAGTGCTTAAACAATATAAAGTCACATAATTTTTTCAGTATAAATTATATTTATAAGTTTAATACATCGCGACGTTAGAATTATCTTATTCTATTTCCACATTTTTGACTTTTGAAATAAAACGATTAAAAGGAAAGACTTCAGGAGACGGTATATAATTTTGTTTTATAACTAATGTTTTTTCCGCAACTTTTACTTATAACTTAGGTTTTAATACAATGGAAAAACATTATTCTGAGGTAGGCAACGCTTTCAATAACTCAAATTTTTCAAAAAGTGGAGATAAAACAAGATAGTTATAACAATGCGACATGTCGATATAATTGTCGACATAATTGTTGATAAGTACAAGTATAGACGTCCAATCATGGTTTGTCGGATGTCTTGAGATGTCCAATACCCATTAATCTAGATGCAAAATTATAAAGTTTTAAAAGCGACATATTCAAAATTTCTATACTATATCAAAAAAAGAATGCTTTGGAGGTATCAATACACATATATGTTTAAATTCATACTTCCAATATTTTTAAGGTTTTAAGTTTAGAAAAGTATTCTAAATGCTTTTTATAAAACCGTTTTTAAATTGTGGTCTATTTATAGTCATTTTCAACAACTAGGAATAAATCTAAACTACAAAGTTTTAGCAAACCAGGTGTTTATTAAGTCGGTTTATTAAGTTTATTTTTATTTATTATTATTTTTTATTTATTATTATTTTTTATTTATTATTATTTTTTATTTATTATTATTTTTTATTTATTATTATTTATTTATTTATTATTATTATTATTTATTAGGCTGCGGAAAACCTTATTTAGGTAAAACAGCTTTAAATTTTATCAAGAATACTTTATCATGTAAAATAAGTTAAGATTGAAAACGTGGTTCCTCTAAAATATTTAATCATAAAAAGTTCTACCAAGGAACAATAAAATGGGATACAACATAATTAATATTTCTTTTTCAACAAACTAAAACGCTAGAGAGGTCTCAGAAATATTGAATATGTTTTAAAAAACTTGAGAAATTTAAGAAACCATGGATGCGTTTTTAAGCAATCTTAAAAACGATACTAATGCAGTGTTTTTTCTATTTAATGCTTTTTGTAAAAATGTCCATTAGTGTTAAAATATAACAAATATACATAAATATAAGTATTGAAAATTCTTTGTAAAAAGAAGACAAACTAATATATTTAAACTCGTTTATACAAAACATTAAAAAGTATTTTGAGTTTCTTATAAAAACTCATATTTTTTTAAAATAAAAATTAAAAAAAAAATTAACAAAAACAAAAATAATAATATTAACAATAATAATAATAGTAATAATAATAGTAATAAACACTGGAGAACCCAAAGTGTTTTTGAATAGAATCTGAAATAAGTTATTGATTAATTTATAGGTGCTAAATTAAAAAATGATTTTAATTTTTCTTTATCACGTCAAGTTTTTAAATTATAGAGTTTTTAATTTTTTTAAAAATGTGATAAAATGTAAATTACTTAAAATGTAAAGTACTTAGCCGATATAAGCTTATTTTATCCAAATATTACCGTACAAACGAAAGTAAACAATTGGGCTAGACTGCAATGTTAATGTAACACAAATGATATTTTTACAAATAATACGGCTACTGAATACATCAATTTTAAAAATAGTTAAGGTAAAAATGTACGTTTGTGGCTCTTTCCGGAATGTTCAGATTGAGGACTATGGCGTTTTATGCTCCAAAAAAAGCCGGCTATCATATGTACATCCCATCTACCTTGATAACATTCTTTTATAACCTTCAAGTCTTGATGAAATTGTTCTCATCACTGACAGCACTAAGATTTTCACGAAATTGGCGAGATGGCAATGCAGAAAATGCAGAAAATTACAAAGAAATTGTTTAGCAACTTTATAATTTTCCAAAAGTTGCTAAACAATTTCGAAAGTTCTTAACGGTGACTTTAAATGATATTAAAGCGTTCTTCTCAATATCCGACATAGTTCTGGTAAAATATTTATCTTTGATAAGCTGTCGAATTCGTGCATAATCAAAGACACCGTTTTAATTTTTTTAATTGGCAGTCTAGGAAATGCAATAACAATGTACTTAAAATAGTCGTCATTAGTTACCAGTGCTATCACAAGTTGCTTCATGAGACCTAGTTTTATGATCAAAGGTGGAAATTTTATTTTCTTTCTGTCAACAAGTGTTTCATGTAAAATGTTTGGATCTCCAGGCTTAAGATCAGACCTTGGAGGCCCGTTTGTTTTAACTCAATGCTTACCTCGAGCTCTTCTATGTAATATATAGAGAAAGCAAAGATACTTTGTGTAAAAACGTTGCTAACCAAGAAGGAAACACATCATTTTAGGCTCAACACGTTTTGTCCAATGATGCTTCTTATATTGTAATAACTCAATATCTCTCTTTAAATCACAATATTCATCACGAAGAAAGACAGAATGCCCAGTATACACTGCACTAAATAAATCGCTATTATGTGGCAGGACGCACTTGAAGCTCTTCTTTGAATAATCAATGAACATTCGCCATTCAATTTAGTTATAATCTGAAAATCCCAATTCCTTAACTAAAACAGAAATGTTACGGAAAAAAACAAAACCACTTCAATTTGAAACTACTGCAGAAATTTATTTTCTCTAGTATGAAAGTAATGTACTTTTACTCCTTTTTCAACTGTATTTTTCTCATTTAGTCTTGACGCTAGAATTTCTGGAGCCCAAATCCTTTGCCAAATCATTCAACTCTAGCTGATCACATCTCTTAAGCTGAATTGTGGTGTTCAAAATCATTCCTGTCACTGTCTTCTTGAACATCACTAATTTCTTCTTGAGAAGGTTGTTGTTTGAATACTTGCACTGGAATTTTATTTGAATGACACGTTGGTCTTAAAGCTGATGGTAAAATAGGATAAACTATTTTCTTTTCAAATTTTTTGGTTAAAGCCTTTCATTAGACAAAAGTAACAGCCTGTTGAATGATCTTTTTCCTCACACCAAACCTTAGGAACACCGAATGCTAACTTGGCTCATGACTTGTCTTGATCACCAAATTTCATCAGGAACATTTAAACGTAAAACTCACATGTTTTGAAAACAACAAAAATTTTTAGCAAAATTAAAAATTCAAACAAAAAATAGCTTGTAGCCCAGACAAATTATTTTTGTAGATTCTAGGGCAGACGAACCAATCGTAATGAGCGGGTAACTCTTTTACGGTGAAAGTTGTTTAACTAAAGCGCAAGAGGTGGAGAAAAAAGTTGATTTCTTAGAAAAAAAAGATTTCAGCTTTGGAATCAGCTTGTCAATTTTAATCAAAATAGGCCCCGATTCAAATTCAACAAAAAGTTTTATTCAAATTGTTTCTCAGAGTAATTTATTGAAATATTAAAACTCAAAGTATCACAAATTTACATATAGTTTTACATGTATTTGGCTTTACCATCTAAAAAAAAACTGTGTTTTATCAAAAAAATACTTTATATAAATTATCAAAGTTCATATTTTTTTTAACTGAATAAAAAATGGTAGTAAAACTAAAAAATGAGTATTAGATAAAAATGAATATTAGATATAAATTTTGTTTAAAAAAATTCAACCAAAAATTGCTAACTTGAAAAAAGCAAAAAAATATTAATATTTTAAACTACAAAGAAATTAAAATTTCAATATTATATTTTCTCAACGGATGTCAGAAATACTCATTTCATTCTATATATACAATGTTTTCCTTTACATGTATCCAAGGCCGACGGTTTTTGAAATAGGAGGGCACTATTGTCAGTCTCTAAAGAAATATCCTATATATCTAGAAACTAAAAAAAAAAATAATAAAAAAAGCTGTCTTGGAAAAAAGTCGAGGGCACGCACCCCTGGCTTTGTCGGCCCTGAAATCAGAATTAAAGTTTTTTTTATAGATATGACTTGCTTGTAAGCAAATTTTATTGAAATTATTTCCAGTTTCTTCTACAAAATGTCGAAATTTTTTAAAAACTCTTACTTAGACTTTAAATAATTAATTACGGACTATATATTTAGTGGGGTGGTGAGAGAGAATGTTGATACAAAAAATATTCCATACTCCAATTTCCCCCACCTCCAAGTTTTCATCACTTTGATTATTATTGTGAAGGAATTTTATTTGTACCATTTAAAATATTTTCGTTAGGATATTGATAAAAACAATGTTCAAAATTCATTTACAAAGTTAACATATCGTGGAAGTCGGGATCTTTTGTTGAATTTTTTCAGTTTGATAAGATTAAATTAAAATAATTTTTTATCCCAACCCTCTATGTATATATGGGCGTATAGGTTATTTAAATGTATCGTATTTATGCGCGTTTTAGGTTTCTTTAAATGAATGCATACTATGCATGCATTTAATTAACCTATCTGTGCATACCTACGCCGTAAATTTATGCAATGAACTCTGTATATGTGGAATTGGACTATATATATATATACAAAGACTTTAAGGATAGACAAGACAATAAACAAGATAATAGAACAGCAAAAGAAGTTATGAGAGAAGGTTTCAAAAAAGACTTCGAAGCAAAGATAAATGCACAGTTACGAAATATAAAAAAATATTATTTGTCAAGATTTTAATAAGTGCTTTATAGCTTTATAATTAAAATAGCCAACTAACCAGTTATTAGCTTGATAGCAGTTTCAATGACAATAAAACGCAATGTTTCAAAATGCGTTTTAATGTCTTCGAAACTGCTAATAAAATTTTTAAAGTCAGTTTTTGTTTTTTTTTTGTTTTGTTTTATATTTGTGCTATACTTGATAACAAGGGTTTCTATATTTCCCTAAAATTTTTTCGTTTTATCAGTTTTACTTCTTTATATTTTTTTTCTGATTCTGATTTTTTTAAATTTTATTGTTCCTATTAATTTTTTTTTATTAAATGTGTTACTGCAGTTTACTCCGTTATTTCTTTGTCTTAATATTTTCTTATTTTATATGTTTATAAAATAAAAAATATTAAGACAAAGAAATAACGGAATTATTCTAGTTAGTTTGGAGTTATATTAGTTCTAGTCCATTGACAAGTTTTTAACAATATGATTAACATCGAACTTAATTTTATAAAGTATAATTAGGTTTTTAATTTTTAATTTCATGGTTAAATAAATAGAAATGAATAATATTTTACTAAAAGACTTTTCAAACGTATAAGCGCATAATTTTTCAAATAAACGCATAATTTAAGGCATAAACGCATAAAAAACGCATAAACGCATAAAAAAAGCGCATAATTTTTCAAATAAGCAACCTTGACTAGCAATAATATATAACAGATTCGTTTAAAACTGAACTTGAAACTTTAAAAAAGAGTTTCACTGCAATACACATAAATATTAGAAGTATAAATAAATTGTTTGACAAACTAAAACAGTTCGTAATACAATGCAATTACTTATTTATATGATTTTCCTAAAATAAACATGGCGCTCCGATAAATCGCCTCAACCAAGGTTCAAATTGCAGATTATATACCCATAACTTCTGAAAGAAAAAAAACAACAACAATTGCAAGAGAAATATCCGAAATGATCAAGCGAATAAACTAGGAAAAGTTCTATGTTGACAACGAATTCTTTACAATTGAGATAATCAAAAAATCAGAAAATCTTTTAGTCTATATTTTAGGCAATATAAATTTTAATAATATTTTAGATTTCACCTGTTTAAGACTGTTATGTTGTATTTAAGAAAAATAAAGATTTTATTTTTATCGGGTATTCATGAACTATTTTTTTTAAACATTTCTGGAGAATTCTTATTTTTGTTTTATACGATACTTATCTTTGTTTTAAACAAAAACATAAAAACTTGATGTAAATTGATTACTAGAAAATTGATTATTAGCCTTTATTAGTTTTTCCCCCTTGAAAAGGCGCATTACCAAACAACCAGGCTAAATAAACTTTTCCTGTTTTCAATAAAACAGACTTTTTTTTTTTTGCATTATAATGACTTCACTTATTTTATTAATTCTCTTTTGAGCATACTCTATTGAAACCGTTTGGAACTAAATAAGCTACAGATATAGTTGAACCATTTGGAAATGAAATATATTAAAGAATCCAATGCATTTAAAATAAAAGTTGTTTACATTATCTAAAAACTCCCTATTATTATGAAATATGAAATAATGGCATTGTATTTTATTCATATTCTATTTAAAATTTATGGAGTGTTAAGAACATATAAAATATAAATAGAAACATTGGTATAATTTACTTTTGCAAGTAAATGTTTTTGAGCATATTATGTAAATTTAATATTTGTGTAGCTTAACTGGTTGTTTTGATTTAGTTTAAAGGAAAAATAATAAAATATTGTTATATTAAAATATACAAATTTTAAATTATGTAAAGAGATATTTAAATACACAATCTTAATGCCCCGTTTTGTTAAAAAAAAGAAAACTTTAAAACTTTTTTTTATTAAATCTGGCTAATAAATACATGAAATCTAAAAAAATCAATTCAAAAAACAAAAGCATTTACCAATGTACTAACTACAACAGCATTTTAATATAAAGAATGATAACAGCAAATTGGTGTTATTGGTGTCACAAACAGCGATATATCTGAACCCAACTTAAAAATACAATGAACTCCAATAGTTACTTTATGCAACTGGTCTATTTCTAATTACATATTATTTATATAATATTACTTTAACATCTAGTTAAGAAATATGTTTTTTATATAAACTTTAAAAACCGTTCTAAATAAGAAGCAATTTTTTTTATTATAAGTGTTTTTACAACTTAAATCCGATAATAAAACTTAAATCTAATTCACTTTGGGGTTAAGAAAAAATTATTATTATATGCGATATTAAAATATTATATTAATGTTATTTATTTTTAGATTCAATTTTATTCTTGGGTACTTTTTCAGACGTACTAGACGTACCCTAGATCCGCCCCTGATTTATATTAAATTTATATATAAAATAAAAATTTACGTTCTCAATTTAATGAAATAAAATATTTCGAATCGCTGCGCTTTAAGGTCTTCAAAACTATAATTTTCTATGCTTTTTTTGCGCCAAAAATATTATAAAATATTTAAATGTAAATAGTTGCGTTTCTGATAAAAATCTGATAAAATACGACAAACTAAAACACTTTCCTATTTGAATGACTAAACAAGTAGTAATAAAGTTGACTTGCTAAAATATTTTTTATGTTATATCTATCAAATCCCCTCCCCTTTATCACAAATTGTAACAAATTTTGACCTTCCTCTAAAGTGACGTAATTTATAGACTTCCTTTTTATAATTTTGTTAAGTTTGCTGGCTTGTAGGCCAGGGTAAGCGAGGTATAGCTCGTTTTCCTCAGCGCTTTTTTTTTTTTTCACGTTCCCCCATGCGCTTTTTTTCAACTTTCTATTTAAAATGTCGCAATAGAGTATTTAGTAAGTTACAAGTTATAATAAAGAAATATTTTTTTTAATTTATAAATTCAAAAGTTATAAATTACAAACATTTTTTTTTTTTCAGTTTACAATGTTAGTCGTGATACAATAAAATAAACTGTTAAAATTCCTTTGCAAATAAATATATATACAAAAAGCGTGAAAACAGTGTAAAGTAGGTTTTCGAAAGAAGATCACTAAAATCTTATTATCGGAACCTTAAAAAAAAAAAAAAAATATATATAAAAAAACTTCTTACATCAGCAAAACTGTAAACAATATAAACGACATATATAAATATAAAAACAATATAAATGGTTGTAAACAACATAACTACAAAACTTTAGAAAAAAATAATAAAAATTGCAAAATAGAGTTAAATAATAGATAAAATAATTAACAATGCTGTAAAGTCATATTGATAGAAAGAATTAAATTTGTCATTTTATTTTTGAAAAGATATTGGTCGATCAAAATCAAAATTTGACAAACAAGTTTATTATATATGTACGGTGCACGATAGACAAGACAAAATTGATTGAAATTCGTTTGACAATTAGGTTCGTTAAAATTTTTTTTTTTTATTGGTTAGCATTTGTTTGACTTGTTTGAAATAGTTTAAAGGATAGAAAATAGTTTAGAAATATATGACACAGTAGAGATAAAACACACAGATAAAATGTTACTGATTTAACTTTTTTACCAAGCGTATACAAGCAATAATGATAATGAAGATTAACTGATTATATAATTATCAAGATTTGAGGCAAGTTTGAGGGCAAAAGTTTTTTTGCGAATGAAAGAGGGTCCATTAAGTTTTGTCAGTATTTAATGTTAATTTATTGGATTTGAACCTGTGGAATAAAAGTTTAACGTCTGTATTTACGGTGCGGAAAAAGTTCGCTAATATCACTCTTAGAGATAAATATATTAGTATCATCAGCAAACATGATGCTTATCAGATTAGCAGCTTTACTTAAATCGTTTATATAGATTAAAAAAAAGGAGGGATCCGAGGATTGAACCTTGTAGAACTCCACAGGTTATATTTAAACAATTACTGAAATAGTTGTCATTACCCAGTAGGCACAGCGACGTGACAAAAACGTGAATTTCACGTTATTTTGGCACGTGACAATTAGGTGACTTTTTGGTCCCCATGAAATGACCAATTCACGTGATTTATGGACGTGTTTTTCACGTTACTTTTGGCACGTGATATTTAGGTGACTTTTTGGTCCCCATGAAATGACCAATTCACGTGATTTATGGACGTGTTTTTCACGTTACTTTTGGCACGTGATATTTAGGTGACTTTTTGGTCCCCATAAACTGTCTAAAAGACGTGCTTTTTACGTTAATTTTGGCACGTAATATTTAAGCAATAACTATGCTTTATAATTACAATTATAAGTGTTTGGATTCGTGTAAAGAAAAAAAACTCATCGTCGAGGAAATATTTAATACGTATTAAAATACATGGTTTTATTAGTCAGTATATTAGTTCTTGACATAAAAATTTTTAACTTGTAACAAAAGCTGCACTTTTGTTAAAATATCCTCCTTATATCCAATAAGTACGAAGTCGTAGATCTGCAACTTACGAAGAGCACGCTTCAAACTTATATATCTATTCTTCCATAAAAGCACGCTTCAAACACAATCTAACAAATCAGTCGATATTTCCTTCTATAAGAGCACGCATCAAACTTTATCTAATGCATCAGATTTAGCTGAAAAGAAACGAATAAAATCTTAAATAATAGTATGATTATTTAATAATTATCTTAAATCACCAGCTTTTAAAACAAACCTTACTTTGAGAGTTGCTAACTACTTTTGGCAACAAGATTTTCTAGTGTGTTATTTGTTTTCTTTTATCTAAATCATTAAATAATTTTAAGAAAACAATACTACATACAGTGTAAAAAAATACTCTGATTGCTAAAAAAGTAAATAAGTATTTAATAAAAAAAGATGTAACAAAAAAGTTGACAGATGATTAAAAAAAAAGAAGTACATAATAAAAAATACAAGTTTAAAAAAATATTTTTATCTATATATATCTATATCTAATATCTATCTATGGATTTATCTATATCTATATCTATATAAAGTTAATAACTGATGGGCGTGATTAGAAAAAGACCTGTACTCACCTTTTGTGATAACATCTGTGTACTATGTGATAACATGATAATTTGTTTTCTTTGTTTTTCATCTTCTTATATTTGCAACTGTTTCTGCATTAACTTGTTCATACATTAACTCACTAGATGCAAAGGTGACAGCCCACAAAGTTGCTTTAAATGAGTAATCTACAAAGTTTTGAACAGCATTAAATGTCATTTTAGAATGCACACAAAAATTAAAACAATTTATAAAAATGTAATAGTTATCACATAACCACAAAGCATTATAGTGGGGATTTTATATCACGATTTTCCTTATCCATGGTCAGATTTTCACCTTGAGGCTCCTTTTGCTGTGGAAACATTCACCACGGCTAAGGAGCCTCATCTACCCCTAATTATATATAATATATTAAGTATAAAATTAAAAATATGTATAACAAAGTATTGTCAAATTAGGTCACCAATGAATACAGAGTGCTGAAAATTCAACTCAGAATCAAGTTGCATTCTCCAACAAGATATGAATTAAATCAAATTCTTACTACAAAGTGCGATCACAAAAGAAGACAAAAAAAAGGGAAAAGTGAATTTTCTCAAACTTTAAAAGTTAAAAGGTTATTGGGTCTTACTACAGAATGATATTCCTAGGCAATAACATAACAATACCATTGGGTCTTCCTAGTCAATAATATTTTATGCAGAACTTATCATTTGTCATGTAGCTTAATAAATTTAATATTAAATAAGTTATAATAACTTATTTATTATCAAATTAATTACATTGACAAATTTGACAGTCTAAAATAATATACAATATGGTAGAAAAAAAAGTATACCTTGTAGTAGGGTTTGATCTTTTGCGTGTTGCAATATGAGAATTATCTGCCATAACGTTACACAATTTTGAACTAAGCTTTATAATATATTTATTAAACCTAAATTGATAAAACTTAGTTATAAGATAATATGTTTGGATAAAATATTATATATGTGACATTTTATTTTTGTCAAAAATGCATTGCGACGTTATAAGATATCTTACGCCCTACTTTTTAAATTATTATAAAATTATAATGCAAAATAATTACATTATTATAAAAGTAAAATAAAAAGTAATTACAATAATGAATATATAAACTACATATTTCATGTAATCATTATATCTAAAATATCCGGAAAATATCCTGAAAAAATTCAGAATATTTTCCCCCTCATTTTCCCCTTAATTTTGCATTCAGCCAAGTTGTTTCTCAATTTTTTAAAAACTTTTTTTAATTTTTGTATGAATGATGACTAAAACAATAAAAAAACAAATAGATGAATAATATATACCTGTTATATGTTGTAATATAAGTTGTTTGTATGGAAAACTTTTCGGATATTTGGAAAAATATAAATTTCAGAAAAATATCTGGTATTCCGGGAATATCCCGAATAAGATAATCCCTGAAACTAAATTATAAAAAAATAGTAAATAAAATAAAGAATATCTTTCCAAGTTTCTAATCACAGGTTTTTATTATGAATAAAAAAATTACACAATATTTTGGCAGCGTAACATTCACGTTTTAATCAAGTAAAATTGTCACCTGGACAAGGTCACCTAAAATATACATGATTGAAACATGAAGAAGGAAACGGGGTAAGAGCAGGCATCAAACTTTATCTAATGAATAAGTCGATATTTTCTCCAATAATAGCTCACAACACCAAATTTAGCTCAAAAGAAACAAATAAAAACTTTAATAATAATATGAATATTAAATAATCATCTTAAATCACAAATTTTTAGCACAAATCTTACATGGTGAGTCACCAACTGTTTTGGCAACAAGATTTTCTGGTGTTGCTATTTCTTTGATCTAAATCATTAAACAATTTTTAAAAAAGCAATGCTATACTTGAGAGAAACTTGCTTTACATATTGGAAGGTCGTCAACATTGAAAGATAAGTAAAATGCAGTTTCAAATACAATAGCATCATAATTATCTTTTTGTGGGGAAAACATCGAACAAATCCGCGTGAATAACCTGTTTTATATTGTACATAATAACAATAGTAATAAAAGTCATATAATATATATATATATAATAATAATTTCATATAACTCGAATATATATATATTAATCATATAATATTCAAATAATATAAAAAAAGGAAATAAATAAGTATTAACCCTTTTTAACAAGTAAAGCACGAGATCAAGATGTCATATATTATAAAAAGATAAAGTATTTAATAATATTATATACATATAGCAATAATAAATAACATAACACATTTATTTATTGATATTATCTTGGATAAACTCTTTAACCTTGTTGATAAAAACCAAATAAAGAAAAAAAATCTATTTTAGGTTTTTATCTAAACGACTCTTGAGTAATAATGTATGCAGAAGTACTAGAGACATTATTATTGCTCAAGAATCAAGAATAAGTTCTGCTAGAACTTATAATTTGTCCATGTAGCTTACTTAATTTAATATTAAATTCGTTATAACATAACTTATTTCGTACTAAATTAAGTAAGCAAAATGGACAAATTCGCCAGTCTAAAATATTATATCATAAAGTAGAAAAAAAGCATACCTTGTATTTGAGTTTAATCTTATTTGTGTGGCAAATAGGGACGGCAAATAGGGTACTAATTTATTTAACTTAATTTGATATAATTTATATATTAGATATTACAACTTAAAATATATTGTTCTTTTTAGTTCTGTTTTAAATGCATTGCGTTAAAAGATATTATATAGACCACTTTTTTTTTTTTTAATTATGATAATACTACAATAAAAATTAATTATATTATCATAGAAGTAAATAATTATAACTAATATAATGAATATAAAAACTATACTATAAAAAAATAATTAATATAATAAAAAATATTATTTCACATTTCTAATGCCAGTTTTTTTTGAGAATAAAAAAAGTTCCGAAAGACGAGATATTTTGGCACGTAACTTTCACGTGACTTTCACGTAAAATAGTAACCTGGACGAAGTCACCTAAAATACACGTGATTGAAACGTGAATAAAACGTTGCGTGCCTACTGGGTACCAACAACTAACTGCTTTCGTTTACTCCCTAGTGTTTCCTTTTTTCAAGTTGGATCTGATGATCAACCGTTTCGAAGGTTTTCGAAAGGTCGACACTTGAAATAATATGAATCCCAGAAAAATCAAGAAAAACTCAGCAATTTTTTTACGCTTTTATAAAGTTCATTTAAAATTTTTTTTTTTAATTTTGTACATATATTATAATAGGTGTAAAAGATTTAGTTTGTCAAATATAAAAAGTGTGTTTAAACAAGGAAAATGGTGATCTCGTTGATAAACTTAAAAAAAATATAAAGGTCATGGAAAACATTGTGAATTTAAAAAGCTCAGGAAAACGTTCTTTAGTCAGAGAATGCTCAGATAAAAATTTTATAAATTAAAGTGGCAAAGCTAAAATAACAACAATAATATCACGAAAAATGAGTGATATTATGGTTGTTATAAATGATGGGGAGAAGGCAGAGGGAGAGAAATTCCTAAAAAGTACTGTCTAACTTCCCAAAAAAATAGGTCCCCAAAACTTTAATCTTTTGACTAGCCGACCATATTCAACAAAAAAACAACTAAAGGTTGAAAATTATTTTTCTTTGAAAAGGGGAGGGGGGGGGGGGAGAGCGCCACTGTTAAATTGCCCCAGCAATTATATAAAGGAACTGGAACATTTATAAAGGAATATATCTAAAAGAACTGGAATAGAAGAAGATATAAGGTGTCTTTTTAACCAAGTCTCGTTTACATTAAATTTACATAAAATTGTCAGTATGTATAGAGTAATAAAAGTAATATTTTTTTTAATAAAAATACAAAAACACGTCTAGTTGTACATGTTGAAATATAACGCTAGAGGAAAGGCGCCTATGATGGCGTACTTAACTTTGAAGCTTCATTATTCAGTATCCCGAAGACCAATAATGAAAGTTTTGATATGGATACATACCTTGTTACATCTAGAACAATAATAATTCTCGGAAGTTTTTATCAGTTTTTTTCTCATTTAAAAAAAAAAAACAGAAAAAGTATGCATTCATAGGCAACCACTGCTCCTATGATGGCATAGGGGAGGATGGGGGCTGGTTAGGATTAAGGGTAACCTGATGATTTCATATAACTTTAGAGTCTTCCCTCAAAAAAGCCAGAAATTACTCGCAACTATCTTAACTTAGAATTTCATTCTACACAGCAGCATTTTAAAGTTTTGCGCATGCGCATTGGATATAATGCGTTGTATGTATTTTTTGGACAAAAAAAAAACTTTTGAAGCATCGCTTTCTTTTTACTTTAATTGAAAATAAGTTTTTCTTAAAAAAAAAGGTTTAATCAACTCATCAATATTGCAACACACCCAACTCGTCAGTATGCCATCATGGGAAGAAGTCATCAATTTCATTAAAACAAGCTGTATCTGCATTGTTCAAAAGATTAAATTAAAGTAAATATTCCACTAAATGCACAAAATATAAATATAATATGCATAAAAATTCCCTCCCTGCACAGTTAACAATAAAACCACAATCTTAAACATATGAAGGGAACAAAACTACAACAGCACATTCCAAAATCGATTTTTGTTGATGATAAAAGCAAAATTTGTTCACAAGTGACGTATTTTCTCTAAATTTAATGTAAAATCAGTACAGTCATGTAGATCTAATCACTTTTTCACCAAAACCAATTTTTAAGGAAATATGACCTCTATCCCGTTACAGGCGCCATGTCACCATAGGCGTCTTTTCCCTATACGTTAAAGATTAACAGCGATTTAAAAGTAAAATAGTTTTATAACAAAGTAAAAAAAAAGTTTAACAACACATAGTTTTAAAAAAACTAAAGAAAACTCAATCAACTTTTTTCATTTTATTCAACAAAAAAAGTTTTTGATTGCAATTACTGTGATAACCAAGCGTCTAGCATGTTTTCTAGAATAAACAGTGAAACCCCAAAGTCATTATTATCTCGATTATCAATTCAATTATCGATTCAACTCGATTCAATTAAAATTGCAACAGCAGAGAAGTAGAATTAATAACAGTTTAGACTTTTAATATTGCAATAACTTTTATATAACATAATATACAATAACTTTTTTTTTAAGTTTTTATTTGATGAGCACTGACTTACTGAGTTTTTATTTATTTATTGGGAAGCTGTGGTGTTGTAGTAGTGCACTTGACTCAGAAAAAAAAGATCACTTGTTTGAACCCCACCTCCGGGCAAGTTTTATTACATCGGTAAAGGAAGGAGGCGTGAACTTCCATCCAGATGCTCTTTCGCGGTGCTGTGTGATAAGTCCGCAAGGAATTCTTGGGGAACACAAAATAATAAAATAAAATAAAAAAACAAAAGGAAAAGAGGCGTGTACTTCTTATTAAATGCTCAATTGCGGTGCTCTAAGTTGATATAGGTGACAGCAAATCCTGAAAGGACTTCTTAAAACAAAAAAAAAAATTTATACTACATATGCGCTGGTTTTTATATAAATTTAGATAATTTTAAGTAAAAATTTCACGATCATTGGAAACACAATTTAACAACCTTCCTTATTTCTTCAAAATTTGAAAGAACAATGCCATGTTTTATCTACGTCAATTCAGTTCTGTTAGTAATAATTCTTTAATTAACCAGAATAAATTCGATGGAATAGACACATTTAAATTTAAATTAAGAGGGGTTAGGGGTAACAAAAAATGACTAAAGTTCATCACCAAATTAAAAAAAATAATTTTTTTTTAGGTAAATAGGTTTTTTAGGTAAAAAAATCTTTTTAGTTAGGTACATAAACTAATGTGTTTTCATTTGATGCATGCATGCATTACTGCTGAAATATAAAACATTATATTAAACTATCTGCTAGCCTACCAGTGAGCTTGCAATGAGCTAGTTATAGCATCAAGTTCAGTGTTATTGGAACTCTTTTAGTATAACTGGTTTATTTGAAAATAGCGTGACGTCACGTTAACTTAACTAAGCCAACAACGGTAAATATGCAGTTATCAAATTAGAAAAAACATCGTGGAGTGTAGTTAGAGCACGATATTTTCGGACAGTGGGGCATTGCGGCACAGTTATACATGAAGCTTTATATCTCAGTTGATAATTTCTTTTTTTACAATTTGTTTAAAAAAATTTAAAATTTTTTTGATAAAAAATTTTAAACTTTTTTTTTCATTATGAAAATGAACAAAAAATTATTACAAACTTTTCTTTAAATACCAAAATGCCTTTAAAGTAAACGCATTAGCGAGTTCGCGAAAAACTAAATTTTTGTATTTTCTTATACGATACAGTGACAAAAAGTATCTTGTACAAATGGTAATTTGTTTTACAAATAAAAAGTGAAAGTTTCTTTAACATTATATTTTTTTATCCTCTTTTAGAATCTGGTTTTAAAAATGTATCTAGTATTGAACTTTTTGAATACAATTATTTATATTTAAGTGAATTTTGTGCGTCTGCTGTTAAAAAATAACTGTTATATTTTATATATCATAATATAAGATATTTTTAATACTATAATATAAAATACTGTTATAAAAATATATTTTGGAATTAAGTAGCGCAATAATTGTTTCTTGACTTTCTTATTTCATATTTTATTGCTGCGCTGTATCGGTTTAGAATACTATTTGATGTATTAGGATTTATTATTTTTGGTAATGAATAACTCCATTATTTTTAATTTTCATTCTCTATAGCTTTAAAGCATAAACCAGCTTTTGTTTATGAACATCTACATTGTTTATGAACATCTACTTTGTTTATTGATACAATATTTTTGTTTAAAAAAAAGAAAAAAATACTAATTGTGTATATTTGTCGTTCTTTTAACAATTTGTTGAACTCGTGCAGGCAATCGGAAGCTTTCGATAACTATTTAAAAAATAAATTTTCCTTGTATAATATACCTTGTTTAATCTCTTTTGTATAATATGCATTTTTTACGCTGCATTCTTCTGACTGTAAAAATAATTTAAATAAAGTGAAAAAAACTATAATTTTTCAAAAGAAAAAAAAGTCTGAAATTTTTCTTTATTAAAAAACATACATACATATTTTTTCAGTTTACATGTCGTTTAATATAAATTTGGACTCAGCAGATTTAACTTAACCATATAATAATTGAAACATAAATACAATATAAAATAATACACGAAGAAAATAAAATCTAAAAAATGTTATCTCAAAAATAATTTTGTATACAATGAGTGACGGCTCCAGGGAAGTTGCATAACACCCGAGCAGAATATTTAAGTCCTTCAATATCAAAGAAATCGAGAACCTAATATTTATAAAAATATATTTTTGTATCACCATCCTTCCTAAAAATATTTCTGTATCCGTCACTCTATACTACCCGTTAAAAAAATATTTCAACATTGAAGTTTTGCGCCATGGACTCTCTCACGAGTAAAAAAATAGTTTCCCCTAACGCAAAACTTAAATAAATTTTTTGTTATATAAAATAATTTGATTAATTTTTAAAAATATTGAAAAAACGTAATCTTTAGATTATGTTTTTCTATAGAAAATTGAAAGAACTTAAACTACCAATATTAATAATCAATTTTCAAAAGGTTCAAATAAAAATTGACCGTCTTCCAAACTTTACTGAATTAATTTAAAATAATTATTTGAATAAGTTCAATTCAAATGTCCTCTATTTAGCTCTATTTTTTCAAACTTGGTAATGAATTTTCGTAATCGTTGTCGAAAAAGCGATAACGTCAATGATTTCCAAATTAAAATACTATTTGAGGTATAAGAAGTATTAGGCTGTTTATTAATATAGACTAAAAGATTGGTTTAATTGACAGTATGTTTGAGCTGCTCAGTGACGGATACAGGAATTTTGTTGGGGAAGAGAGAGGGATACTGAAACATTTTTGTATTTTGTATCCCATTTGCGTCAAAAAAAAAGTCCTCCATTTCTAATATATTTTAGGACTTTCAGATTCTGGTATTGAGGGGGAGAGGTTGCATCATCCCCTAACTCATCACACCCCTTCACTTTCTGGATCCGTCACTGGAGCTGCTCTAACTTCGTTCTTTAAACTTCTTCATGTTTCTTCGACTAACCTCCAATTTTAATAGCGGTTGCTTTCAACTTTATAAAAGGTTAAAAAAAAGTTCGAAAATATTCGAAAAGCAAAATCTTTGTAATTGGAATGAATGAAAAATAAAAAGCTATAAAAGTCATTCAATATATTCGATCAGTTTCATGATAAAATTCAACCTAAAACGGACATATGTAAAATATAACTTTTTTCATTTCTGTTTTATATAATTATTTTACAAATATTTACACACATAATTAAAATAAATAAATTAAATACCTTACCTAAGTAAATTTTGGTTTATTGAATAAGTATATAAAAGTATATTTTAAAATCATGCAAGTGCGTTAAAAACAAACGTAAAGCGGTGTTCGGAAGAAATGCGAAAAAGTATATAAATAATCAATGAAAGATTTTACTTTTTGTTTCATAAAAGGTTATAATTTAAAAAAATAAAGCTATATAAGTTTATCAGTTTTATGTTAAAATTCAACGTAAAACGGACATATATTTATATAAAATATACCTTGTGTTTTTTCTTTTTTCTTTTTATAAAAATATTCAAAAAATATTTACACATATAAATAAAATAAATTAATAAACTAAATGAATACGCAGACTTTTTTTTCACGTAAAAATAATTTTCGGTTTATTGAATAAGTATAGATAAGTATATATAAAAATTAAGTGCGTTAAAAACAAACGTAAACCAGTCTTTGATGGAAAGCCACAACAACAAAATAAAAACGATCTTATCTTTTCTCTTATTTTTAAAAAGCTTATTATAACAAAGTTAAATAACAAAAACAAAGCACAATATTTTGTATTGTTTCCTTATAATAAATTTGCATATATAATTGCAAACAATAAGAGTACTTTACTCAAAAAGTAATGAGTAAAAAATTAACTTAAAGCGGACATTAATGAAAAAGTAAAATTATGAATAGAAATGCTAATAAACGAAAGTTTAGACTCTTTATAACTTAAATGCTAACACTAATAATAACAATACTAATAACAATATTAATAAATAACTTGCTTAAAAATTTGCTAACATTTTTGACGTGAAAAACTTAAAAGTTTTTCATGTCAAAAATGTTTTAGAGAAGCAGTAAAAACAGTTCTGTTTTCTTGGTTCAAAATTGATTGTATATGTGTATAAGATATTCACTTTACAAAATATTGGATTATTTTTTTATATAAGGTACCACTAAACATATATAGCAAATAAATAGTATTTATAAACAATTGTAACTTAGATATAAAAGAAGAATTTCAAACAAACTATGAAAAACAAGATTTTTATAAATGTCTGTTTTAGGACACGTTTTTACTATTAGGAGATATACACTGATAAAAAAAGAAAGTGAAAAGTTTGAAGAGTCCATCAACCAATCGCTTTTTTTTTAATTCTATTTACTTTATAAACAATTTTAAAACTTATAGTCTAAGTTTTAATAACTTAAACCAAGTAACTTAGATAAAATTTAATCGCGAAACGCGCATAGGACAGCAAATTGTCCGCTTTACGAAACGGTCCGTTTTAGGATGGATTTTTTATACATATATGTCCGCTTTAAGCTGATTTACAAACATATATATATATATATATAAATATATATATATATATATATATATATATATATATATATATATATATATATATATATATATAACTTTTACTTTATTTACAACACCATTTGATATACAACAACCCCCTACAAAGCCTACAATAATTCAGTTAAGATTCAATCTGAGTTATTGAAACATAATAAATTCAACATCAATAGAAAAGTAAAGCTGTCATCATTTAAAATATAAAGGGTGTTGTCAAAATATGTTGAAAATAAAATTACTAATAAAATCACATTTAACAATGATAAACATGCTTACTGTAGTATAAAATAGTACTAACTGATAAATTTGAACAAATAAATAAAAAATTAACAAAAAAAATGAATAAATAGGAACTTTAACTTGACTTTAACTAAATCTTGAATTTGAATTAATTGGTACTAATTTGTTCAAGCAAAACCTTAAAAAATAAGTTTTTATAGCAAATTATATGTATAACTAGTTATACATATAGTTAACTATCAGGAGTTATATGTATAACTATATGCATTTTAAAGCATATTATTTTATTTAAACATTACTTTAAATCATATTACTTTGAAAACTGGACCCAGAGGCTTTATTCCCAATAACACTGTGGTACTCTAAATTAAAAATTGAAAAGTGTCTGTAAATATCCTGATTTTGTTCCTCAATGTAGTTCGTAGGTCCCTTAAGTCTTAAGGACCTTATTATATCTAAAGTTAAAAGTTTTGGAGCATAAAAAAAGTTACAGAAACCCATCTCCATCATATTTTTTTTCTTTTTTTAATAAAGAAAATTGGGAATTCTTTGACTTTCAAACCTGCATTTCTTTGTGGGACACTGCAGTGTCCCATGCAAGATTGGTTTTTGACAACATTTCAACTTGCATCAGTTTATTGTTTGCAAATAATCTACTCAAGATCTACATTTAAATAACTATTATATTATCCTAATAATACGTCTATTTGCACAAATCTTAATCTTATTTCTATAAAGAATGATAAACATTATTCGTGGTACTTACATACTTGCTTGCCATTCTCTATATTATTATAAAATATTTTCACAAAATATTTTTTAAATCAAAATGGCTCCAAGTACTCTTAATACGCACCTGAAATTATCCAACTAAATACGATATTAGGCATTATAAAAAAGTTTTGAGCTCATAACTTTGCCTTAAATCAAATTACTTCGCCTCATTAGGAAACACCTAATGAACTAAAATAACCTTCTAATGGTCAAAATTAAAAATTATTGAATCATGATGTTATGTCCAGCTTTTGCATTTTTGGATTAGGACTAGAACTAAACCACAAGTTATGATCAAAATAGTTAACAAAAAACGACTATTTAAAACAGAATTCTGTGTAAGTCCATCAGAAATAACACGTTCCAAACAATTATTTATGGACAGCAATGTTGAAGAAGTAAATTAAAAAAATAAGATATGGTTTTAAAACAGCTAATATAGTCTCTAAAAGAAATATTTCAATTTTTTGGTACAACATTCCTGATACAACTATAATGACAAAGGTACTCTTCAAGCCAGTTGTTGAGATTCAGTCACAACAAAATATTTAATTTTCTCTCGGTATTGACCTTTTATTTTTGGCAAATTTTATTTATTTCAACTGGATGTGAGGCCAAGCACAGCGGAAAGTTTTTATGCAACTTCATCATAATGGTAAATGTCATCCCAAATATAGTATGGTATTTATTGCGCCTTTCGATTAATTTATATTCATTTAATGAAAAATGCATTTGCTGTACATTAATTTTTATACAAAGCCCGGGAAATAATTGAAATTGCGTACTCTATTTTATTTTTGTATCAGCCTTTATGGTTAAATGATTACGAAATTGCAAAATCAAAATAATATAACATATGACTGTATGATGACACTGATTACTGATCTATATATATATATATATATATATATATATATATATATATATATATATATATATATATATATATATATATATATATATATATATATATATATATATATATATATATATATATATATATATATATATATATATATATATATGATGATATAGTATGTTGGAAAAGTGTGTTCAGGGTAGAGTTAAGAAGCCATCGATAAAACGGCCGAGAAAACGGAGAAAACGGCCGAGAAACGGCGTGAGCAAAAAAAAAACGCCCGAGAAACGAAAAAAAAGGCCTGAGCAAAAAAAGGGGCCTGAGTAAAAAAATGTTAGGAATTTTAATTTGGGGCCTGAGCAAAAAAAAGGGGCCTGAGCAAAACAAGGGGCCTCAGTAAAAAAATGTTAGGAATTTTAACTTGGGGATTTCCGTGTTCAGGGAAGAATTCAGCTTTCAGCTGTTTGAAAAGTTGAAATGAGGGGGACCGTCAAATGAGGCCGTCAAATAAGCGTTTAAAAAAAAGCGACCAAAGCGAGAAACGGCCTGAGCAAAAAAAAGGAATTTTAATTTGTTTAATGATCCGTAATGCGTGTGCGCAGATATAATAGAGGAATTTTAATTTGTTTAATGAAGCGTGACAAAAAGTATATAGAGTGAAAAAATAAAAAAAATAGGTTTATAACGAATGGAATCAAAAAATAAACCGTTACAACAATTTCAAACTCCAACGACAGTGGCAGTTGTTCAACCTTACAAACCTGATCCTCCAATAGATAATGGTGGTACGCACGACTCGCATGGGAATCGTATTCGATATTTTAAAGTGTATTAATAAAGAAAAAATAGTGTCGATATTAGCACTTTCGAGCTTGTTTATTATTATTGTAGTGGGAGGATATTTATTTGGAGCGTTATTGGCAGCTTTCATATTACTTGGAACAATGTTGGGATTACATATTTGTAATAAAATAATAAATAGCGAATTGTAAATTTTTATATATTATATATTATAAATAATATTTTCCAATTCTGTTAATTCCGTAAGAAATTCCACCAGAGATAGCTCCACCCAAAACAGCTTTACCAATGGTAGGAAGAAGAGCGCTAGTAAAGGAAGGTAAAATGACTTTAGATACAATTCCTAAAAGAGGTCCAAAAAACTTTTCACGCATTCGTCTTGTTTTATGTTTTTTATAATGTCTTTTATAATGTCTTTTTTTATACATTTTTTTATCGCAGTATAAGAGACGATAATAAAGTCGGTGCTAAAACTGCAGCTAACAACGGAAGAAATTTACCACGCATGCGTTTTCTTAAATGTCTTTTTAAACGTTTTCTATCTGCGCCTTTTAACGGAGGTAAATAAACTCTTCCTCTTCCTCTTTTTCTATGCATTACGACATGTTTGAGGTCGGTTAAAGTAAATTTATATTGTAAAGTTGAGTTTTTTTAACATGACCAAATTTAGCTTTTTGCATTTGTTTCTTTTAAGCTACATACCAAGGGTAAACTTTAAATATTCTTAAAGTGTTTGCTAAATCTCCTCCTCGTATATTTCTTCGTCTTCTTAAGCGCTTTTTACCTGCGCCTTTTAAAGGAGGTAAATAAACTCTTCGCCTCCCTCTTTTTTTACATGAACTTTTTTTTATTTTACAAGCAGTGCAACAAAATTTTTTACGCATTGCGTTGCTTTTGAAGATAATCTAAAGCGTAGCCTCCTACGTTTGATTTTAGTAAACGTTTAGCAAAATTTTTAACTTTGGTAAAAAATTTTCCTCTCCCTCTATGATGTCGTGCGCTACCTCTATGATGACGACGACGGTGACCGCTTCTTCTCGTACGCCTGCGAGCCATTAACACAAGAAATAAAAAAAAAAACAAGATTTTTGATTTTTAAGATTTTTTTTTTTAAATAAATAGTCGTTTGGTTATAAAATAGTGAATACAAATAGGGTTCGTTTAATAAAAGTTAAAATGTTTTTTATAATAAATTAAGACGATTTACATTTGGTAGGAATATAGTTGACTTCAGTTTCGTCTCCTACCCCGCTTTCTACAAGTGCAGCTGAATATTGCAAATACATAACAAGTACACCTTTAAATTGTTCTGTAAATTGTACATTGATTTGAAACGAATTATTTCCAGCAATTATAGCAGGAGGTTTATCGTTGATAAAATTAAAATTGCTGGTGGTGTCAATGACTAAAGGTTCGCTAGTGTTAGTAGTACTAAAGTATAATTTAGGATCTCTCAAAAAACTATCATCCTCACTATTATAAAAATCTGCAAAATTGTTAATATTAAAAGTAGAGGGTGTATTTCCTTTAGACCAAGAAGCATAACTTCTCCAAATTGTCCATTGATCGTCTTGCTTTATCAAATCGTATTCAGTAGTATCACCTGCTCAATTAACATATGTTCTGTAATTATAAAGGGTGATTTTTTTAATAATGTTGCATACCATTTCAACCGGTGTAAAACAACCTTTGCTTAAATGATCATTTTCTTTTTTTGAATTAACGAAAAATATAATGCTGTGGGGTACAAGATCTGCTGTTTTTATACTTCCCAAATTGACAGTGATTTCTGCGACATTTTCTACATTGGTGACAACTTGTTCGTAGTGAGCAATACGTAGTAAAGTATACATTTCGTCTTTTTCACTGTTGAGATATAAAGATTTTTCCAAGGGTAAACTGGGTTTGAGTCTATACGTATTACAATATATCATTGGGTTTTTAATAGCCACTCCCACATTAGCAAGCGCTGTTATGTCAGCGTCTGCAATAGGTCTTACCCATTCTAATAGTTAATTCACATCATTATCAATATAAAGTTCCAATCTAATTTGTTTATTTTTTTCAAAATATTCTTTCATTTGAAAAACTTCACATAATAAACTTAAAGGTACTCTAAATTTACAACCTTTTTCTCCAGTCATAAAAGCATTATATCTACCTCTTAGTGCTGTTTGATAACCAGCAGGTGCCACAGTGGCAGGTGCTGTTGCATTAAGAGGTCTAATGAGTCCATTAGGATCTGCAGCTTGTATAAGCGCTTTGGTTTCAGCATAACTAATAGGGTTTGTAGCATTTTCAGTGTCTTCTGTTAAACCTAAATTAGGATTAATAATCAATTCTCTAAAAGGTTTCATTTAACTTTTTTTAATCAACATTGCTCTAAAACGATCATACCATATAAACGATCTAATGATAGCGTTGTTTGCACAAGTAGTAGTATTTTTTTCATAATTGGGATAAAATTTGACAGTTTTAAATAATGCATGAATAAAGTTGTTGCAAAGACACACTTTTTTTGCTAAATCATCGTCTGTTGTAGGTGTAAATCTTGTTTGCGTGCTCAAACTTTTATAAAGAAATAAATCAAAATCCAAATACCGATCTTGTGGATATGTCCTTTCGTTAAGTATAGTAGTAAAAGAAATTAAATTAGCCATGTCTGAAGTAAGATCGTAAGAAAGTTTTTGATTATTAACAGCAATGACTTCATCTTGAACTTGAGCTGTTTAAAAACCAGGATATTTTTCATTTAATATAGCTTTATATTCTGCGCTAATATTACCACATCGTGCTTCTTGCAATAAACGATTTTCGTGGTCGGCTTGGGCCAAAACATCTTCAATAGTAACATGACCGTTTGTATTGGGTGTATAACGATTGCCGTCACCATCTCTCATATATTTAGCTAATGAACTCATTTTTTTTTTTAAAAGAAAAAAATTTTTTTTTCTATTTATTCATCTTCTGATTCTGAAGTGCTTTTTTTAAATGGTATTTTTTTATTTTTAACGTCTTTTAAAGCGCGAGTGTAACCAAGTTCAATTAAACTTTTTTTATTCAATTTTTCTTTCTTTTTTTCGTTATTCTGCATGAGTGGACTTGATAAAATGGCTCTTTATTGAATAATGCAGTTTCTACATAATCCGTTTATTTTGTCGACTGCATTGACTTCTTGAAAGCATTGTGAACAGATGTGTAAAGGAGTTGATTTCATTTTAGGTTTTTTTTCAACAATTTCTTCTTCTTCTGAACTTTCGGTTTCAGATTCTGAATATGTTCGTTTTTAAGGTCAGGGTTTGATTTGTACATTCTTTTTCATTTTTTTGGGAGGTTTTTCTTCTTGTATTTGTTCTTTTTTATTTATCAATTTTTTTAATTTCATCCAATTTGGATTTCATGTTTAGTAATTCAGATTTAGAAGAATATTGAGTAAGTTGATTTTGTAATTGTTGCATGTGATTTTTAATTTGATTCACTTGATCTTTAGGATTCATTTTTGATTCTTGCATCATTTTTTCTTCTATATTGACTAAATTTTTATGATATCTTCCTTTACCACAAAAGAGACTCATTTTTTGTAAAATAGAGAGAGAATAAAATAACAACTTTGTTTTCTTTTTATATTTTCTTAATCATAATAAAAAATCAAAGACGTTATTTTATACTAATCAAACTAGTTAATTGTAAAACTGAACCATTTGAATCTTTAACGTAGGATTAAAAAAACAGTAGAACTAAGATTATTAAAGGTGAGGGGTTCAGATTTTGAATTGAGAAACGACAATCTTGTTTGTTTCCAATTGTTAAAATCGTTGATATCAAAGGTGGTCAATTGTCCTTGAATAGAAGTATTACGATCTTTTGTAAAATCAATATTGTCGGTGACTTGAGTAGAAATAGTATAGTCTAATAAATTGAAAAATGCAACAATTCCAGGAACATAACTTTTGTTCATATAAGTTCCACATTGCACAGCTTGATCACATTTAACAAAAATGTAAGTGTCTGTAGTTGAAGGAAAATTGGAAACGGTGTTATTAAAGTTACTAATTTGAACGAGAGCACATCTTAAAAAAGCTAGTCTTTTTTTTTGAATTTTAAAATCTAGTGACATGGCGTTGGTCATATTTTGATCGATTTGCATAATAAAAGGATTGATTTGTTGAGTTAAACTGAATTAATCTCTTTGTAAAAGTAAAGTATAAGGTATAGGACTGTTTCCAACAGGTTGATACATTTTTAAAATGATATTTTTTAAAGGTAAACGTCTGTCCAAGTTTGTACAATAGTACCATCGCTCTTTTTTTGATAAATGAATTGCCCATTAAGCGAAGTGCAATAAAATATTAATTCTGTTGGATTATTTCCTTGTAATATACCTTTGACACTATTTAACTATGTTTTATGACTAGGTGTAGTAGCTCATTCGAAACTAGTTGAAGTGACAAGAGGTACTTTGATGGTATTTGAAAAAATAGGTTTGCTTTGTTCGCAATATATTAAAACTTCAATAAAAGTTTCTTCGCTATATTTAGCGATTAAAGAGCAATCGGATGTCCATATTTTATAAATGTCATCAGGTAAGTTTGAAGGTAATACTTGAAAGGGAGTGCCTTTCATTTCGGGAGTACCAATAGGAACATTATTCCATGTATAACTGGTATCATAATCTGAATAGGAGTTACTTTTCATTTCAAAATAGGCGTTCACTTTCATAAGTAATGTGCTCAATTTAATGGGTGATAATAATTTTCTTTGGAAGGATGGTAAAGAAAAAAAAGTATAATAATTTGAAGTTCCGCCTATAGGATCTGGAATGCATGAAGGCAGACCCTTTGCTTTATTTGTAAGATATTTACTAAACATGTTAAAATCGGACCCTGCATAAATATGATCGTCAAAAGTCAAGTTATTTAAATTGAGATTGAGTAAATTGTTTGTCATGTTTAAACTTTCGGTAAAAACATCTATCATTTTTAATTCTCTTTCAGGCCATATGACTTTATCTACGTTAAAAAAAGGTAAAAGTAAAGAAGCTAACGGTATATTTTTTAAAGTATAGCGATAATATTATCTTTTGGATGTGAGAGGAAAATAAATTTGATAAAAACTTGTTAATAATTTTGTAGGTTCTACGCCTAAATCAGCTGCTGTAACATAGATAAGTTTTGTACCAAATCCAGTTGGAAAAGCAGTTGTAAAAGCAGCTTTGATAATATCTACAAATTGTGGTAGTACTATTTTTTCATTGGTATAAACTCCAGGATAAAGTGGGTTTTTAGTGTCGACATAATCGTTCCAAATTTTCCATAAAGATTGAATACGAAGGTTGACATTATAAGGTGTGTTGAAATCGTTAAGATTAGTTTCTACGTTATATAGGTTGCCTTCAAAGGGTAATGTGTTGGTGTTGGTTATTATTTTTAATAAGAAGAAAGCAATTTGCCACGGTACAATGTGTTTCATTTTTGTTTTTGTGCTTTCTGCAATAGGTAAAAAGTTATTAACATACACATCTAGATCAACACTAAGAATATATTTTTGTCGGCGGTTAAATTTGTTCCAGTTAACGCCGGATTTTTTTAATTGGGTGAGAGCATAATATGAATAAAAGGTCGAACAAAAGTTTCTTCTATACCGTTTAAAATAGTTTGTCTTTTGGGTGAAATAGCTGCTATTTGTGCGGCGGTTAAAAGCGGATGTTTTGCATAAATTAAATAATTTTTACTAGTGTGAGTATTTAATGATAAATTGTATATGTTGCCGTATAGAGAATTAGTAGTAATATAATCAAATTGTAATAATTTTGTAAAATCTTCTAGAACGTACACACTTGGACTTAAACCGAAATAAGATAAACCTCTTTCTTGTAAAGGCGAGATCAAGCTTAAGGTAGATCGAATAGGTTGTAAAAAAGAAGGATTTCTTGCGTATTCGTTTCTTTTTTTATAATACCATAATAAGTTATAATTGGTTCTATTACTAAATGGGGAAGTATTAACGTTAAATAAATTTTGTTGAACATTGTTGTTCCTATCTAAACTAAACTTTATCATGGGTAAATCGATTACAGCCGTTTTGTATCGAAGCTCAGTTGAAGGATCAAATAAATATTTTGGATTAAAATATTTTGTTAATGAAATTTTACCATCTTTGTTATAATAAGTTGAAAAACAGTCTGAAAAATATAGAACTCTATTTAATTTAGAATTATAAAGTTCCAAGTTTCTAACAAAAAAATCATCTTGATAGGCGGTGGAAGACATAAAGCCAAAGAGTTTACCTCCACCTGACGCATTAGAGGTCCACATAAAACTCAAATGATCGGCGTTCATGTTTTCCATATCTAGTATGTCATAGCAAGGAAACGTGTTACCTGGTAAAGGGTATATGATTGGTGTACAAGACAACATTTTTAGTAACAAGATAAAAATATTTTATGTGTCTTGTAGGATTGTTTAGGGTGTTTCATTTCCGACAAATTTTCGATAATGATTACGTTACATGCATAACGGGGTAAATAATGTGCCAAAAAAAAGTCTGAAAAATTTTCAAAATTTTAAAATGTCATCTAGAGGTCGCCATCTTGAAAAAACAGCGTTTTGTACACTTTTTTCAACTTTAAACTTGAAAAGCTTAAAAAATAATTAATTTTATGTTACGTTACTGGGTGTATATATTAAAGGTTATTATATGAACATTTGGTGAAATTTTCAGAAAAATTGGTAAATGTCTAGAGGTCGCCGTATTAAAATATAAAGCTAAAAAACTTGTTATCTTAAAAAAAATTTAACTAGGCTATATTTAGGTTTCAGCTTTTCTAAAAATAATAATTAATAAAGAAGATATTAGTAACATACAAAATACTATAAAGTATTAATTAGTTTTGATTTCGAATCGGATGGATTTTGCTTTCTGTGCTGTTCGACAACTTGCAAAATAAATTGTCGTTGTTCTTCATTTTGTGCACACTCGCGGAAATCACCAATAAGTTTTATTCCTCTTTCGGCGCAATCATTTGTTACCTCTAATTGTTTAACAAAATCGTCTGCAGTTCAATAATCTTGGAAAAATTTCCAATCTTGTGGATTCATCTGGAGCCATTCCTGGTTGTTTATTAGTCCTAATAAATCTAAAAGAAGTCACGACCGTGGTCCAATTAAAAAATAAATAACGGTTGAAGAACTTAACGTCGGAAATTTTGGTTTCCCAATTAAAAATGTTTTTGGTCTTGGGGTAGAAAAAAGTTTCTATGCCATTATTTTTCTGGTAAATTCTGACAATTTTTCATTAAATAAAGATAGAATAACAAGCTCTTCTGTTAAATACCAAAGGTGACGGTTAATCGACGAAATCACAGCGGTTGCGATATCTGAATCTTCTTCTTGATACCAGTTCATTGCAAAAAAAAATTTCATTGCAAAAAAGACTAATAAACTTAGCCATGCGGTGGATCATAATTTGCTCATTATTGGACATTATAAATTTATTAGATAAGAGTTCCATTTTTAAAATATATATGGAATGTGACATAAATCTGGCATTGTGAATTGCACCTGGTTTGTGAATTTTGAATATTCTTTCCATTGATAGTTTCCCCCTAAGGTAGATAATAGTTATTTCAATTAACTCAAGATAATCTTCTCGCGGAAATATTTTCTCTTCGAGGCATTGGTAAGCCCATTTCAGAACTAAACTTGCTTGATTAAGTATTTCTGATTTAATATCAGTAGGCCATTTAAAAAAATTCAGGTTTGAGTAATCAATATCAATTCTAGAAAATTCGGCTCGGAAACGTTGAAAAATAGGTTCATCTGGACTTTTGCTACCTCCTCTTAATGCGGTAAATGCATGCTTAATGTGTAGCTCATTATGATGATGGCGACATGCGAGCCATAGAAGAGGTCCATTTAACTCAATTTCAATTAAAGTTGCTGCTCCTTTTTTATTACATGTGTTGCTTGCTGTTGTATCAAAGCATATACCAACAATGTTTTCCAAAATGTTCCAATCTTGCGCAAGTTTCACGACCTCGTCACATTGAGTTTTACCTGTCGAATCTTTTATCAAAGGTACACCAATAAGTTTCGGCCTGCAAATAAAACTTAAGTTAGTTTCTTTGAATACAAAAATAAAAAATATACATAGGATTTATATAAATAAATAAATAAGTACCCGTTAAGAGATCCGCTAATAAGAACTGCTACACGTTCTTCATTATGAGCTATGTCTAAATGAAAAAGCTTCGAATCCCAGTGTAAAATGGCCTTTTTAGGTTTGTTTATCTCCCAGTCAGCTTTAATTGACAGAACAATATTCTTTCGCGCATTTTGTCTTTGACGATGCACAGTTGATACTGACATAGAAATTTCATTAAGTTTGCCTCCGCTTTTGCAGATGATAGTGGATTGAAATAGAAGTTGTTGGCGAACTGATAAACAACATCGATCAGCCACAGATGCCGTTACTTCTGAGAGCTTCTTTAATGATATCTCTAGTGAATTTGTTAAAGGCACCTTTCTTTTCTTTAGTGGTAAAGGAGTAAACTCTGTATCTTTTTGATCTTCTTCGTCAGCACTTTCAACTATTTCACTGACATCAAAGGCACTCAATTTTTGATCTTGGGTTGAACTTCTCCGAAAATCTATGCTTAGTCTATCTTCTCGACGTTCTAAAATTTTTAAACACCTAGATCGATGCTACCTGTCATATGATACTTTCTGCTACTCTTTTGACCTTCATAAAATGCCCAATCTTCTTTCCATTTTGGTCTACGTGATACTAATAACTGTTCATATGCATTTACTGCTGAAATGTCGCAAAGTTTCTCAAGTTCATTACAAAATGTGACAATTTTTTCTGTACCAGCTTTAACATCTCGACTTGCGTGATCAATTTTTTTTATTTTCACCATTTCCACAAACAATTTGGTAAGCAATGAAAGACAAGAGTTATCTGAACAAACTGGTACTCCAGCTTTTTCCCAAACTTCCTTAAGCTCACCAAGAACAAGTTTAAAAATATCTCTTGCAGAAGTGTCGCCTTTTGAATAAAAATGTAAATGAGAGTATCTACCCAAAACATGTTTTTTTGTTGGTAGACGACTGAAACTTGATAATTTATTGGATTCAGGGTAACCAATTAACCAATCTTGATTATTTTTTCTTAGGTTCATCGTTACAATAAAATATTCGCTTTTCCAACTACTTTTAAAATTGTTTTAATATTTCAATTTTGCTAATTGAAATAAGAACGAATTTTTTAAAATAAATTTATGAAATTTATATACATACGTCCAGATGTTTATTTTGCAAACTATTTAATCACGCAACAACTTTTAGTGGTCAATTATGCTCAAAACATAAATTATGCATTTTATTTAAGGTGAAAGCATTTAAGCAATTATTCAGCAAAAAAATATGTTGAAAAAATAAAACTTTATAATTCGGCGACCTCTAGACATTTACCAATTTTTCTAAAAATTTCACCAAATGTTCATATAGTAACCTTTAATATATACACCCAGTAACGTAACATAAATTTAATTATTTTTTAAGTTTTTCAAGTTTACAGTTGAAAAAAGTGTAAAAAACGCTGTTTTTTCAAGATGGCGACCTCTAGATGACATTTTAAAATTTTGAAAATTTTTCAGACTTTTTTTGGCACATTATTTACCCCGTTATGCATGTAACGTAATCATTTTGGAAAATTTGTCGGAAATGAAACACCCTAAGGATTGCTAATCATATCGCTTTGAATATCTGATAACATTTTTTTTATAGCAGGTTTGGATTCCATTCTTAATCCGTAATTGTTTTCTAAGAAGGATAGATTTCATCAACTCGAGTTAAATTAGTAGGAACATCCATACTCGCTAAATGTAGAATGGTATTATTTTTAAATTTGGGTTTGTCGATATCGTTGGGAGTTAACGGTAAACTAAAATCATTCAAGACATTATAATGCACGCTAGCTTTTTTTTTTTTTTAATTTTGCTAAAATAATTAGTAGTACAATCATATTTATTTACATCTAAAACATCGTCAAACATTAAATTGTTCATTTTTTCTTTTTTTCTTGCAGTCTTTTCTTCAAAGGTTTTAAAAAAGTATTAACATATTCGCTAAAGTTTTTATAGTAAATGTCTTTATCTTCTTCGTTAATAGGTAATAAATCTTCTCGTTTCATTTTGAAAGTCGTATTTAAATTGCCTACTTTATAAATATAAACGGGTAAATAACCTTCTACTGAAGGGTTAGAGCCCTTAGAGATTTTGATATTATTATCTTTTTTGGTAGTGTCCCAATAGGGTTGATTACGAGTAGTCGATTTGCTAAAGGTTATTTTGGAATCTATTATATATTTTTTCAAGTAACATTCAGTTCCAACGGATAGAGGTTTATATATTTTTAATTTTTTGTTTTTGTATTCTTTTTCTACTCGATGTAACATGGTGGAAGAAAAATGAAGACCTCGTCTTTTGTCGTCGCGGTATTGATCGACTAAACGAAGAGCTTTACCTTTGGCGTCGTCAGCATCCAAATCATCAGGAGCTATTCCACTCGTCACTCTTTCTTTTTCGTTGAGTTTTTGTTCCATGTTTTCGATATAATAACTCCAATTGTTTTTTTGAAGTTCGTCTTGTTTTCTTAATTTTTGATAAAGTTGTTTTAAACGTCCTATTGTCGAATCGGTTAAGTAAGCTTTTCCATAATTTTTAGAACGAAAATGAACAATGTTTTGTTCATAACACCATTCTTCCATTTTGTTGTTAAAAAATTCTCCACCTTGATCGGTTTGCAAGTAGATAAAAGTTTTATCGTCTCTTTTAATGTCTTCAAAAATATGTTTTAAGCACTTTATCGGCAGTTTTTTTACTGGTGACTCTCAAATACACTTTTTTAGATACTCCATCAACCACAACGAAACAAAATTCAGGCCGATGAGGAGAAAAATTTAAATTAAAACTGTTCATGTCGGCCAAATCAGTTTGATAATATTGTCGAGGTCTATCGTATGAATATTGATGCGTTTCGTAAACATAAGGTTTCCTAGGCGCTTGTCTTTTAACGTTGACATCCGTTGTTTTTTTAAAAAGTAGAGTAACGTGTGACCAAGCTGTTATAAGACCGTTCCATTTGGCATAAATGGAACTTTCTAAAAGCGCTCTTAATTGTTCATAACATTTTTAATCAGTTGGATTTTTTTTTAAAGTGTCCAATTGAAGCAAAACTTTTTAAATTTTGGGTACGTCTGTTAAAGCAAACAAACGACTCGATAATTTGGTCAGTTGATCTTCTACAAGGTTGTCAGTAGCGTTTCTCAAGACATTATCCATTTTAATAGTCGGAATATATTGTTATTGGAGCTTTTCTTTTTCTTTCTTCTGGATTTGTGGATGACGATCTAGTAGTTGCTTTTTTTGCTCTTAATCCTATACGACCACTTCTAGTTAACATTGGGGTTTCAGTACTAACACTAGCATTTGTTGGTTCAACTGTAGTTGTTTCAGGTAAAGCAGTAGCACCTAATAATTCGGGAGCACTTTCAGGTGTTTCACTAAGTTCAGCTTTAGTTGTTTCAGTAGGTTCTTCTTCTTTTTTAGTTTCTATTGGTGCTAAATAGGGATCGGATGGTCCTGTTCGTGGTTCTTTTTTGGGTATAGGAATTTCTAATAAGGAAGACCTTGTTAACGGATGAGTAAATAAATTTTTCTTTTTAAAATTGGTAAGTAGTTTTAAAGCGTTAGCAAAATTTACAATATTATTAGAATCCATTTCGAAACATTTTTTATAAGATATTAAAATTGAATTTAAACGAGCAAGTTGAGAATTATACATTGTACTCATTATCATCAACATTTCGAGTAAACTTTTTTCTTTGGTTGGATTTTCTGTGCTGTAAAATTGATTTGAATTGGATTTAATATGTTGCAATAATCGCAACGCTCCTCCTATAGCACAAGTTTGTTCTACACCTTCTTTTAATAGGACTACATCTGTTACATCTCTAAAAGGTAAAGAAGGTACAGGATTAAAAAAAGTTTTAAATGTTAAATAGAGCATGTTTTCTCCGATGGGTCTGTTAGCTAAAGCGTTTTCGTCATAGTTATTTAACATTCGAACATAAATATCTTTATTAGGTAGTAAATAACTGTTCACTTGAATGTATTCTCTCAAAATTTCAAATTTGAAACCTCGAAACAGTTCGCCATATTGTATACATCTTTGTTGAAAAATGTCTTTTGTTTCTGATAATATTTCAAAAGCTCTCTTTCCACCAAAACTTTTATCGGTTATGGATTCGCTTTCTATGAAACTAGAAGTCATAACAGTGTAAGGATCTAGAGCAAGAGCGCCAGCATATACACCTTCGGATGTTAATTTAGTTTCACTTCGGAAGGGTATGTTGTATTTTTTAATAAAACTCCACAATTTCGCAAAAGTAAGATGGTTAGTAAAGTTAAAAATTCGTTAGCATAAAAAGAATATTGTTTTGGATCATTTATTTTTTGAAAGGCAAAGTTGGTGACATTGTTAATAATACTAGCTACGGATTCTTCTACATCTACGACATTGGCTTGATATAAAATATAAATTTTTAAATTGTTCAGAGTGGCTTTTTCGTTTCTCAGTTTGTAAACGCGTAAAGAAATTTGATGAGATCCGAACCGATAATTTACTTAATTTTTACACATGTCGACGAGATGTTGAGGTAAGTTGGGAATTTTTTTTACAGATTCGTTTTTATAAAGCTGTTCTAGAATTTCGCTCGAATTGGCTGTTTCGTGAAAAATTAAAAATTTATTAAGAGGTGTCAAAGTAAAAATTTTTTTATGAGTCGATGGAATAGTATTTAAAGTAGTAGAACGCGGTAGAGTGTTTAATGTAGATTGAATAGAGGAAGGAGGCGTAGTACTAAGAGAGCTGTCTTGAATAGGAAATCTTTTTAAATTTCTCATCATTCTTAAAGATTCGCTTATGTTTCTTTGATCAATTTGATCATTGTATTCGCTTTGCTTATTCAAATTTAAAATGGTTTTAAAAGCGTAAGCATCTCCTCCCACGTTGAGATATGTTTTTTATTTTTCTTGATAGCTGATTAAACTTGTAGCTATATCGCTGTTAAGCATAGTATCAAGAGGTAACAAAGCATTTAAATTTTGTTGAAAGCTTACTTCACCAGCGATTTGATTTTCGAGATTGATGGGATCTGCATAATTAAGAGAAGAGGGTAAATCATATCTTAGGATAAGCTGAGACAAATCCGATCTGTTTGTTTCTTCAGATTTTAGGTTAATTTCTGTGTTTTCTTGTTCATCCATTTGTAATAATTTTTTATTAAAAACATCCATGTTGTAGGCTTTTTTGGCTAATACTTTACGTAAAGTTAATAAAGGAGACTCGTGATAAGGCCTATATCTATTCATGTTTTATAAAAATACAAATTATTTTGAAAATATAATTCCTTTTGACAATAATCAACCTCAAACTGCTGTCTTAGTAAATTGATTACAGTCTTTGTAGGTTGTATAGTGTCGAATGAGATTAATTTATTAGCATAATAATTTATAATTTCGTGATAAAGTTTAAAACGAGTAAAGTTGAAATATTCTTTTAAAACGTCGTAATTGGTATAAACAAAGTCTGATATAGCTTGATTTTTATCTTTCATTTTTACATTTTTTATGATGACTTTTCCGTTTTCGGTAAATTTTGGATACGGATATAAATATTCTTTGACAAAGAGTTTAATTTCTATACAAACGTATTCTTGAAAAGCGTTTTTTGTTTGATGTCTTTTGTGATCTGATAAAAGTTCGCATTTTAACATTTTTACAGCATTAAAACGTATCAAAATTTCTTTTATCCATATTTTAATTTCGTTTGCATCAATGTCTTTTCTTCTATTCATTTTGGGGATAAAAATTTGTCCTCGAACAGCCAACTTTTGTCTCATGGCTTGACGTTTACTCGCTTTGTTTGAAGGATTGCATAATTCGTAATCGTTTTGTAAAATTCGCAAAAATTCTTCGCTTTCCCAATCATTTAGAATCAGAACTGGGTCTACCGTCTGAAGATTCGTCTGAAGATTCTTCTGAAGATTCGCACAATCCATAAAGTTTTTGTCTTTTGATTTCTTCGAGTAGCTGTGTTGCTCTTTCGCTTTCACTCCATTTTCTTTTTTTATCGGATTTTCTTTTTCTTTATTTATATCGTTTTTATCTTCTTTGTCGGGTTTATTCTCCTTCTCTTGATTATAGTTGTTGTGATGAGATTTGAGATAATAATGGTTTTTAAAGTTGGCGCGTTTAGATAGGGAAAAGATTGAAAACTAACAATTTTTTTGTTAACGCTCATGTCTTTATAACCAAAGTCCAATTTGCCTTGAGCGTCTAGTGGAATAAATACTTTTTGTTCTTTACCCGTAATTTGCGTTCTCAAGCGTGCTACCGAAGAGTTTCTTTTAAATAAAGGCAAATGTCCGTGTTGATTAGAAGTTTCTTTATTTAACAAATTGCTTATAACGTGATGATGCATTTTGCCAGTAGAAGGAAAATCATTTTTAAATATTTTTTCAATCTTGCTGTTGTTATCAAAAGAAATAATACATTTGTAATGAGACACTAAATTGTTCCAACATTGACTGGCTTTAGAAGGTACGGAATGAAAAATGGTACCTACTCCGTGATGAGATCCGCTAGAACATGCGCTAGTATATTGCTGACTTTTTAAGCAAAAAGCACTAATATCATCAAATAAAAGTAATGTTTTTAATAAACGATGATCACTATTTTGAATACCGTATTTATCTTTGAAAAACCAATGGCTCTCTGTATTACTGAATCTAAATTTTCTGGACTGTAAACTGTTATAATATGATTCGCTACTAAATTATTTTTAGAAGATTCGATAATATTTTTCCATGTTTTGTGTTGAGATTCGCTAGATTCTCTCATTTGTATCACAAATAACATTTCTGCATCAGGAAATTTTCCACAATGTAATAATTCTCTGGCCATAGTCGATTTTCCGCTGTTTGTTGGTTCTGTAATAATTGTGTTTTTAGGATATACATCTTAAGTAGGTTTAAAAATATTAAATTTAACTTGTCAATTGTTTTCTTCGTCTTTGAGTTCAGTTTCTTTTGATGTTCCTTTTAAATAAAAATCATGAAAACTTTTTCGTTTAATATTTCGGTTATATATCTACCATCTTTTATTTGTAACGGTATCTCTTCAGGTTGTTCTACAGTTTCGAGTTTTTGTTCAAGAGGTTTTTCTTCTTTTTCTTTCATTTTTTATATTAATAAAAAAAAAGAAATTTTTTTAATTTGTATCTTTTTTTTACAAAAAAAATTTACAAAAAACTGTCTAAAATAACTTTTTTAATGTCCGTTCTTGGTATGTTATCTAATGCGTAAAGTAATTGTTCTTTTGTCCTGTTACGATCCCATATTTTGAACATTTGAAAACTTTTTTCTTCGATATTTATAATCGTCAGGTTTAGGGTTAGGGTTAGGGATAACTATATTTATAATCGTCGTCAATAAAATCGAGTTTATTTTCGTGCACTTTTAAATATCTTCCACAAGGTTTCTAATTGTTCGCCAATCGTTTTGCTAATTCTGTTAGTAATATAGTGTCCTCTATTAAGTTATGATTCGTTTTTTTTTCTCTACAAGACAAGAACAATTATAATGTATTCTATTAAAATCTTCACAATGCTCACAATCTTCTTCATAACAGCCTAGATGACATACAAAACACAAATATTCAAGTAAACATTCTCTACAACAACTTAAAAATGCTTCAGGGATTAACTCGCGTCCGTTTAGAGTGATTAGAATTATACGAGAAGTAAAAAATCCTTTTTTATCGTGATAATATTGAACTTCGTTTTCTGTATTTTCTACTAAATAAAAATTTTTTAAGCCAACTTCTTTCAACTTGTTTTCAAGTTGTAGGGTTGTTAATTTTTGATCAAAAAAACAAAACTCCATTTTTTTTATTTAGAAAAATTTTTTACAAATTTATATTCTTTTTAATATCGTATAATAAAGGTATCAAAACATTTTGATTAAACATCGCTATTGTATGATAACGCTCTGATTCTTGTATAATATTTTTTTCAATTTGAAGTAAATTTTGAATGTGTTCATCGCTACAAAATTTTTCCATATCAGGTAAAACTTTTAAATTGGCTTCTCGTATTGGTTCCAAAAGATAATGATCTCGAATTTCAGTCATGACTCCGTCATCAAAAACGTAACTTTTTTGTGTAAATCTTTGTAAAAAATCAATAGTGTGCGTTTGTATTTTAACTTGTTTGTAATTGACACTCATTCTATTTTGTTCGATAGGTTGATTTTCTTTTACCACTGGAAAAGGAAGTGGTCTACACAATCTTTTTGCAGCAAAGGTATCAAAGCCGTTAATATAATTTGAAAGTAAGAGTTTAGAATTGGGTACTCCTTTAGCTCTTTTTTTGTAATAGTTTTCTTTTTCTTCATCTCCGTTGACGCTGTGAACATTATAACATTTAGGTCCTATAGCAAAAGCTTGAGCTATGTAATAAGACGGAGGTATTTCGTTTTGAAAATGATCCGTTTCTTTGGCGTAAAGAGTGGAATAAAAAGGGTGAGTTTTTTTATAATTGGAATAATCCATCCAACGATTGCCAAATTTTGAAAAAAAAATCCATTCTTCTACTTTTTACGCGAAATGTTGAAGAAAGCATATTGTTTTTCTTTTTCTTTTGCGTAATGAAAAAACAACCAGAATCAGTATCTGTTATTACCAAATGTTTTTCAGCTCCATGATTTCTTAATACTTGTCTTAATTCCCAACTAAAACGTTCTACGTTGAGTTTAGGATAAGATAAAATTTGTGAAGCCACAATACGTAAAGATTTATTAATGAGTTTGCATTTTTCGCTGGTTGTTAAAATGAGAGCATTTTTATGATCTTTTGTTTTATAAAAGTTCAAACACGTCTTTCATTTCATAATGATTGTTTTCATCGTGAAATAAAATACTTTTTGTTTTAAAGTTGCTCATCAAATTGAAAAGATTTTCTTTTAAATAATCGTCATCATTAAAATCCACTGTGTCGTAATAATCTAAACATACTTTTTTTTAAAAACGTCCAATTTATATCTTTCAGGTTCAACACCAATAAACATGGGTCCGTCATATGATAAACTTTGGAAATGAAAAGGGAGTAACAATTTAATATTTTCATCCGTTTGACCTTCTCGAATTAAAACATGGCGAATGTTTTGAAAATTTTCAATGATGTTTTAAAATGCTTTTTCTTCGTGATTGATAAAAGAAGTATTTAGTTTTTGCGCAATTTGTTGACTTAATGTTCCGTAATGTCCGTTAATTTGCAATTTGCAAGAAGCATCGACTACCTTGTCACCCTTTTTAATGGCTTCTTTTCTTTTTTCCATATTTCTATTTTACCATTTTTTGAGCTAAAGGATAACGCCATAAAGGGAGTACCTTGTAAATTTTTTCAACAACACATCCACAGCATGTTGTCAACCATATTAAAGTGTCTAAAAATTCACAAGTTTCATCCGAACTTAACTTCATGACCAATTTAATAGTTTTGTCTTTATCTATACCATAGGTTCCATTGTTTTTGAGATAACGTTTAGATACAATTTCAGTTGGAGAATAATCTTGTAAGGATATAATTACTTTTTCTACCATGGGCGAAAAACCTCCTACTTGATCTTGATACTCTAGTTTCATAGTAATTTGACAATGAACTAAAGTACTAGTTGAGAAACCGTTTAAATTAACGCGATGATATTTTCAAATTACATCGTCTAAAGTAATACATTTCAAATCAAAAGAATATTTCATATGAAAAGGTAAAAGTTTTAATTGAGCTACTCCATATTGACCATTTTCGTCCATAAAAATGAAACAACCTCTTAATACACTCTTTAATTTGAGTTCTTTGATTTGAGGTTCAAAGTAATCTGTATCAATGGCGAATTTTTGTGTACCGTTGGTTGACATGCCACCTCGAATACTCTTTTCAATCATTTTTTGATGTTCGTCGGTCGGAGGAAATTGAACAGGAATTAAACCGATGGCAGAATTTAATTTACTTGTATAGCTAAAAATACTAACATGATTAAGAATATGAAATTTTGTAAATTCAAATGTACTTTCATCAAAGTCAATCATCAAATCAGAACCTAATACTACCGTGTCGAGCACAGTATAAATATGCAATAAGGATTTTAAAGTTTTTAAATTTAAAATGTTCCACAATTTTTGAACACCTTCATAAGCTTCTTCGATTTTTTTAATTTCTTCTTGTAGGTTTTTAGACTTCATTAAATCGTTTTAAGCAAATAATTCAATAGGAGGTAATGTTTTATATTCAATGTTTAATAGTTCATCTGTTATTTGCGAGTAAGGAAACAATGTTTTTTTTAATAAAACAGTTTTTTAAACTCTCGATTGTCGGTTAAATGATTAATTTCAGGATGAAACTCTCGTAAATAATGCAACATGGTGTTGACAATTTGATTTTGAGCTTTTTAAGATAACATACTACTGGCTTATTCTAAAGAACAGTTTAAAATTTTCAAGCTGTCCACAATTTTATATGTTTACCAATGCAGATAATATTGACTTTGCTCACATTTTTAGATATAACAAAAACATCTTCCGTGTTGCCATATTTTATAAAAGCGTTAAAATGTGTTGTTTCAGATTCAGCCAAATGACCGTATAACGGAATTAAAATAATTTTTAAACCTTCTACAATCATAATACGGTTATCAAAAAAAGCGTTGTGGTCAAAAACAGAACAAGACAAATGTTGACTATATCTGCCTAAATTTTTGTTGCAATAATCATGAGCTAATCCATAAACTTGTCCTGAAAAATGATCGTGATCAATAACTAGATAATCTTCAAAAGCGTTGAGAAAAAAACTGCATTTATTTAAATTTTTTTCATTACTTTTTTATCTTGAATAAAATCGGATAAACTAAATTTTTTTTCATATTGATTATTAAAAGCAACCAACACGCAATGATACTATAATTCGTAGACGGGTTGCTTGAATTTTCTCATAAGAAACAAAAAATTGAGGCTATCTGTATTTTGACTGCCTATTTCGTTGATACATTTGCGAAAGATTTTGATTAAAAAGTAGGGATCTTCTAACAACTCCATATCTTCTTAATCAAAGTAGTTTTCGAGTTGATGATCGGTCATGATAAGGGAAGCCAATTGTTTCATATAGTCTACAAGTTCTCCACTGGTTATTCTCACGTAATCACTCAACAAACCGTTAGTAGCAGGTAGGTATTCAAATTTTTCCCACCCTCTACAACAAATGTAAAACAAACTTGATACTTGAAATAAATCTTGTTTTATTTTTTCGGCATCGTTGTTGATTAAATAATTTTGAATGTGACAAGGTAACATGAACAATTCTAAACGTCCTACTCTTTGAAACATGATGTTAACAACTTGTATTCGTTTTTCGTTATAAATACGAAATTCGTTATGATTTAATCTTTCTATTTCTTGAGGAGTCATGCGAGAAAATTTATTTTTATAAATATCAGATTGTCGTATTTTATCTGCAGGGTATCTACAAGTAGAACATAAAGGATCTTCTTCTTGCCATATTAAATTTCTTTCTTCAGATGATATATTTAAATTTTGAAAACGCGGTAAACATATTTCATAAGCAAGTCGAACCAAAGTGTCTGCTAAAGCTATTAAATCGTAAACTCGTAATTCCATTTTTAATTTTTCGCTATTTTCACGAGTCAAATTTAACTTTTCCCACAATATACGTCTGTGTGTTTTGTGAAGTAAAGAAACTCCTGGTTGAAAATAGGCAGGTAGACAGGTTAAAGGATTTCTTTCTAAACTTTCAATAGTATTTTCGAAATATAAAATCCATTGAGTGATCACGTGACCTTGTTCATCTAAACTAAAACATTCTCTTGCTAATATTTCATGAATGCATTGAATCTCGATGGAATGACAATGATAACTCAACTCAGATAAAGGTTTGACTTTGGAAGTGGTATTTTCTTGAGACTTTGTAATACTCGTTTCACAATCAAATGTTATCAAAAAAGGAAACAAGTTTCTACTAGTACACATGAATGAATTTTGCGGACGATAGTGACTAATGCATTCCCCGTATGTAAATTTGTCCGGTTTATAATAACCTTCACATTCGTGTGTCTCTGTAGTAAATTTTGATCCACATTCTGAACATTGAAAAAGAACACGTGACTTGTTAGAAGAAAAATGTGCAGTGGAAAGTTTTTCATTCAACATGCTTATAGCTTGAAAAGTATTGTTTTTTTGAAAAATAAAAATTTTAATAGTGTTGTTTGTTTTTCTCCGTTGATTGGCTTTATTTCTTTCCTCGTCGTTAATAAAAACTCTTTGAGAATCTTGATCGTCTTTGGTAATGTTTTCACTTTCGTAGAACACTTTTAATAATTCTGTAAGAGTACTTTTATATTGTGATTTTAATTTAGAATGCAACAAACGAATTTTGCTATTACTTTTGTTAACGGCAAAAATTTTAAAAATTTTGTATAACGTTTTTCCAAGCCAGAATATTTTGCTCATCTTGATCTTCAAATAGGAGTTGTAAAATATTTTTTTCTGAATACAAATCGCTTGCATTTTTTTCCAACACTTTTTTATTCCATTCTTTAATGGTGTTCACATTCCATAGTCATAAACAAAATACTATATTCTAAAAACATTTTTTTTTTGTTGATAAGAGAGTTTAGTATAAGATTGTCCTTTTAGCGAATTTTGCCAATGTGTTATAGAATGAGGTCTATACCATTCACCAAACCATTCTTCTCTATCAATTTCTTTGCTCCTTTTTTGTTGATTTTTATATGAAATTGATTTTTTATTTTTTATGTAATATGATTTGTTTTCACTCTTTTGTTGTTTTTTTAACATAAGTATTTTTTTATTTTTTTCGTAATATGTTTTGTTGTGTTTTTTCTTTTTTTGAATTTGTTCAGCTGCTTTGTTTTCTTCGGTCTTCTTTTGTTGTAAATTAACAAAACTATTTTTTCATTTTTTTCGTAATATGCTTTGTTGTGTTTTTTCTTTTTTTCAATTTCTTTATCTGTCATGATCATTTTTCTTTTAAAACCAGACAATTCAAAGTCTTGCAATTTCATCATTGATCTCTCTCTTAAATTGGATAGAGTTTTAATTATTATATTACATAATCGTATCAACCTCCATCCGCTATTTTTTTCTAAAACATTAAAAACAGCTCGTACATTGGCATCTTGAATTAAACGTAAATTAGTCAGTCCTTCTAAAGGTTTTATAAAATAAACAGGTGAATTGTAACAACGTTTTATTATTTTACAATATCCATTTTCAATAGATTTGCAACACAAAGTAACAATATTATAACCAATTAAGAAATTTTGAAACAAGTCAACAAAATGAATACTGTTTTTCACTTGTGTTTCAAACCCTTCCATTGTTTTTTGTTCTACGTGATAAACAATTTCATCAGGACTTTGAGTTTCAGAATAAAGTTGTGGTTCTTCCACAATATCTTCATCTTTATAATCATCTTTGATGTAAAAAAAATGTTAAGTGTATATAATGTTATTACTAAATTTAGTTTCCTCAGTTTGATATTCAAATTTCAGTTTTTATCTGAAAAAAAATTACATGTATTTTTTATAAAATTCCAAAACATCAGAATCAACAGTGATACTTTTAAATATTTTTCGTAATTCTAATTTATTATTAATAATTATAAAAGTATCATTAATATTACAAACTCGTGATAAAGAAACATAATAAAGACTATTAATAAAAGCCTTTGAATTAAATTGAACAACGGCTTTATTCATTGTACTTCCTTGAGCTTTAGGAACAGTAAAAGAAAAAGCTAATTTTAAAGGTAAACCAAATCTTGAGCCTAGAACAGCATGAGAGCAATCTAAAATCTCTTCTTTGACACATTCAATTTTGACTTCTTTTTTATTCATATTAACCCAAACTGCATTTTTTTCTATTAAAATGACTGCACCAAAAGTACCATTGCACAAACCTTCCTCCACATTGATATTTTTCACAAGCATAACAAAAGCACCTATTTTAAGATAAACAGCTGCTGGAATTTGAAACGAACATTGAATATTTAGATTTTTAATAACATCTTTAGCATAAAACCAATACCTTTCTTGTTTTATAGTCTCCATTTTATTATTATTATAAACATCGACTTCCATATTTCTAAAAAATAATTTTGTATATTTAGTGTTTAAATTTTCATCTTTTTCAAAACAAAGCGTCATAAAATAATTAATAGTTTGGTCTGAAACTTGACCAAAACGTATTTCATTTAAAGCTCCAAAAATTTGTGCATCTTCTTTTGTCTAAAGCATTCAGTTAAAACCAAAAATTCCGTCATGTATTGTTGCCATATTTTAGATTTAAAAACAAATTCTCCTGTGACAGGTGGTAGTTGAAAAAAATCAACACAAGCAATAACTTGTATACCACTAAATAATTCATCATAACATTGTTTTATTTCACAAGCAAATAAATGTAATAAATCAAATGTTTGAGCGTTAATCATTGAAACTTCATCAATAATTAAAACATCGGTTTCCAACCACATTTTTTTAATGTCTGGATGCATATGTCGTTTATAATAATCTAAACTTTTAACACTAGTTTCTATACCAGCAAAAGCATGTATATTGACACCATATAACAAATGAGCTGCTTTTCCTGTACTCGCAGTAATATGTATTATTTTATAAATTTGTATACTTTGAGCAATTTCTTTGACAATATAACTTTTTCCACAACCAGCACCTCCAGTAATAAAATAATTCATTCCTTTATCAAGACATTGAAGTGCTTTTTGTTGTTGCAAAGATAAAATTTTATATTATTTTGCTGAAAAAGAAATTTTTATTTTAAATATAATTACATTACAGCATATTTTACATAAAACATCATATATATAATGTTCCGTTCAATGACTTTTTCCAATTTAGTTGAAAAATTGTCTCAAGGATTAATAATTGTCAAAAACTTTACAACCATCGTTTCATCTTCATTTAAAAGATTTTTTTGTTCACTTAATAACTTGAGCTTTTTTTTATTATTGTTTTCATTTATTTTATTCATCTAAAAAAAATTACATATAATACACTTGATCATAACATTTTTCACAATATATACACAATTTTTTTTTTTTTTCTGAACGTAAAATCTAACTTTGTCGCTGCTTTAAGAAAAATAAGATAATGAGACAAAGACAACAGATAATTCATTATCTGTTATCATTATCTCAGTATCTTTATTTTATTCATCTAAAAAAAATTGACATTTTTTAATTCAAAAAACATTTATCACTCTGACTGAAATATACAAAGTAAAATATAAATATGCTTTTATAATAAAAAAAAAATTTTACATGTCCATATATAAAAAATGTTTATATTTCCTTTCATAATCATTAAATTCTGAATGTATTATCGCTTTCATGATATCTCCTAGTCCTTTTTTAGCAAAACTTCTGACAAACTAATTTTTTTTTGCTGGGTCAGGGTTAGGGTTAAGGGTTAAGGGTTAGGGTTAGGGTTATACACACATTTCACGTTTTTACAAATAACATGGACTAATGTTTCATACAGCCTATTTTTTTTGCAACTTTCTCACATATTTCTGAATCATGTTGAGTTAAACCATATCCTGAAAACGCTATTTCTGATAAACATTGTAATAAAATTTCTTTTTCAATTGCTAAGGTTTTTTCTTCTGAATAACTGATTACTCGTAATTCTTCTGGTTTGATTTGACGAACTTCTTTTACGAAATCATCAAATTCTTCTTTAGACATTTCTTTACGATGAAAATCTTCCAAACAGCCCCTTTTTCCTAAATCATTACGAATATTATTGTAAATATCACTTCCCGCGAGTTCAGAGAGAAGAGGTGCAAGATCTATGTTTACAATTTTATCATTAACGATACCAAAACTTTTATCTTCATTTTTAAGAATTTCACCTTTATAAAAATACATCCATTTTTTTATTATGTAACCTAAAAAAAATAATTGCAACAAATTTATTTATAATAAAGTATAATTTTCAAATACTACAAGTACAGTTTCTTTAATATTTTCTTCGTGAATATAACAATGAATGTAATCATAAGTTCCTTTACGAGATTCACAAAAAACTAAAACCAGTACAATCTTCTTTTGGACAAGATTCAGCTTTTTGCGTTAACATTCGTATTGTTTGACTTTCATCATAAATACCAGCTGATATTAATAAAAGTTGAGTGATTAATTTTTCAACTTGATTTTCAAAAGACATTTTTTATTATGTAACCTAAAAAAATACAATAAAAAAATTAAAAAAAATAAATTATAAAATTTTTTTCTTTGGTTCGTTCATCACATAAACAACTTTAGCTTTTTGACAATTCGGACATATTCTATATAACGAGATGTGGTTACTACAGGTGTCATAAAACTATTGGTTGCTCGTACTGTTACTTTTACCATTTTTTTATTATGTAATCTAAAAAAAAATTAAAAATACAATTTGACATCATTACAATAAAAATTAAGAAGAAGAGTCGGGGCCATCAAGTAGTTTGTTTAAATTATTCATTAATGTTTTAAGTTCAGATAACACGTCGGTTATTTCTTTAATACGTTTTTGACATTCTAAACAAAGAGTTTCACATTCACAAAGTTCTAAATAATCACCAGCTGAAAGTTCTTCTTTTGTACCTGTTTCATTTTCCAATTTTTATTATGTAATCTTAAAAAAATAAAAAAATTTATTTACTCTAAATAAAAAGTACTCAAATATTCCATCGTTTTTAAAAATGAACTCTGTAATTCCTCATGTACAAATAATATTTTTTCAATTTCACTCTGTAAATAAAAATATTTCATTGTTTCTCTATTAAATTGAGGAACATTTTTTTCAATATAATCAAACATGGCTTTGTCTCTCATTCTTTGTTTCTCTTTCTTATAATCTATTTTTATTTTCAAATACTCGATATCTTTTTTATTTGAAGTAAATAATTTGTATAGAGCATGAATATAAATTTCTAAAGTTTTTAAATTTTCTTTAAAACCATCTTTCTCAGCATCTTTTCGAATTAATTTATTCATTTCCTCATTGGCTTCTTTAACTCCATCTCCATTCATATCCAAACTTTTATCAAAATGAACAGCATAACTACCATGTTTAATAAAATATTTTACTTTTCGATATTCACAAGCGATATCGGCATTGTGTTTATCGAGCTTTAAGTAAATATTCGAAATATACTTTCCACAATTAAACTCGCGAAGAAAATCCATTTTTTTTTTAGTTAACCTAAAAAATACAAAGTTTAAAGTACAAAAATTTAAAAAAAAAAAAAGTTAAAAAAAATTTTACTCATATAGAATATTTATAAAAGTAGTGATAAAATAATTTTGAATTGTTTTTTTTGACAATAATCTTTCTTCATGCTTTAAAATATAATGAAAATCTTTTATATCCACATTTGATTTTATATAGGAGAACATGACTTCATCTCTTCTCGAAAATTCTTCTTTTTCTTTTGTTACTATAAACTGATCATCTTCAATCGCAAAATTGCAAATAACAACCATATGATTCATCAATTCTATTAAAAAAATACGTAGATTTAGATAATTTTTTATCAGGTCGTTATTTTTATTTATAATTTCTGTTATTTTTTCAAAATCTTCCAATATTCCATCTTGATAATCATCTTTGGTAAAAAATTCTTCAATGATAACAAAATGAAAAAAAAAACACAGGTGATAATTCTTCCAAAATCTTCCACAATTCCTGTTCAGAATGATGTGGTTTGTAATATTTGGTAATCCATTGAATACGATCTTCAGACCAATTTTCATTATTCACTTTTTAATTAGTTGTCTAAAAAAAGTTACAATAAAAAAAATTAAATAAACAAAACACTATCATGAAAATTAATGTTTTATTAGTTAATCTAAAAAAAAATAAACAGATAAATGATTAAAATCATATTCTATATCGTGATTATATACAATGTGTTTATAACTAAAAGATAACAATTCTAAAAAGTTTTTTGAAATCATTTTTACATTATTTAAATAATTAAAAAAAACTGTTCTTTTCTATTTCATTCATACCCTCTTTTGAAATTAAGTCTAATGAATCTGTAAATATTTTATCTGTTTCACGACAAACAAGCTCAATTTGAGAAAAAATATCCAAATAAGATTCTAGTATATTTAATGAAATACTTTCAATAGTTTGATAAAAAATCATTTTCATATTTTTCAAATTATCAAGTGCTTCATTAAATGAAATAAGTTGATGATTTTGTACATATGCCACTATGCTTTTTAATTGTCTATGTTGTTCACAAATAGTTTTTTAATATCTTGCCAAGCAAATAGGATTTGATTTGTTTCTTGCTTTAGTTTGAAAATAGTATCCCAAGGATATTCGTCTTTATTCATTTTTTATTAATTTTTTCTAAAAAAATTACAAAATTATTTTTTTTAAAAATACCTTACTAAATACCTTATATTGAAAAATTACTTAATTTTACATTTGATATACAAATTATTTTCAATTAAATAATCGTTAATGTCTGCTTTTTTATAAAATTACAATAGCCATAACCAACATTTTCTTCATCTTTTATTGGTCGTTGAAAAGACACATTATTCTCAGTAATAAAACTTTTTTTCATTCGTTTACCATTAGGTTTACACAGTTTAAATGTAATGACGTAATTTATAAAAGGCCATTTTAATATAACATCATAAGGTGAGGATCTCATTATTATATTCAAACCAATTTCTTCTTTCTTATGGTTATCGCATTTCATATTGATATTTATTTTCATTAAAAATTGATAATTTTTATAATAAAACGGCACACTATAATATACTTTGCCTTCATTTTTTAATTGCTTTTTAAAATTTTCAAAAATCCATATCTTGCTGCCATGACCATTATTATTGTGCATTTCTTCTAAAATGGATACTCGAAAATCTAAATTCATTATTTTCTCATTATACAAACCATTGAATAAAATACTCGGATTGTCAGTATAAATGGTAAATGAAGGTCTATCAGCCATAATTTTTTTTACTAATCTAAAAAAATAAAAATATAAAAAAATAATACAAATATTTTATTTTCCAGTGGAACCAAAACCACTCTTTCTTTCTACGTCTTTAATCATTGACATTTTCACTTGACGACAAGAACAACCATCATATTCTATTACATTTTTTACAGCTTTACACATTTTCACAAATCCCATTTGAGCAACAGCATCTCCACGTTTAATAATATAATCATCTTTTGAATGATTCATCAATAGGACTTTAATTTCTTCTTTATAATCAGCATCTATTATTACTGGAGCATTCAACACCACTACACCATATTTATAAGCCATATCTAATTTTGAATATATCTGTCCTACTAAATCTGTTTCCATTAAATCAATTATAAACTCCAGTGCTTACTAAAATACGTTGTTGTGGTTGAAGTATATAATTCTTTTTACTTCTCAAATCAAAACAAGCACTTTCTTTTGTCTCATAAAAAGACCATTCTAGAGTATCTTTTATTTCAAACTATTTATTCATCTAAAAAAATTTAAATACATACATTGTGTTTTTGTTCTAAAAAATGAACTACATCTTCTCTTTTTTCCTTATGAGAAACAATACAATTTTTACAAAAACTTAATTTACAAAAAAAACAATTAAAACAATACAAATATATTTTTTCACAAAGTTCACAGTGTCCAAACCAACAATAATAAAATTCAAACTGTTTTAAATCCTTTTCATTTAATGGTCTATTAAAAAGTTCATTAGTATAAGGTAATAACGGTACACCAGTATTAAATTCAGTATCTATCCACATATTTAAAAATAAATCATTAATTTTTTTTACTAATTTTTTATCGTGATCTTCTACAACTAAAGATTTTTCTAATTGAACACTACCATCAAAATGTTTGTATTTTAATTTTACAATTTCCATTCTTGTTCTTTCATAATAACTATTTCCTTCCTTTTCCATTTTTTTTCAATCTAAACACATTTTTATATCTCACTGTCTTGACCAGAAGATGTTGATGAGTTGAACAAGTTTTTTTCCCCCTTTTTATATAAAATGGTAGTCATAACAACATCATCTCTATCATTAAAATAGAATTAAAGTATCAAAGTACAAAGTTTAAAGCACATCATGCCTCATTTTGAACTTTAAACTCTTCATAAGGAGAAAATTTTTTTGAAAAAAACTTGTTTAGTACTTGTTTTTTTAATCTCTCTTTTCAACTTAAACAGTATAAAAGGAGTTCATTTTAATTTAAAAATTTATTCAAAACACAACTAAACAAAAATTTCAGAGTTTGAAACTGTTTATTGCATCGATAACACCTATGTCAAATTTGCAGAATTAGCTGCTGCTACTTTGTGGCTTATCGAATTTAAAAAATAAAAAAATGTAAAAGATAAACAAAATTCTACTGTTCCTCTCAAACCACTGGGACAATTTAACTATGTTAAAAAAGAGTTGATTTACAAACCAAAAAATGAGGTTTGTGAAATATTACTACCATGAAAGTACAGAGATATGTCTGATCTCAACAAAACAAATTATTTATTCAGGTCCGAACTGAAATTAACAAAAGACGACAACAAATTTAAAATGTCCAAAGGCGAAATTACTAATAATGTGGCTTTTAAATTTAATCACAACAAAATGACCAAAATAGTATTGGAAAGTTTGATGGATAGTATGCAAACAGCTCAAAACAGAGCCTATATGACAGTGGCTTACCCTAAAACCCTCATATTAAAATCAGTCGAGTTTAACGGTTTTGGTATACGTTTAGCAAAAGAAGATGATGAGATTCATGTTACAGAGTACAAAAGATTGTTGGCTGTAGAACCGTCTTTCCACAACACGATGAATAAAAATGGTGTTTCTAGAAATTATAATCAAAATTTGAAGAAAGCCTGTGCCGAGTTTGCTGAAAGCGAAGCTAAAAAAGCCAAAATCGAACCAGAAGTACCAGAAGTAGCAGAAGAAGACGAAGAATAATTTTTTTTTTAATTTTTTTAATTGAATTAAAAAAACCTGTTTTATTAATAAAAAACTTGTTTTTTTTCTTATCTATTTTTTCTATATAAAGGGTAAAAAAAATAAATTCTAGTTTATTTTTGAAAGACATAATGACTAGCAAACAACTCAACGAAAGTCTCATCAAAGTTGTTCAACTTTTTTATCCAGATAATGAATTACGTCCTATGTTGTTTGAATTTCACCATTTAAATAACACTTATGAAGAATGGCAAGAAGTTATGTTTACTTATTTAAAAAATTTTAACTAGGAGTTGAACTTGGAAGAAGAAAAATACAAACATTTGTATTATATATTTATAGCTAAAGACTATGAAAGCTGGCTTCATTTGTTTGAAAAACCTTCTCGTCGTTATATGAAATTTGCAGAACAATCACCTTCATGGAGAACGAGCATGTTTGAAGTATGTCGCATGATGAACGATGATTTTTTAACTATAACCAAAACAACAGTAGAAAAACAACACGAAGAATTAAAAAAAAAACTAGAAGAATTTATTAAAGTATAATATAAACTTTATTACAAATCAAAAAACATGGAAAAAAAATGCACTTCATGGAAAGGCAAACTTAAACAGTCTTTAAAGTATTATTTTTTGTTTCCTTATCTATCTAACAAATGGGAGTTTGATAACTTGAAGAAAAATTGTAAAGTATTAAAAAACGTTTATCCAGCTTGCATGGACCCAACCGCCTTGCTTTTCGTTCAACGATAAAGTTTTTCATAATGCCTATTACACCATTAATACACCTGCTCCTATTTATGAATATTTTATAGCAAAAAAAAGTACACCAAGAAGGAGATAAAGTTTACATTTATAAAGCCTTTGAACGTTGTAATTTTCACGAAAAAAGTTTAATAGATGTTCCCTACAGCTAAATGGTTTTTTTTCTTTAAAAGAAACTTTAACATTTCAATGGTATTATACAGAAAAGAGGACGATGTTTATAATTACAATACTAACGAAATAGTATCGAAATAACCTATACACAAAAACACTTATTATACCAAATATTATGTGACAGCGAAAGAAGGATTATAAACAAGACATTTTTTTCTTTTTTTCTTTTTTTCCATATCAAAAAGTTGATATACAAGTTTGTTTATTTTAAATATATTGTCAAAACATTCCCAAGTGTCTTTTTTTAATACATATATGCAACGAATATTGTCTTTTATAAAACGAATAAAACTTTCGTATTCACCAACACTAAATTCTGTATATTCTTGTACGTTTCCAGCTTTAATAAAACCGTTCACAAAATCTTCTAAATAATATGCAAACATTAATGTTTCATATTTTGGGCAATGTTCGTGGGTATGTTTTTTCGTAAAGCTATGTTGATAATGTTCTAAACATAAACTTTCAAAGTTAAAATAACTAGGAAGTTTACACAATTTTGGAAATAATAATCTATTTAAATCAAATGTATATATTTTTTGCTCTTTTATTGCAGACAACACATCTTTCTCCATGTTGCCACCTTTATAAAACACAAGATTATATTCGAATTTTGAAAATATTGATTTTAAGTACTCTACAACAAAGCAGCAAAATATGATTTCGCTGGTATATTTGAAAGTGGGATAGTACTCTAATCCATGAATATTCTTTAGACAGTATAAAAATACTTTTTTATCTTTTTCTTCCAAGTTTTCGAACTTTTCACACGGTATGACTTGTGTGTGATAAAATTTTTTATCACAGATTGATCTTAAACACATTTCTCTAACACAATTTTTTCCCCAGCCATGTTTTTTTTTTTTAATTTTATTTTATGTTCATTTAACAATATTCTCTGGTAAAAGTGTCGTTGGTACATAATATATAAAGAACACGGAAACTCGAAGAGGATCATAAGATCCTGTCACCGAGAACCGTTTAACAATACAAAAATTATAAACCAAGTTTTTCAAAAAAATATAAAATAAAAAGTAAATACCGTTTAAGATAACCTTCATACAAATAAAATAACCTCAATTATAAAACACCGTTTAACTAAACAATAAAAAAATAAAATCAAATATTTGAAATTAGTAAATACCGCTTTTATGAAAACCGTAATACAAATAAAATACCGATTAAAAAAACAATGAAAAATAAAAACAAATATTTTAAATTACATTTAGAAGCACTTATAAAAGAGAAACGAGATCAGAAGAACTCGAAAATATTTTCTATTGAGAAAATAACTTTTTTCAGTTTGTTTTTGAAAGAAGAAAAATTCCAACTTTGGGAAAAATCAAAATTTTTTAAAACTATTTGGTTCCACAAACAAGCTCCGCGATAAGATATAAAAGACCTTCCAAAATTTGTATGCGAATAATGTTGATAAATAAAATTGTCATTTCTTAGATCATATTTGTTTTTGGGCTTTATTGCATATAAATTTTGAAAAGGTCAATGTTGAATGTTGAATGTTGAATGTTGTTCACTGTTGCTTATAAACTCGAAATCTAACAACCACAACTAAATAAAAAAATGCTTTTTATCAAAAAAAGAATCGTATTCTTTTAATAAAATAAATAAAAAAGTATAAAAAATCAATTTTTAAAAAATTTTTTTACATTTTTTTTTATTAAAAAATAAATCGCGTTGATAGCATCATTAAAAAAATTCACAACAATTGCGCAGTGTGCGCGCTTGATGAAGTGTCTAAAAGATATAAACATTATGAACGCAAGTCTGGAAATTCTTCACCTTCATCTGATCGTGTAGAAGAAGAACATTTTACAGATAAAAAATCACTTGATTTTTTACAAAATGTACTCGAATCTAAACGATAACATTAAATTCTTACAGTATTGAAAAATGTTTTAAAAACAGTCAATTTAATAATTTACTCGAAAATCCTCAACTTTGCCCTATTCATCTTAACCACTTTAATGATTTGAAAGACCAACTTGGTGATAACTATATAGGTGAACTCTCAGATGGTGATCAAACAGACGGTTTTGTGGATACGTTTACCACAAAAGTAATACCTACCGTCTCTTCTTTGATAGAAAAACTAGATGGAGCTTTAAAAAAGAAATCAGTTAAAAGAAACATTGAAGGAATTATAAAGGAAAGAACCAGCGATAAAAAAACTTTATTTGTTAATATATTACACGCTATTGTAACTATATTTATTACGAGTTTGTTTAGTTTAGAAAAAGAAGAAGAACAAATGGCTACTGATGAATCTTTGTCTCGTTTTTTTATATATTCAGAATTTAAAAATTATTTTATAGGAGTATTCGCTTTTGAGCTAAGTCAAACAAAAACTCATATTCATATTATTCAACAAATGAAAAAAAAATGGCTCCTTTATCGTTTACAACAATGAAACCACAAAAGGTCAACATTGGAGAGTGTTGATGAAAATAGACAAGGGTCATTTTTTTGTTTTGATAGTTTAGGAGAAGAAAGTGTGTTGCAACAAATTCCAAAACATTTAAGATTTTATAAATATTTGTTTGAAGCAGTTGAAGAAGTCAATAGCAATATACAAATCAACACTATTAACATCAACTACAACGAAATTGAAACTAATTCTTATATACGACAATCAAATCATTTTCCTACAGAATGGACAGCAGAAAATCGCGAATTTTATTGGTTTACCAAATTTATTTTAAAATATAGTGAAATCAGTGGCAATCAAAACGTATTTTTTTCATACAATAAATTTCCTTTTTAATGGAATGATAGTAGTTTATGTGGAGCATTTGCCGCTTACTTTGTAGCTCTAGCCTTTCGCAGTGAAAATGTATTATATACTGATCAAATTTATTTACTTTCGTTGTGCAGACTGTTTAACCATTATTTTTAAGAAGTAACAAATCTTCATGCCTCTTAACTAATACAACAAAATCTTTATTCATTTTTTCAATTTATTAAAAGAGAACTCTTTCTACACCTTGATAACACTGCCAAACAACTGTTTGAAAAAGACATGCAATTGCATTTAAATGTGAGAAAACAGGAAAATCTGGAACGTGATCTATTGTCTAAGAAAACAAAACAAATTCCTTTGCATTATGATATTTATGAAAAACATATATTGGCTCAAAATGCTACTAAAAGATTTTTAAAAGATGCAGGGTTCTTAAGAACAAATTATGAAGCTACGTGGAATAAATTATCTATATTGGATATTCAAGTTATTCCATCTGTGATGAACGAGGAAAATATTTATTACATGATCCAAAATGAAATGGATAGGACTTATGCAAATAATTACACATGATTAAAGACAGCCAATCAATTTTTAAATGTACCTATTGATGGTGTCATGACTAAAAAAGAAATAAAAAGGCAGATAGCTCTGAATTTAATATTAATAAACATGAAGAGAACAGCACACACACTACTTGAAGAAGTTGTAGAAGAAAAAAAAAAAAAACGCATTATTAAAAGATTGTAGTATACACGTACTAAACAACAAAGTGTGGATTTATAACGCAAATACAAAAAGAAGCGCAAAAATACATCTTCACAAGACGTGTTGCTTAACTTGCAAGGGAAAAAAACATTGACCATAAAACGTTTTAAAAAGAAAAAAAAAAAGAAGAAAAGCAAGACAATATTTTATTTGTATATATTTATTCTTTAGATGATATAGTATAATATTTTTTTTACAAGTGTCTTTTTTTAATATACTTCAAACACTTTATCCGGAGGCATATATGGGTTGGCGGGTTTTTTAACAACAGGAACAGGAGCAGTTTTTGTTTTTTTACCTTTCCACGCTTTTATTTATCCGTATTTTTAAAAAAAAACAATAGAAAAAACACCATTAAATATTTTTTTTTATCAATCTATTTTTGGTATTTTATTACCAACATAAAATATTTCTTTATTTACATGTGATAATGTCTATAAATTATTTAAAATATCACAATCCATTATTAAATCACCAAAAAACGTAGAAGATTTCGTGTGCTCGGTATCTTTGTTGCCACTTACAATTTCGACAATGCCATTTTTGTATTGGTAAGTCAAAATGTATTCACCAAATGCACTCGTATCGGTTCTTAAATTTTTGAGCTCATCGTTCTTGTGTTTTTTCATGTCTTCCAACAACCACAAATATTCCTTATAATTTTCTTGAACATGTCTAAATTTTTCAAGAACGCATTTTTGACAATATTTTTTAATGTGTGTTTTTCTTTTTGCATGTTTGCACACTCGTGTTGAATTCATTTTTGCAAATAAACGTTTTACAGAGTTGAGCTTTTTTATACTCGATTTTTAATCCGATTAAAATATAGTTTTAAACACACCACTAAGTAGGGGTATTTTTCCTAATAGACTAGCAAGGATACCTTCACCACGCTTTCTAAGTATACGTTTTCGCCCTTTACCAATTAAAGAATGATGAGATCTAGGATGAGGTCTCGATTTTCGATGAACAAAAATATATCTTTTAGCAGTCCTGTGTCCTCTATGCCTTCTATGTCTCATTTTTTTAATAAATATTTCTTTGTTTATCGCGATCCACTTTTTTAAAACAAAACGATATATCGGTTTTCCTACTCAATCCATCTCACGATTTTGTTTATTATTTATATACTTGCTTTTTGTTTTTCGATAAGACATCAGTGCTATTCTACAATACTGACGCTTTTTTTTTTCAAATTTTTCTTAGCTCTTCTACGTCTTTGAGCTCTTAGTTCTGTATTATCAGGATCTGTTAACTAATTTTCATCAAATGAGGTCCTATCAAAAAATTCAAAAAAACCATCCCTATGAAAAAGCCATTTTCCATTTACTGTATGTTTGGGTAATTTAGATATAAATTTGGGTCTTAAATTACTTTTATATGTAGGTTTTGAAAACAAATTCCGTCTTACAATCATACGCGAAAAATCAACATCATCTGCAGCCATTTTTTTGACTTGACTTTTGACTTTAACTTTTTTAGGCTTTAACTTTTTTTGACTTTTGACTTAGTCCTGCCTGATTTTCTTAACCTGCTTACTCACACACTTGTACGCTCACTCGTTCTCACACACTCCACATTACATCAGTGAGCGTTAGCCCCCTATTCAGCAAGCGTTAGCCCCCTGTTCAGCGAGCGTTAGCTCCCTGTGTTTGCATAGAACTTTCTAAACTTTCTACTACCTTTAACGAGAATCGAACCTTCAACGGTCTAATGGCATGGCGTTTGAAACAGAGTGTGGCGAGCGAATGCACTATGCTACGTCGATGTGATGGTTCATGGAGTTTTGAATTCATTTAAATTGTTATTTTAACACTTATTGCAGAGTTTTTTCTTCGCAGTGTTTTTAAAAAGTTGTTTACTCCGTAATTTAATCTCTTTAATCTTGTTCATGAAAACGGTATTAACTCTTTCTAAATTTAACTACCATGACACAGCATTTTCTTTTCATTGCATAAAGTTACATCACTTTAGCTTTTATTTCGCATTAATCTGTAGAGATTAAATTTTATACATAAAAAGCGTGCTTTTTGTTAACAAAATCAAATGGCAGAAAGGCGTTGTATTAAAAGAACAGTAAAAATGTCAGAAATTGTTTCGGAAAACAATGATATTATATCGCAAGAGGTAAAATTCACTGAACAAGAGTTAGAGTTTTTAGAATGCGGAGTTTTTGGAGAGGAAAAAGTGCAAGAAATCATACTCGCTAGGATGACGAAGAATATGCAATTTTTAAAGAAAAAAATGAAAATAAAGGTATAGACTTTTCAATTAATACCAAAAAGAAAAAACCAGTAGAAAAAAAAACATAAAAAAACTATTCTATGTAACGAAAAAGTAAGTTATTTTTTTAAATTATTATTTATAAATAAAAAAAATTATATATTTTTTATAAAAATTTTTAATTTTTTTATTTTTTAGAAAAAAAAAAAAACAAGAAAAAAATCGCAAGCAATACAACGCAAAAAGAAAACTCGAATTTAACAATAAAAAGTTATTATAATTCAGTAAAAATATAAAAAGTTTATTTATTTCTATTTTTTCGCCTTATGTTTGCTTCTTTTAATTGATGTTTAATATCGACATATGATTCAGCAGTATGAACCCAGCGTTTTATTCTTTTACCAACTCTACCAAGTTTACGGTTTATTTTATTATCTTTATATCTGTTATTTGTTCTTCGTAAACAAGATAATATTCTTTTACAATTGCTCGGTAAATACTGACTTTCAGTTTGTGTCGATGTTACACTCTGTTTTTTATTCGTTTGTGTTTGAACTGCTTTTTTTGTTCTAGGAATTGTTGTTTTTGTACGTGCCATATTGACAGTGTTAAATGATCTAGGAGTATACCTTATTTTAGGCATTTTTATAAAAAAAAGATATTTTTTTATCTATAATTATTTTATTTATTACAAAAAAATAATATAGTTTTTATTTCTAAATGAACCTATTTATTTTTTTAGTTGTAACAATGAGATATATTTCAATTAATAAAACACAATATCAAGTATTCAATGACAGCCTGAGTGATCAAATGTACATTATTCAAGATGGTAGAAAAAGAATGATAAATCAAGTCTTTGCTTAGAATCCAAAAAGAGGTATTTGATTATGGTTTGCATATAAAATAAGAAAATTATTTTTTTATAATACTATTTTTTTTCTTATAGACGAAGAAATACTAAGATTACAAATTTCCGCAATTTTGTTCGAAACTACATTTTAGAAAACAGAGCAAGACCTTCCCACTCCCGTCGTAAGTTTAACTTTACTAGTTTTTATTAATAAAAAATATATATTTTTTTAATATTCTCTCTCACTTTTTTTTAAAAAGTCCGTATCCAGTATCCGAAAATAGGGAAGTAGGACCTTCCCACTGGGACTACTCCCCTCGTAAGTTTAACTTATTACTTTTATTAATAAAATAATATAAATATATTTTTTCAATATTCCCTCTCACTTATTTTTAGAAAGTCTGGATCCAGAAAATTTATAATTTTTTATATTATTTGTAACTATTTTGTATATTTATTTTAGAAAATAAAATTTATAATTGTCTTTTTTTATTTTTTATTTTTTATATACAAATATATTATATTTTTATTTTAACTACTTTATATATAATAGAAAGAAAAAAATGATTAAAGAAATTATAAATAATACCGCAAAACAACTCCACACCGAATGGAAACAATTAGCGTTTTCTTTAAATTTTAGAAGAAACGAGATTAAAAAAATCAATAAAAATTACATAAAAACCATTGATAAATTAAAAATCGTTTTAACTTTATTTATACTACGACATTCAAACAGAAAATTAGCAATAAAACATTTATATTTTGTTTTATCAACATGGGAAATATATATATATATATATATATATATATATATATATATATATATATATATATATATATATATATATATATTAAGCCACTGTCATGTATGAAATATCATTTGGCTCAGCGTGCAGTTTATGTACTGTATATAAATTAATTAATTGCCGCAAAAAAACAAAATTTAAATCTTGTAACTTTTTGGGAAATACAAAACAAAAACTTGCAATTTTCACAGTGGAGTTACTTAAGGTCCGGAAATAAAAACACTTTCAGATCGTTTAAAAGTTATGATATTGAAAAATTTACTGTAAACAACTGCATTTTATGGTAGATAAAAAATTATCTATCAAATTTGACAAATATCATATAAATATTTGATAGATATTAGTTAACTAATACGTAAACTAATTGTTTTAAGTGTACACATAATATGTAAACCCTTAAAAAAAATTTATTTTGCCTATTATATATTGGATGTTACGCATTCGCTGTTTTTTTTAACTATGGTGTAGTTGTTATGTATTAAATAACAATAATAGTTGTATCATGTTTTTAATCGGATAAATAAAGTTATTATTTGTTTATATCATGCTTTAGGATTTTTGAACATTTGGAATGGTAACTAATTAATAATTTGTCAAATAACTCAATAATACATTATGAGTTGTTTATATAATGTTTCTTTGAGGAATTATAGCATTATTATTTGTTTATAATATGTTTAAATTTCCATATACATTTTACTTAAATAAATATAAACTAAATGAAAGGTTTTCACTTTATTTTTTAATTAAATAATTAACTCATATTGTGATATTAACATGGGCTCAAAAAAGCTTAGAAGACTTAAAAAGGTTTTAGTAAAAAGAATAATTAGTAGAAAAGATTGAGTAGAAAGTACTAGTTTACATGTGAGCGAATCACCAACTAACAAACAGCTCATTCAATATGGTTACATGTTTGAGAAAGATTTATTTTACGGGCAGAAATTAACTTTGGAATTGAAAATTGACGTGACAAAAGTCAGTTTTTTTAACCTTTGATAAATGATAACCCATTGAAAAAATATATTTCCAGAACATTTCAAGCAGTGTCCATATACTTAGTATAAGTTGGTAAGAAAAGAACAAGAAATGTTGTTCGATCTGTCTGCTTGTCAATGTGATATTTCAATTATTAATATTTGTAATGATAGGTGAATATAATTTAAAACAATTTTTTTGAATGTTAAGTGAAAAGAATTTTATATGTGTAGTTAGAAATCCAGTACCCAATTCAAACTTCCCCGAACCCCCGCCCTCCCCACCACCACCACTTTTTAAGGTTTGCAGAAGCCTTTGCAACAAATTTTTTTAATGATTTTAATTTGATAGTAAAATGATAAACATTAAGGTAAGCTTGATGTCGAAAAAAGTGAGTGCACAATGAAACATAGTTTGTCTCTGTCAGAAAAGTAAACAAGTATTGCATGCAATTTTTTTTACCAGTATCATAATGCATTTACAAACACACTTCATAAAAATGGTAGATTAAGTAAAAGAAAAGAGCAATAACTGCTTATCTCTAATTATTTGAACGAGACTTCATATTTCATCGACTTGTCACTTTATATTAAAACACATTCAATTTTACAATACCTTACTTGTTTTAGGTCCCTGTTATGGTAAGAGAATATTTAAAGGACAAATGATGCAAGATAGGATAAAAATGAAGTTGGTGTTTAGGTAGTGTAGACCAAGCAGAGGCAGCAAGGGTTGTAAAATTGTTTATTAGAGAGAAAAAGAGGCTACTATAAGGCAAATTAGACAGAGAAATCTTCAAACAACATCAGAAGTGGATTCAGATAAAATTTTTAGTGTTGAATCCTTAACTTTAGATACAGCTGAAAGTGATGAGTTTGAAGAACAAATCATTAATGAAAAATAGTACTATATAATATGAAGTTAGTAATGCTAACGACTGCGTTAATTAATGCGGTAGTAAGGTAGTGGTAGAGCGCTCGCCTCATAAGCGAGAAGTTCCGAGTTCAATCTCCACCGCCTCCCTGGTAATACTCAACTTGTTCCTCTACGCAGCAGCCTTGTTCTTCAAGATTCGTTTTTTTGGAGTTATAGAGTTAAGAGAGGGTTGTTGCCACAACTGAATTAGACTCCTTAACTGTGGTGACCTTCATGGCTTTGGGGAAGTAAATTGAAATCTAAAAAAAAATTGTCTTTAATAACTGAATATAGGGTAATTTATGAAAAAACAAGAGTGGTTAATTCAATTGATACTATGCACCATCAAGAAGTCTTACAACTAGAAGCAATTGGTGTAGATAGAAAAAAAGATAAAAATTCATTAGTTTATGAAATGAACAAATAATTTTTTGAAAATACAAGACAAATAAGCACAAGAGTAATGGGGGTATCAAACTGTGTCAAACCTGCCTTGTTTCAAACCACCAAATATAAACATCGTCTCACTTTTACTTGTGAAAATAATCTTTTTTCTCGTCAAAGCATTTTCTTTTCAGCAACTGTTCTATATACGATAGTTCCAGGCAACACATGTTCTGGCACTGGTAAGGATGATAATTTGCATGCAAAGTTAGGATTAGGAGCTTGTTTGCTTCACCAGTCTTGGCTACCAATTCTCTAAGTTATATCTGAAATAAATGGAAAAAACAACGAACCTAAAAAGTATTCTTTAAAAAAGGTTTCTTTATAAAATAATACAATTTATCAATAAACAGGAGGTAACAGAGTTCAAAATAATTTATCGATAAATCTTTAAAGTAACTTTCACTGATGCTGTGAAGAAAATTTTCTTTATGCTATGCTACTAGATGATGAAATTGTAATTGATTGTGCTCTTAATCAAATCCTACAAATTAGGTATGCAGGAAAATTGATTCAAATTTTAAGCTTAAAATCGAAGTTATGGAAGTTAAAACCTTGCTTTTCAAAGCCGATGTTTGGACCGACTTAATTGAGGTTTCTACAACAAAGGTTGAGCCTTTGAGTTTTTGTTTCTTCAAATGAGTGACTACAAGCTATTCAAACTGGTAATAAACTCTCTCTTACTAATCTGCCAAACAATTCTTAATTATTAGAAAGAGCTTTAAAACTCATATCTGAAGCTTCTAATTTTTTTCACAAACGTGTGGAAAGACTTTTTTTTTGGCTAATAACCAAAACAGAACCAAAAACAAGAGAAATGCAAAATAGTTGAATATATATATATATTGTATACTTTCTTCAGACTAATATTACAAACTTGTATGTTACAAATATTGAAATCAAAAACTATTTTTCTAAGACTTTGACAACTGAAAAAGTTTTAATTTAAAGAATGTTAGATATTTTTAATAAAAAAAGAGTTAATTTCAAAGAAAAATAAGTTTTTAAACAATAACCGTTAAAGTTGCTGGGTTATATATATATGTACCTGCCTATGCAAAACACTCCAACCAGAACCAGCGAGAGCAGTTGTTAAATAAGTGTGTTTATTTTTTTTTTATCAATTTAAAAAAAAAAAACCTTGCTCTCTCACATTTGCAAACTAAGGTACATTTGGCTGACTGGTTCTAATGAAATTTGTTGTTTTGGGGAGAGGGACGGGGTGTCATACACCTTTTTTTACAACCCTGGCTCCAACTATTTTTAAATATAGCTAATTTTAAAGAGATTTCTGTGAAAATTTGACATAAAAAATTTAAAATTGCTTTATAACTAATTATTTTAGAAAACACTTAACTCTTCTTAAAATTTGATAAAAAACACAAATATATGAAAACATTTTGTATAATTTAAAAAGTAAATTATTAATAATTTATATAAAGTAAGTAAATTTACTTATATTTTACAATAACTTTGACAGGATCTTGTACAAAAGTAATGCAAAAAAGTAAAACTTTAAGTTACTGACATTTAGTTTGGCGCAACATTTGATTTGCGCGGTTTTAGGTATTTCTTCCCTGTAAAGTTTGAAAATATCAACAATAGGTCTCTGCCCATGATTAAAACTCTCTCCATTTCCGTTCGATGATAGTTTTAGTTACAATAACCATTCTTTGAATTGAACCGTCTAAAAAAACATTCACTCTCAAGCCAACCATTCGAAAGGTCTGGAATATAGACAAAGCTGAAACAAGGCAGTTAGCAGAAGACGCATATACCTATGGGAGACTCAGAAAGGATAAAAAAAGAAAGGCCTTAGATAATTTAAAGAGTTTTTTTTTGTTTTTTCTTTCAGAAAAGTTATTATTTCAGAGAAACAGAAATTGGACACCTTACTTTAATTGGACACATACATGGCCAAGGTGGCCATGTATGTCTACTGACAAAAAATACTTTGCTACGTCATAGTGTAATATACATATAACCCGAGCTGCAGCTAAGCAATGATTTACACGTATTTTCAAATAAAGTTTGTGGTGATTGGAGCCTGGAAAAGAAAATACCCTAAAACATTTACCATACTTACCCCAAATGTCGATAATAAATTAGTAATTTTTATTTTTAATTTTCTTTCATTAAGTTTAAGTCAACAGATTTTAAAATTCAAAACTCAAAGTTTATGATTATATAAAGTTTACACTCAAACCGAATAAAGTGGTTGTTTCAACATTTTTCTAAACATTCTAATGTGATATAAACAAAAAACATACTTAAGTTTGGCACCTAAGTATGTTTTATTTACCAAAAGTATATTTATTAACCAAAATCATTGGCTTTTCATAATTATATTAATAATAGGCTGGGTAAATAAAAAAAGCAATTGGTTTTACTCAATAATTGTTCAGCTTTACGTGAATAAAAATTTAAACAAAATTGCTGAAATTTTTTTTCACGTAAAGCTGACCAATTACTGAGTAAAACCAATTGCTTTTTTTTAATCACCCGGCCTATTACATCTCAAAATTTATACAAGTAGACATCATTATATTATTGGTTACCATAAAGTCTTTAAATGTTTTCAATATGGTTTTTAACAACACATTAAGAGACCTCATTTGTTCGTAACTATTAGCAATACTTTTAGTTAAAGATGCTGTTGATTGAGTAATTCTAATCAGTTTGGTGATAAAAGAAATCGCCGCATTTTGAAACTCTGAAACCTTTTTAAATTGCTTTTGACGTGGTATAATGCAACGCAATATTTGTATTTAAATTAACTTAAAATTAAATCTTGTATTTTGTTTAATTTATATTTTCATAGATAATATTTTTTTAAACCATTTTGTTTATATGTAAAAAATATTAAATTGTTCAAAATTTCTGTTATTCATACAAAATTTCTTCTCTTTTAGTATGTTTTTTTAGAAAAAGATTTCTCTTTTTTTTAAGTAAATGCTAAAACAGGAGAATTTGGTATTTCGGTTACATATAAAATAAGTTTTTAGATATATTCCCAAAAAATGCAAAACTATAATTGTCTACTAAAATAAACTTAAACTCAAACTTCAGAAAAACTCATGATCATCAATTTTTAATGATAAGTTTTTAATGATTTTATTATGTACAGATTTTAGATTTATGTACAGATTTTAGATTTAGGGGCTTGGCAGTAAGATTTTTTTTGGCTTCTTCTTGGCCCCCTCCACCCCTGCCGCTATTAGTATATTTTACAAAAGAAAAGTATTAATTTGTAACGGCAAATTTAGAAGAATATAAAATTATAAAAATTAAAAATCAACCACTGCATTAAAGAATGTCTTTATGTAATAAAAAAAAATCAATGACGAAATTAAATTTGAAAAAAAAAATTAATTTGATAATTATCAAATTAATAAAAAATAAAAAAAAGATTAATTTGTACAATATAATATTGTCTGACAAATACAAATGATCTTGTTGACTAAAGTCTTTTTTAAAAATTTTCTTTTTTATAAATATACATATAAATTGACATTTTATAAGTCCGCCTCATTTGGTTTAACAAACTTTCGCTCTGAATTTTTGAATGAGGAACAGAATTTGATTGTCAGACGAACTTTTAACTTAATTAAAGATAATATTTTAAATCCCCTTAATATTTGAGGAGGGGGTGGGGTGAGGGGTTACTCAAAATTTACATTGTTATAATTTTTGAACAAAATGAGGTTATTGCATGACATTAGAGAGTTGTAAATGAACGTAAATTTAGTTTAAAATGATAAAAAAAATGTATATATAGGTGTTATAAACTTTTTAGGGGTTTATTGTTAACAGACTCCGATTATCGCAATTCTCTTGAAAAGCTTTACATAAACAAAAATATATAAACGTTCGGAGTTTGCTCCATGTCGTTACATGAAGTTAAATTCTTAAACAAAAACAAAAAGTTTGCTACGGGCCTGGTTTTAAATATGTGATTCTGGTTGTTTAAATATTGTGATTTGCACTATTGTTAACTTTTTTACTTTAGTTTTTTATTTTATGCAAATTTCATCTGTTTTAGTTTGTTTTTTTGATAAAGATTTCTCTTTTTTAAAAATAACATACTAAAACAGGAGAATTTGATATTTTAGTTACATATATATTATTATTTTAGATATATTCCCAAAAAATACAAAACTATAATTGTCTACTAAACTAAACTTATTAAACTTAAACTTCAGAAAAACACATGATCATCAATTTTTAATGACAAGTTTTTAATGATTTTATTATGTACGGATATTTAGGGGCTTGGCAATAAGACTTTTTTTGTCTTCTTCTTGCCCCCAATTTGGAGTTGCTCCATGTCGTTAAATGAAGTTAAATTGTCAAACAAAAACAAAAAGCTTGCTACGGGCCTGGTTTTAAATATGTGATTTAAATCTGGTTGTTTAAATATTGTGATTTGCATTTTTGTTAATTTTTTTATTTTTAATTTTTGAAAATTTAAAGTAAAAAAAGTAACAAAAATTTACTGAAAACAAAAGAATTTGATGTTATTTCATCTGTATGATAAAATAACACCAAATCACTTTTCTTCACAATTGACCGTATACTTTTAAGTTTGAAAGTGTGCTTTTTGTAACCATCCTACTAAATTCACTATATTAAATAAATTAAAATAAGCGGTTGTTGCGGTTATGAAAAGTTATAAATTATTTTAAGTTAGTTACTTTTACTTTTTCAACTTTTTTTTTTTTCTTAAAACTAATCTTAATGTTATTTACATTAGTTATTTAAAAGTTTTTTTTAAAAGACTGTGTAGTTTATTGTTCTTTCTTTGGAAATGGCTCTGTATTTTGCAACTTTATTCTAAGATTTGTATTTTGGCTTCTGTTATTCAGCGTGGTTGTTGTTGAAAACCAATCTAACCAAAATGAAAGTTATTTCTGGAAATGACTAACTTGAATAATTGTTACATAATAGAATGATAAAGGAATAACTGTTGTCTGGAATAGACTAATTAAAATTAGTTCATTCCGGACAACAGTTTTATGAATAGCTTTTAATAAATTAACAAAAAAACAAACAAATAATTTTCAATTCTGTTAGAGTGGTTGTTACGACCCCAAGCTGTTATATATGCATTTGAGTTAGCCCATTTGTCCATTAAGCATTTAAGTTGGCAAGTTTTGATGTATAGTTGGCAAATGTCAAATATCGAGGACCTTTTATTTTGTGTGTGTGTGTGTCTCTAATTGGTAAAAAACATATACAACCCCTCCCCCCCCCCCCCATGATAGACCTCTTTGGAACGGCCTTGACAACAACCACGCTTAATAAGAGAAGCGAAAAGCAGCAGCATGGCAAAAAATATGCCTGGCTCCTTTACGATAGATTTCATTAGGGCAACTAACCTATTTCCTCCCGACAATAAATTAATACCATAACAAATAAGTCAAAAAAATGCCTTTTTAAAGCTTTTTTGCAAAAAATTTTTCTTTTTAAAATATTATAAGCCCCAACTGTATAGAAAAACAAAATATTAGAGAAAAAAAAAAAGGGTACAACCCCTCTTGCCCAGGAAACAAATTTAACACGCATGTTTATCGGTACTACACAAATTTTGTCATAATTAAGTAAAATCAAAGTAAAACCTGAAAGAAAAAGTAAAATTAAAAAAAAAAAAGAAAGAGATTCAAAAAAGTGGAGTTCTCCAGTTGGCTCTGAAAACAATTTTAAAGTGTACTTTTAAACCTCTTGTGAAGTCAAACTAACGTTTGAAAAAAATTTACAAGCTTATTCTAAAGCACTGTTTTGATTAAATCAGATTTTATTTTTCAAATCACCCTTGCGTGGGTTGGACACCAACGTAACAAAAAAGAGGTTATTAGGGTGCCCGCAACCTACAGTAGAAGATTAAATAGCTTTCCTTACCATCTTTTTTCAAATAGATTATATTTGATAAAACGCATAAAAAGATTATATCTGATAAGCACTCCTTTAGTCATATAAATTATATCAGATAGTTTAAAGACTTATAAATTTTTGAAAACTGTTTTAGCAGTCGATGTCATTACGGATACCCAAAATGTTATACTGCGTCATATTACTTTAACAAAATACTTGATTGAAAAGGCAAATACAAAAAAAAAAACTAGAAAATAAGCGCGCTCTAACGAACAGTGACTTAGTCAAGGTTTACGCATGCATGAAATACTCATAACTTACAAATTATGCCCCATTTTCTTTCTCTAACCACCACCCCACCCCTTCCTGACAAAATTTCATTACAGCCTCTAACTTAGGGTAACTTCATCGAACCTCGTCCACATCCGCACTAATGTTGATGTTGACAGGCTATTATTAATTTAACACAGCTGCACTATATATAATCATATAGCTTATTCTTTCAACTATAAAACTATGCAGAACTCTTTAGACTTTATAAGATTAGTTAGTAGCAGTACCATTATAAACTGTACAGTGTGTCAAAAGCACTAATTCTCGCCCGCTTGAACTCAATTTTGCCACGCTGATTTAAAGTTCCCCACTGTGTGACTTTAAAAAAAAACTTATAATTGCCTCGGTTGACGTTATATACAGGTGTACCATTTTATTTAGAAAAGTATAATACCAGTGGGTTTTTTGAATGCGAACTTTCGCCCCACCATAAATTCTGACCTGTAATAAGTTTTTCTTCCAGTGCAAAAGGTTGGGAAGATTTCCTTCCCGGCTTTGCTCCAATAACAACTTTTTACTTAGAGACAGAGGTTCTATCTCTCAGTGTTGTACCTGGCACATTGTACAATACTGATGCCATACACACTGAAGATAATGGCTCTGATCTAACATGCTTAATTGCATTCATCATTTTTTCTTCACTCCATTTCAGGAATTTACCCCATTTCTTAAACACTGGTTGATTGATTAATGGAATGATTGGAACCATTGACACGAGTTAAAGAAACATCAACTGTTGGTAGCTTGTTCATTTGACAAATTTCAAGAGTACTACTACCAGATGTTGAAGGAGTTATACCATCATGTTAGTATTTGTAACCTAATTGCAACCTTAGAAATTTACAGCACTTAATTTACGATGAAGTGAATAGTTATTTAGCTTAGTAATTAAAAAAATCTATTGAAGAAAAAAACTTTCTTATTTTGCATGAAATGACTTTTGGTCCTTTTGAACCAAACGTTTTGGATCTACTGTTTTAGTTATTTTAATAACTAAAATATTAGTTCTAAAATTGAAAATAAATCAAACAATCGTAAATAAAATACCCATTATTTCTAAACACTGTTACAAAAAAACAAAAAAAACGTAGGATTAAAATATAAAATTATCTAAATCAATTCTAAATTCTTTCTCACCATTAGTTATTAGGAAAAGAAAATGCAATAGTAGATAAAGTTTACTTATTAACGATATTTTCTTTTTTCTCTTCAAACTAATTCGTTTTGTTTTGATGAACATGAGCGTTTTATACAATTACTTTATACGCAACGCAGGGCCATAATACTGCTATTAGGAATTTATTTTTTAATTAGTGTTCTTAATAGCAATGCACAGATGAGGCGTATTGTTTTTGAGTTTCAATTATTTTTTAAATGGCATCCAAATTTAATTAAAAAATAATGGGCGTCACGGCAAAAGGCTTTTTTGTTAAAACTGCTGGTAGCGTAAATCTTAATTTAACATGGTGCATCTATTTTCGCCACCTAGGCGAGATTTAATGCATTGGGCGACAATATGTTTACTCTGTGGGCGAAATTGAGTTAATTTGATAGGTTAAGCAGAAAACAATTTTATGAATATTCTACCATTTCAAACGGTTGTAAATTACAATTAGAGAATAAAAAGCGGAGAACAAAATTAAATTATAATCAAAAATACACAATAAATAAATAACTCGGTAGAGTTGCATTAGCTGGTTTGAATTCGGCAAATTAAGTAGCAAAAAAATTATCAAAAACCAACCAAATTTTCTTTAAGAAATACTTCTTTATTTACGATTCCCTTGAGGTCAAATTTGTTCTGATGTTGATAAGATTGGTTTGTGGCGGTGGGCGTCATTGAGTGATGGGCGACATTGAATTATTTAAAGTTACCCTATTTCTGCTCAGCAAAAAAAGAAAATAAAAAATCAATGATTATTTAGCAGCCCCTATTAGCACTTATGTGGCAGGGAACCCGTCTCTATACTACCCGCGTGTTGACTATATTTGCCCTTAATTATAATAGAACTGCCCTTTATGATATACGAGAAAGAAAATCTTTTCCCGATTTCCCACCACAAACACTGCCCACATACATCAGAGTATTACCTTAAGTATTACCCAGAAGTGCCCTCAAACAGGCAATGGATTTAAATACGCTACCTTTCTCAAAACTTTTGTTAAATCAATATGAAATAACTATTCTTTGAGATAGTAAGCAACATTTTACTTACTTACTTTTATTACATTTTACTTACTTACAGAGTAAAGTATAAAGTTTCAAAGAAAAAATTTACTATTATTTGTAAAAGTAAATAACAATTTTTTCAAATTACTTTTATGTAAGCTGCTAATGCTAATTAAGTTACTTTTGCACGTATAAGTAATTTGTTGTTATGATCTAGTTTTATTTTACTTGTTAAAGTAAGTAAAATGTTTTTTAAATATTATATATACGTAAGTTTACCTCATAAATAACTTTTTTTACATTTAAAAAGTAAATTACATTTCGATGTAAATTTTTTACATAATTATAGCTAAAATTACTTTTCAAAATAACTTCCTTTACACGACTTAAAGTCTACATTAGTTTAAAAACTTACATTAAAAGTAAGTTACATTTACAAGAAAAGTAAAAAACAAATAACTTTTTCTTGTAAAAGAAAACCACTTTTTCAAGTAACAGTTACTCATTTAAAAACTTAACTTAAGTAATTAAGATTTACACGTTATATAATTTATGTAAAAAAAGATGAAATTCTTTTAAATGTAAGTAAATTATATATTTGTATATGAGTTATGTAAAGTAATTTACGCGTAAAAGTAATTCGCGTCATTACATCAATATAAGTAAATGTACCATCGCTACTGCGGACAGTGTCAAAACTTCTACAGAAACAACAAGGAATAAAGATATCGGTACACCGATATGAATAGCAACATCGGTTCATAGATATTGTCGATACCAATATCTATGACAGTGAAAATGAGCATGAAATAAGCGAATATGGAGATAAAATATGATATAAAAGAAAATAATATAAATAAAAGATAAAGCGAATATGGAGACTTTAGATTTTACTTCCAATCATATTATTAAAATCTAAGAAGAACTAATGCATAAATCTTACACATAAAGTTATTCAAATTTAGAGAATGTATAATAATTGGATTGACATATAATTTAAAAATATATATTTCAAAAATGTTTGATTTTGTTATGGATAACTAATAGACAAGTTAGTTTCATTTTAGGCTTTATTAGAACTATATGTTCATTAATTTTGTTGAGTAAATGGGTTGAAGTTTGCCCCAATCATAAATATCGCACATGAACTGCTGACATTAGCATTAAAAAGGTTTTAAAACACTTTTACTATTATAACTTGTACACAAATGCTTTGTTTGGGATTAATTTTATAAATATTCGGCATTTTTTTTTTCTTTTAACTTTTTAAGAACTTTTCAATAGACAGATAAAGTGTTTTGCTTTTACTTATTTTTCTTTTTTTTTAGAAAGTCATTACTGGGTTAGAAATATTTCTATAAAGTTTTTGTAGGCGGAGTTTATGAGCAAATACATCATAAAAAATAATAATTAACTCCGCTCATAATGAGCGGTGTTAATTATTATTTTTTATGATGTATTTGTTTATAGGTTTCAAAATAAATAAATCTTTAAACGCTAAAGGGGTTAAATTGTTTTTCCACATATAAATAGAAATTAAAACATTACATACATTTAATTCGTATACATTGAATAATCATGTTCCTTATACAATATTAAATTGTCAGAATCGATCTGCAAAATTGAATAAACGCATAGCGTGTTTCTGACGGCGCACAGTGGGCCAGTAGATGGACAATGGGAAAAATTTAGGTTGTCTAATCTTGAAAACTTATTTAATTGTAGTATCTATATTTATTAGGAGAAATTTATTCATAATTTGTTTGTATTAAATCCATTAGTAACAAGGACTCTAAGCATTTGAATATTAAAATTAAAAAAAAATTAAAAAAATTAATAAATTAGTAATTTACGGTGACATCGAAGTTGTGTTATATTTCAATTACGTCTACTTTTTGAAACAAAAATTTAGTACATGTTGTTCTAGATTATGTAGAGAAAAGAAAAACCAATGTGTGAAATAAATTTGTCATAGCATGTTATCTCAGTTATACTTTGAAAATCACAGATAAAAAAAAAAATTCCTCAAGAAATTTATTTTTTGCCGCACTATAACTAATAATAACCAATTTGCCGTGTGCTGTCTTATATTTATTTGAGCTATATAATGCTTTAATCGAATTTTAATTAGTTGCTCGTCCCCATAAATCCCCGTTCAGATTTTATACATGTTTTAACTTTTTTACTATGGTACTAAATTTTGCATTGCAACAACTCATTCTTACATTAACGTTGTTTAAACAGTATTATATTTGCGCTAAGTACACAATATTAGGGTTTGTATTAAAATGAGATTCACAATTCTTTAAATAATTTTTTTGATTGCTATGTATATCTTACTTTGCATAGCATAGCAACAAGGTATTTTCGGTAGTTGTTAGTAATTTAATTATTAACATTTACAGTAATTAAATTACTCTTAATTTTAATTACTAACACTTATAGCAACTTAATTACTAACAAGTATTAGTAGTCAACGGGGCATATATATTATAACATTAAACTTTTAAATACAAAATACTTGTTTCAATAATTATTTAAAAATGGTTTTATTAAACTTAGACATTCATAGTTTTTTCCTAAAAAACAATCTTAGTATTTCAAAACAAAATATTACTCAAAATAATTTTAAATTTATTTAGCCAAAACTTGTTGATTTTAAAGACGCTGATTTTAGAAAAGTTGTTCAACGATTTGTTTACTTGTATAAAAAAAAGGGGAAATCTGCAAACTATACTGTCAAAAGTTTTGAAAAGAAGTTTGTGAACTGGCTAAATGAATATTTAATTGTCAGAAAAAAAGACGAGAACCAACTGCAAGTAGACGTGGTCAAAAACCAGTTGCATTTGATAATAGTTCTAATAAAACTATAAAAGTGGCGTGTATCTTGTTTAACTGAATCTCATTCATCCAATAAATTGATTTTTGCTGCTAATAAAAAATTTAGAGATGAAACTATTGTTATTGCTGCCAAAAAAGTTTCAAATATTTCAAATACAAATAAAGCAACTAAATATTCAGCTGATGAAGCATTGGTTTTAATAATTGATGCAAGTCTTACAAAATCTTCCTATCAATTGATTAAAAGCGGAGCCTTGGAGAAAAAATATAACATCTACCCCGCTTACAATGGTGTCAGAGATGCAAAATTAAAACCTTATTCTTCAAATATTACATTGGAGGACTGTTCAGCTTTAGTTCTTTTAAAAGATTTAATGATTCCTACTTTGCAAAGAATCTGTGCAGTTCAGGAACCTGTGCTTAGGCACCTGATATTGAACGACAAAGAAATAAAAACAATGACACTAAAGTGTAACGCTGGTTTTGATGGTGCAAATGGCCAAAGCATTTATAAACAAATTTATCAGAACCTAACATTTACAGAGATTTAAAGCGTGGAGAATCATTTTTTATTACTTGTCTAGTCCCATTGGATTTGACTGAATTTAATAACAGCAACAAAAATGTGTCTATTTGGAGAAATAAAAAATTCGTCCTCCACAGCCTATTGTAGACCCATAAGATTTGCAAACAAAGTGGAATCAAAGGAATTTGTGATTGAAGAAGATCAGTACATTAAAAGTTAGATTAAAAGAAAGCTAGGGTATGATTTATTAGAGGTTTGCTAATCTTCATTTGAAGTTAATTGTATTATTGAACTGACAATGGTTGATGGGAAGGTTTAAACAATATTATCTGAAAAAATAACTCATACCAATGCTGTTAAGTGTGTGGTGTCTCTCCAAAAAATATGAATTGCCTCGGTATCTTTAAAATAGATTATTTTTTTCTACTTTTTCTATTTTTCTATTTTCTATTTAATTTTGCCGTTTAACAAATTTGACAGTTTCCAAAAATTTACAATTAAGTTAATGGCCGCAGCAAGAAGAAGGCATAATTTGCCTTATCGCCAAGCATCGTGTTACAATTTATAATTTTTACAAAGTTGCTTCAAGAATATATAACATAAAAGAAAAATTAAATGAATGTTTACAAAAGATATATAATAAATAAAGTAAAATATCGTTTAATACATAATATCATAAACAGATTGAGTAAAAGTAAGAGTAAATATATAAAACTTTAAATATATTTTAAGCAAAATATATAAAAGATAAAGTAAAATATCATAACTAGATTAGGTAAAAGTAAAAGTGAATATACTACTGTGATCAAAAATTAAGGTGAATTTTTAATTTAAACTTCCCGCCTTATTCGAATCGTCCAATCTTTCTTATTTTCAAGTTGGTAGGAATGTCATTAACATTTGCGCCGAATTACATGTCAAACTCAAAATTATTTTTTTTTGTTTACGCTTGTTTCTGAAGTACCAAAAGTGCATTCGGCGATTTTCACAATGTCTAATTTTGTTGAGCAAAGAAGTGCTATTAAATTTTGTTTGCGGCATGATATTTCTGCTGCTGAAACGTATCGAATGTTGCAAAAGGCCTTTGGTGAAGAGACTATGTCTCAAAAAAATGTTTACAAGTGGTACAAAGACTTCAAAGAAGGCCGAGAACGTGTTGATGACTTGAAACGCTCCGGACGACCATCGACTTCAATTGATGATCGCCACATCAACAAAATCAAAGAATTGGTGCTTGCAAATTGTCGGTTAACCATTCGAGACCATGTTGACATGGTTGGAGTATCATTTGGGTTGGTGCAAGCGATTTTGAAGGATCATTTGGGCCTCAGAAGACTCAAATCACGTTTGGTGCCGAAATTTCTCAATTTCTTTGAAAAAGAGCGTCGCGTTAAAACGTGTGAAGCAATGCTTCCTGACTATCAAGACGTCTACAAACAAATTATTACTGGCGATGAGACTTGGGTCTACGCATACGACCCTGAAACAACCGACCAATCGAGTGAATATCGTGAAAAAGGCGAGCCGAGACCGAAGCAACCACGTCAAAGTCGCTCAAAAATCAAGGTCATGTTGACTGTTTTCTTTGATTATTGTGGTGTCGTGCACTACGAATTCCTTCCAACTGGCTAAACTGTCAACAAGGAATATTATTTAAGCGTTATGCGACGTTTGCGTGAAGCTATTCGCAATAAGAGACCGGAATTATGGGCGAATAACTCTTGGATTTTGCACCACGATAATGCGCCTTCGCACACAGCACTGGTTTTTCGTGAGTTTTTCGCCAAAAACTCTACCCATGTTGCTCCACAACCACCGTATTTGCCCGTCTTAGCACCGTGTGACTTCTGGCTGTTCCCAAAGCTCAAGAGACCACTCCGGGGAAATTGTTTTGAGTCCATTGAAGAGATCCAACGTGAATCAGCACGCGCATTGAAGGCTATCCCTACCGAGGACTTTTCGGCATGCTTCGAAGACTGGAAAAAACGTTGGCAAAAGTGCATTGGGGCCGGGGGGGGGGAATTATTTTGAGGGGGACGATACAGATTTGGAAGAATAAATAAAGATTTTTCATTTTATAAAAAAGTTCACCTTACTTTTTGATCACAGTAGTATAATAACTATATATATATATATAAATACGCACAAAAAATAAAATAAAAAGCGAGAAAATGTGATTTTTGATAATGATTATTTAAAAAAATTTTAACCAACTTTTTTTTTTTTCTTTCGAATAATTACGAAAATACGAATAATTAACTTGTTTTTCAGTTTTTAAATTATATATCTGATCTATTTTTAAAAGAAAGACTTAAAATAATATAAGTCAAAATCTACGTTTAAAAAAAACTGTTTTGAATCAGTTTTAAACTGATGAAGAGATTTTTTTTTCCGGAAACAATGTTTGGAAATCTTTTCCACAAAAGTGGTCCGCGATTCTGAATTGAATAAGAAACTTCCTTAGAATAAGATTTTGGTGTAACAAAGTTGTTAGCGGAAAATCTTGTAGCATATTTATGGTGTATTACTTTAGAATAAGTTTCAACTATTTTGGGGACAGTCCATATTTTGTTTTATACATGAACAGTAGAACAAGATGGATATTAAGTTTGAAAATATTCAGGGCACCAATTACACGTAAAAGAGGTTCACAAGGAACCGCTCTATTAGATCCAAATATGATTCTAACAGCATGTTTGTGCTTGCTATAAAGTTTTTTTAGCTTAGTGTAATTAGTACTTGCCCACATGATGTTGCCGTAAGTTAAGTAACTATGTATAAAGGAAAAATATAAACTTTTTAAGGACTTAAAATTTAAAAGTGGCTTAACTCTATAGATCATGCCAATGCTTTTTGAAATTTTTTTTTCTATAGAATTTATATGTACTTTCCAAGGTAGCTTTTCATCAAAGTTCACACCTAAAAAATTTACAGATATTTGCCTTTTGATGTTAGTTTTATTCATCAATAGATTGGGAAAAATAAATGGTATTTCCTTTGTTTTGCTTGGTTTGTGGAAAAGAGAAAATTTAGTTTTTTGAACATTCAAAGACAATTTGTTGCATATAAACCATTCATTTACTTTTTTTTAATTCTTCATTTACTACTGTAAAAAGTGTTTCAATATTTTTGTGAGAATAAAAAAGATTTGAGTCATCTGCAAATAAAATAAAATTTAATAGGTTTGATGTTGAAGACAAATCATTTATGTATAGTAAAAAAAGTAAGGGTCCAAGTATAGAACCCTGTGGGACTCCGCAATTTACAGTTTTTTTGGTCGTTTCTAAATTTTCAAATTGTACATATTGTTTTCTGTTTGAAAGGTAACTTTCAAACCAGAGTAAGTTTGTCTCCTTTATTCCGTAATATTCCAGTTTTTTTATTAGAATGGAATGATTCACCGTATCAAAAGCTTTCGACAGATCAATGAAAACTCCTAACGTATAATAGTCTTCTTTAAAAGCATTAGTAAGTGATTAACTAACTCTACTATTGCATGATCTGTTGAGTGTTGCTTTTTGAAACCAAATTGCTTACTGTATAACATGTTGTTTTCAGTTAAATGATTATACAGCCTATTGTACACTATACGTTCAAGCAATTTTGAGAAACAAGATAAAACAGATATAGGCCTGTAATTAGAGGGTTCTGACTCATCTCCAGACCTAAATACTGGAGTTACTCTAGCAATTTTTAATTTATCCGGATCTTTACCTGATTTAAGTGACTGATTGAATATATGAAAAAAAGATGGTTCAATTATATCATAGACTAATTTTAATATATTAACGCTAACTTTATCCGATCCTGCACTTTTGTTACTTTTTAAGCTTAGTAATGCAGTCCGCAACTCGCGTATATCTAGCTTTGACTCATTTATTTTTATATTAGAATTTGTTAGATAAGAATCAAATGTTGAAGAAGTTAAAGGAATACTTTGCGCTAAATTAGAACTAACATTTATGAAGAAACTGTTTAGTTCTTCAGCTATGAGTGCTTTATCGTATATTGTTTCACCGTCAATTAAAAGTTTTTTTGACAGAACATTATTTTTATATTTGTTTTGTCCAATTATTTCTTTAATAGCATTCCAAGTTTGTTTAGTATTTCCATTTGCATTTTGTAGTAACTTCGAATAATATACTTTTTTAGAATATTTTTTGATTTTTTCAAATATATTTTTATAGTTTTTATATTTTGCTTCGTTTGAATATGTTTTTTTTTTAAGAAATTTTTCATAAAGTTTTTGTTTTTTCCTTGACGATTTTAGTAAGCCTTTTGTCATCCAAGGCGATAGAAGTGATTTTGAATTCACATAAAACTTTTTTACAGGAAACGCTTTATCGTATTGTTTACAAAATTGCGCTAGAAAAAGTTCATAAGCATTGTTAGCATCACGTGTTTGGAGAACAAGCTTCCAATCAACAAAATTAATTAGAAGGTTGCGAAATTGTTGTATGGAGTTTTCATTGATCTGTCGCTTGTAAATAATGTGTTTTGTGGAAATATTATCATGGGTTATGTTTTTTGTTATAAGAAATGTGGGAAAATGGTCTGTCAACTCAGTCATTATTATACCTGTACTAAAGCAGCTATTAGAAAAATTATTAGTAATTATGTTATCTAGTAGGGTAGACGATCTTTTTGTGATTCTTGTTGACTTAGTTATTGTTGGAATGAGGTTATTTTGTAGAAGAGTATTTACAAAATTTTTAACACTATTATTTGACGCATGATTCAAAAGATTAATATTCAGGTCACCGACTAAGTAAACATGCTTTTGTTTTTTATTAACTTTTGTTAAAAAAGTACGTAAAGATACTTTAAAATTTTTTAAATTACCCGCTGGTTGTCTATAAATAATATTAACAATTACGTTTTTAGAATTTTGGTTAATTATTTCAATGCACAATGACTCGCAGTCTTTTTCATTTACACTGAGGTCATTACGTGGTATAAAATTAATTGAGCTATGAATAAAAATGCATACACCTCCACCGGTACAGAAGTTTCGTGGTTGATGAATTGACGCGTAATTTGCCCATTCAAATTGAAAATTATGCTCGTCATACTTACACCAGGTCTCAGTAAAACAGATTATTTTAAAATCGTGATTTAATTCATGCATTAGAAGTTTAAAATCATCAAAATTTTTGTTTAGGCTTCGAATATTAATGTTTAAGATTGAAAAAGTGTTTTTATTTTGTTGAAGATAGAAATTAGATTCAGAAATTGAATAGTATTTGCTTTCTAACGATTTTAGGTTAAAATAATTAGTGACATCATTATCACAAAGTGTGACATTTTCATCACAAAGTTTAATTAATAAATTATCATCCATTTTAAAATATAAAATTAAGATTAGAGAAAAATTAATTAAAAAAATAAAAAATAAATGAATACTTATATAGATTCAGTGGAAACAGAATCTCATTTCTTCGCAGTCCAATCACGAATGACTAGTTTGTCGTATGATATAACCGCAAACTTGCCGGATTCCATTTCTTTCTTCATTATATTCCCTTTCTTTCTTCATTATATTCCCTTTCTTCTCTTCCGGATTCCCTTTCTTTCTTCATTATATTCCCTTTCTTTCTTCATTATACTAACAGAGAGTTCAAATATAGTTTTTCCAGTCTTCATGCATGGATTCGATTTTTGGAAATAATATTGCACATTGCATATAAAAATGAAACAAGAAAGTGGAAAGCAAGATGTAAATAACACAAAGAAAAGTCATCTGACAAAACAAAAAAATTCAGACTGATTTTATGAACAAAATGGGACTTGTTGTTGATTTCCCTAAAAGTGGTGGTTCTGGAACAAACAACGATGGCAATAACTCAAGGCGTACTTTTGCAGCATATGAACAAACAGCTGAAATTCTGGGTATTGATCGAATCCTTATACTAAGATTTTTTATCATGGTAACACTATTTTTAGGATATGAAATAGACTGCTTAAAATTCAAAGATTATTGTTTTGACACTGCTAGACTATATGTGTCCCTTTATCCATGGTATTAAATAGCTCAATCAGTTCACAAAGTATTGATACATGGACATGACATTATTAAAAGCCTTAAATTACCCATTGGACTTATGTCAGAGGAAGCTCAAGACGCTAGAAATAAAGACTCAAATCTTATTGCAAAAATTTCAGCCAAAAAACATCCAGAAGAGCAACAAATACTGATCTTATCAATAGTTCCAAGTTTCCAGTGATTCTGTTATTTCATCACTGCATAAATCAACATCACTCAAAACAAATTATAAAGCTTTTCCTTCAGATGTTTTACAATTACTTAAACAATCTTCAAACGATATTATTGTTTTATAATTTTTTAATGTAATTTAAAATTGACAATCTTTTCATGCACTATCTTTTGCTTTTATTATTCCTAAAACATTATTTACCTAAATACTCAATTGTTATTTAATATAGGTGGGTCAAAAATCCCATAAAATATTCAAATATCAATTTACCACTTTGTAACCAAGGAAAGTATTTAGTAACTAAGCAATATAAGTATTCATAGCAACAAAATTTAAAAAATTATCACTTGTGTAAGAAGTGTGATCTCCTTATGGTACTCATGCCAAATGTAGTGAATATAGCACTTATATTAAGATATTGCTAAACAAAATAAAGGTATCCATAGCAACGAGATGAAAAATTTTTACCTTCATAACAAGCGCAGAAATCATATTGATACTCATACTAATTTTAGTGAATATAGCTCTAATATTAAATTACGAATTTTGTCCAGTAAATGTGAATTCTGGCCCACTGTGCGGCTGTAAAGACGTTTTAACTTTTGCCTGTGCTATGCCAGGCAAGAATTGCATAATTTATATGATAGTGAACAAATGATACATAAAGTTGTGTTAAACATTTTTATTTAAATAAATTCTGGCCCTGTATAAGATTAAAATACGTTTAGACACTTTAGTGCAAATGTAATTAATACGTTGTTTTAGTGGGATGTTCTAGTAAAAAAAAACATTTAAAAATTTTGTTACAAAATCTCTGTTTATTAAAAGTTGCTCAATAAAAATTGCGGCATACTTTTGCGTAAGGAATGTTTTTTGGAGAGAGGACAATAAAAAAATCTATTTTGTTTTCCTTATGTGTAGGGTTAATTCGTTACATTTGAACCATTTGTTACATTAGATACTTTTAGCAATTCATCATTCATATTCGAAAAGAGTTGGTAAATATTATTATTTTAGTATCATCTACAAACATGATACTTAAAAGGATTTGAGGCTTTATAAAAGTCGTTTTACGCAAATCAAGAAAAAGGTGGCCCAAGGAAAGAATCTTGCGGAACACCACAAGATATTTCTAATAATTTTTTTTATTTCTATGATCAATATAGACAAACTGTTTTTGATTTGATAAACAGCTACAAAACCATTTTAAAACTCTGCTACTTATTCCGTAATGATTAAGTTTATGGAGCAAAATATTGCGATTTACAGTATCAAACGCTTTAGATTTGCTAACAGTAATAACCGCTAGGTTTAAACAACTAAATAACTGTAATATCGATAATGATTTGCTAACGGTAATACCCAATAGGTTGTATCGTACATTTGATATGGATATGTGATAAATGAGCTGCTTTTTTTTTTGTTAAACATCTTCGCTTGTTAGATCTATGTTAGACCACATTTTTTCTTGTCTTGATAAGAAGCTAACACTCTTTGGTTGCTTGGAGGGGGCATTTGAGCTTAAAAAGGATCTCACTACTACTACAGCATGGGACTCTCAGTGGTTGATGGATTTTAACTAAGGTAAAAACTAAATTTTCTCAGCTAATTGTCTTAGCAATAATATAGATCTTCCTATGTACGGTAATGTACTCGATGAGTCATCTACACTTCTTCTTCTAGGGTTAACTCTTACTTCCGATCTTTCATGGAAACCATATATCAAGTCTATTGCAAAATAATATCTGCTAAAGAAGGTTCTCTTTATCAGGCTCGCCACTATCTTACTACGAATTCTATTCTTTATCTCTATAAATCTCAAATTTGTCCTTATATGGAATACTGTTACAATATATGAGGTGGATTTTCGAATGATGCCCTTTATTTTTTAGACAAGGTGCAAAAACCCATTGTAAACATTATTAAACCTGCACTTGCAGCCAACCTTCAATCACTGTCACATTATCGTAATGCTGCTTTTCATTCTCTTTTCTATAAATGCTATAATGGGAACTCCTCTAAAGAGCTTGCGTCTCTCGTGCCGTCTACTAAAATTGTTGCATTATTCTTTAATCAATTAAATCTCATCCTTTTACTATAAATGTTCCTTAGTGCTCTAAAAATACCTAGTCATCTGGTTTTTTGCTCAAACATCAGTTCTCTAGAACTCGCTTCCTTTCTCTTGTTTACTTGCAATCTTTAAATTCATCTGTTAATCGTTATCTTGCTTTATGACCTTCATCTTTATCTTATCTTTATCTTGATCTTTAAATTCATCTGTTAATCGTTATCTTGCTTTATGAACTTCATCTTTATTTTATCTTCATCTTTATCTTATCTTCATCTTTATCTTATCTTCATCTTTATCTTATCTTCATCTTTATCTTATCTTCATCTTTATCTTATCTTCATCTTTATCTTATCTTCATCTTTATCTTATCTTCATCTTTATCTTATCTTCATCTTTATCTTATCTTCATCTTTATCTTATCTTCATCTTTATCTTATCTTCATCTTTATCTTATCTTCATCTTTATCTTATCTTCATCTTTATCTTATCTTCATCTTTATCTTATCTTCATCTTTATCTTATCTTCATCTTTATCTTATCTTCATCTTTATCTTATCTTCATCTTTACCTTATCTTCATCTTTATCTTATCTTCATGTTTATCTTATCTTTATCTTTAGCTTTATAAACTTCATCTTTATCTTATCTTTATCTTGCTTTATGAACTTCATCTTTTCTCTTTCAGTAATTTTCAACTCTTATAGTAGTTGCTTGCATCCTTGTTAAAATCGAAGATTTTTAAAATAGAAAAACAGATCATTTACATTATTTTTTTAAAAACTAAAGTAATTTTTTTTAATTATTGTTATTGAATTAATTGTACATTCTATTGATCATTTCTGTTTCATATAATTATCTGTTTCATACAATTGGAAAATTTTACAACACCTTTATCAGATTTTCTGTAACAACTGGATTTTTAATAACAAGGTTTTGTGTAGTATTAATAATTATTTTAACTCTGAAGACCTCACAATCGGTATCAGATAAAATTTACTTAATTAAGATAAACTAATTTAATTTTAACACTAATATCAATTTCAAATAAAAAATCTACAAAAATTTTCATTTCGATAAATAAAGATATAAAGAGAAGCTTCCAGTTTCAAAACAGCTGTTATCTCTCAAAGACTGTTTTTATGAAAAGCCAGTGTTTAATTTAATTAATACCTATTTTTTGCATACTACTTGTTTTAGTTTGAAGATTTAAATAGAAAGAAAGTTTGTAAGGATAAAAAAAGCTTTACCCAAGCTTAACGCAAAAAAAAAATAAATTAACTATCCTTTTTTAACAAACTTTTGAACAAAATAACTGATAAAGACAAATATACTTTAAATAATTAAATTGACTCTATTTTATAATATTTAAAAAATATCAATTAACATATTATTCTCAATTATATGGTATTAAAAAGGAATATTAACACATTAAAAATGATCCGCCAAATTTAAAAATTTTGAAAGTATGATGCACCCAAAACAAATCATTTGTTACAAAATAAATGCAAAAACAACAAAATACAAAATTTGTTGAGTTGATTTTTTTTAAGTTTGATAAAGTTTTTAGCTACAATGAAAAGTGAATTTAGCAGAGATTTTGCTACCAGATAAAGAATATCGAAATTTTTACGTCACATACGCATTAAAGTTCCAAATAGGATCAAAAAAAATTGTCGAAAGTTTTTGCATGGAGTCTTAGATTTTTGTATATAAACCTTTAAGGCTATTTTTACAAACACCGTTTGGTAATATTTTTTAAACTATTAAAGTACTTTAGTAAGATTTCTTTTTCTTTTAAAAACTTCACAAATAATAAGTTTCGAACACTGGAGTTCGAGTAACCTTTACTTTAGGGGTCACTAATTCATGTGTACGGAAAAAGAAAACTAAATGCTTTATAAAATATAGGGGCAATATACAAAACGTTTTTCATTATTTATTCTGAAATTATTAGCGAACCAAACTTTAAACTTAAATTTCCAGTTATTGTTTATTTACATATTTTAGGCCTAATTTGAAAATTTAAATTAATGAATGAAATATTTATCAAAATATTAGAATATAATAATCAATTATCAATATTTATCAAAAAATAAAAGTGACATTAAAAGTGCCTTGTTCACCTTCCGTAAAAACTTCCTTCACCTTTCGTAACATAATTTATTTGTAATTTTACATTTTTTGACAAATTTAAGACATATTTAACCAACTTTTAGACAAAGCTAATGAAGATCGTCGGTTTCATCAAAAAGATTATATGATAATCCGGAAAGAATAGTAAAAAGATTTCATTTTCTATTCTCATTAAAAACGGTTCACATCTTTTCAGTGATTCAACTTTTTTTTTTGCTAACGATATTTTCTCCAAATCACAATCGAAGTAACAAAATTTACAAATAAAAGTACAAACAATGCAACAGCAGTAGCTAAGTATTTTTAAGCATTAGGGAAATCTAAACAAAAACAAACAAAATAAATATAAATACCAAAAATGAACAAAAGTTAAAAAACATAAATGAAAACTTCTTTACCAATATTAATTGAATCATCCCTTGTGTAAAAGTAATCTCTTGATAAGTCGTAATAAAAAATTGTTGTATAGTGGCTTTGGCGCTTCATTAACAGCCTCCGATATAATCATAGCCGTGCCATCTAAAGCGTGCACTTCAATATGACAACGTAAAAATCATTTCCCAGGGTTGTCTGATTTAAAACGTAAAACTGCATAACCACCTGGTAAAATTATAAAAAATAGTTCATTGCATTTCTAGAGCTTTTTCTTTTCCATTTTGCATTTTTTTTTGTTTTTTTTATTCTCTTTTTTTCTATTCTTATTGCAATATTATTTTTAAAACCATTAAAATTATAAAACAAAACATTTATTCATTCCTTATTATTTATTTCAAATTTGTGTATATACATACAAATATATATATATATATATATATATGTATATATATATATATATATATATATATATATATATATATATATATATATATATATATATATATATATATATATATATATATATATATATATATATATATATTATTGGGTGTTATTAAAATTATATGCTATATAAACAAAATATTTACCTGGTGGTATTATAAGAGTATCTTTTTGAGGAGGATCAATCAAATTTAAACCAGGAATATTTCCATTATTCCACTGCTTGTTTTTCCATTTTGGTTCATTGCAAAATTTTTGGCCCAATCCACAATCAATATCTTTATTCTCTGTTGCGTTTATTAGTTTAGCTGAAGTGATATTTTGAGGCGCATAATCCATCTTTAAAAGATAAAAACTATGACCATGCAGATGAACTGCATGTCCCCATCGTGCCTTACTTCCAATGTTTGTAAATATCATTTGTATTGTTTTATCAGGTGGAATTTTTAGCTAATAATGGAAATAACACACTTTATCAAGCCCACAATCGTGCTTGTTACAATCATAACCATCAATTTTATCCCCTGGAGTAAGCGAGTTTACTCCTGAAAACTCAAACTTTCTTCCATTTACAGCACCAGGGGTTACTTTGTTACCTGGAAATGCAAAGTTCAAAAATCTTTGCTGTCAGCCGTAAATATGGGAGACGGATCTTCATCATCAGCATTGTAACGGTCAGATATTATTGCGCAACCAAGATTAAAATGTTCAGGAAAGTATTTGAAAGGACAGTTTACAACTTTACAAGAACTTCCTTTTAAACAAACTTGCTTACTTGTTGAAGGTTCATTGTTAGATGCTCCCTCGTAGTGTGGAATTGCTTTTACTGAGTGATTTTAAACGCTGATCTGTTTTAAAACAATGTTATATTAGTATGTGTTTATTTAACTATTATAAAAACTTTATTAAAATAAACTTTTATATAACTTTCCACTTATGACTGATATTATTTAGACCACAACGATGATGGTAAAACTTATGAACCCCTGACAAGTGATGCTAGCCACTTTTTTATCGTCTTTTTTAAAACATTAGTGAATAATCACAGCCCTGAGAATAAATCTACAGCTATATCAGTCCCCAGATTAATTCTAATTACAATACAAGTACTCTTATTGTCTTTCTCTCCTTATAAGGCAGGTTTTTATTTGGTGTGAGAAAATTGTGTGCCTTTAAATGTAACAGACTAAGGAGAGTATAATAGTAGTATTAGTAGTATAAGTAGTAGTAGTAGTAGTAGTAGTAGTAGTAGTAGTAGTAGTAGTATTAGTAGTAGTAGTTGTAGTAGTAGTAGTAGTAGTAGCAGTAGTAGTAGTAGTAGTAGTAGTAGTAGTAGTAGTAGTAGTAGTAGTAGTAGTAGTAGTAGTAGTAGTAGCAGCAGCAGCAGTAATAAAAGTTTACAATTTTACGTCCATAATTTCCGCTCTAATCCAATCATTATTTTTTGTTTTATTAGCATTTAGTATAAAATCAAAACGCTCTCCTGGGTGAACGATAACAGATTCAGCTGTGTATGGCTTGATATCATACCCGTCTGATGCAACAACGCTAATCTCGTGCCCATCAACTGAAATGCACATTGGGTAAATAGTTCATACGTTGATTGGTCGAAAACGATACCTTAATCCATGTTTTAGTGTGTACCAAGTTAGCGGTGCATCATTATCTTTGCCTAGAATGTTATGTTAAAACAAGATTAAAACTTTGTTTTTTTTTATAAAAAATTACAGAATAACTAAAAAAGTTTTCAAGACAGTATTGTTTGTAAAGGAAAAATATGAAAATGAAAAAATGAAAAATTAAATAAAAGCAAAAGCATCAAAAGTTTTAGAAAAAGATTTTATGATGTTTTACAAAATTTTTAATTTTTATTGTTCTTTTATTATACTTTCTTTTCAATTTTTTAAACTTGGTCTGCTAAAGCAATCTATAGCTTGCTTGAGTAAAGAATATTGTTCACCATTTGTCAATCAACCAAAACTTAATCTTGTGTGACTCGTCAAGCAAACTTGCATCCGTTTTTATTCCAACAGGATCAAAAAACATTATACTCAGTTTTTTCTACTTATATTGTTGCTTTGGTATTGGATGACAGGAATAGTGTTGAAAAATGAACTTCGGAATAGTGTAGAATATTTCAAAGAGGTCTAACGTTGCAAAAAAAAGGAATAGTGTTGCAAATAAATTTAATGAATAGTGCCGAAAACAAAATGAAAGGAATAGTGTCGCAAATAGTAAAAGGATTTGTGTCGCAAATAGTAAAAGAAATTGTGTCGCAAATATGGAATATATAAATATATGTGAATATATATTATTTATTATAGCGTATATAGATCAACAATTGCTTACTTGTTTTGCTTACCTTTACAGCATACAACTTTGACAGAAAAAAAAAGAAAAAATAATGCAAAAAAAGGTTGCTAACCAATCCCAAACCCTAAGTCGATGTAGCGGCACTCTTTTGCAGCCGCAGGTTATAAGATAGTTGGCGTGTGTACTGAAGCCCCTGGCAGCAGACTATTTCAGTATGACATTAGACATGTAATTTAAACTTACATTTTTAAGTTATTATTATTATTATTATTATTATTATTATTACTATTATTATTATTATTATTATTATTGTTATTATTTTTATTATTGTTATTATTGTTATTATTGTTATTATTATTGCTATTATTATTATTATTATTGTTATTATTATTATTATTGTTATTATTTGACACTAATCATAAAATTCATTTGCGAAACTACACTTTTTTTTTTTGTTTTCGTCACTATTCCAATATTTTTATTTGCAACGCTATTCCTTTTTTTTGTTTTGCTTTCGGCGCTGTTTATTAAACTTCTTTGCGGCATTGTTCCTTTTTCTATTTTTGACGCTATTAAGTTAATTTGCGACAATATTCCTTGTTTGTTGTAAAAATACATTTTTTTAAATTATCTTCTCGATTATTGGTGTGAAAGGAAAAACTAGGAAAAATTATTTTTGTGTTTTTTCTCCTCATACTGGGCCTTTTTTGTTTATTTTATCAAACCTAACCTGTATCTGGCTCTATGTATCTTCCTTTTCCCTCTATTAAAGTTGAAACCCATGGTACACCAGAAAACAAACCACCACCGACATTTTTGGATGCATTGAATGGTTTCATTCCAAAAAAATAACCATTTACCATTTTTAAATAAACTTTCTCTGAATATTTATGATGCCAATCACTAACTGTCATAATAACATCTGTTATTTTTTCAGTGTTGGCCTTTTCACTTTCCTTAATAGTAAATGCACCATACGCTCCGTTTTTGCGTTGAGATCCTACATGATTGTAGTACCAAAATGTTTCTTTCGGCTCACCCTAACGCAGAAAAAAGTATTTATACAATAAAAACCATAAAAATATTTAAAAAATTATTTTTTTGCAAAATATCTGATTTCAAAGTGTTGGCATCGTATTATTATTTAAGAATTATCTAAGACTTATTAAACATAGTATATATTATAAATGAACAATAAAGTTAAAAACCATGTGCCGTTATTTTATTTTAAAATAAATAAACCATGTGTTATTGGAAATAAATAAACTATGTGTTATGGTAACTTTTTTAAAAGGTGGTGAATGCACTGAAAAATTCCTGTTAACTTCAGCGATTTTTTTAAGTATAATAAAATTTATGATTAGAACTAGTGCGAGATTTACGTGTGGTAGAACTATATTAACATTGGGGACTGGGGATTATACATATAATGGTTGGCGTAAATATTACCTATACTTATTATCACAATTAGAGTATTGTAAGAAAATGTATTTCTTATCTTAAGAATATTGGGCTAAAGGCATGAAAATATTTTCTTATCGATTAAAGTATTAAAATAAAAAACATGTATTATAACAAAATATTTACATTAAAAACACTAAGTTTTCTATAAAGTAAGGATTTCAGCTTTTGTTTTATGCTCATATTTCAGCTTTAGTTTTAAGCATCAGTTTCAGCTTCAGTTGAAAGCTAAAACTGAAGGTGATCGAATCAGTTTAATCAGCTTGAAAGCTGTTAATAAGTGTAAGTGATTGTGGCCGAGGAGAAGTTACTCCATAATTATAGTACACTAAAAAAAATGTTAGAAATTATTCAGTGAAAATCTAAAATAGCGACCCAATTTAAACATACAAGTAAAATAATTTAAATTAAATTTGCTAAAAGTTGTTGCACTTTTTATATGTTGCTTTTAGGCGTGGGTTTATTCATAGGACGTCTAGGAGACGCCCTTGAGGTTACAATTTTGGGAACCCAAAGTATGTTACTTTCACGATTGTAAAGATTGCTGCACAACAATTCCAAATATTTGGACTATTATTAAGGTTTTAAAAAGTTCTGTTTACACGATAGTTAACGACCGCAAACATGAAATTTCTTGGAGAATAATTTTGCACGAAGGAATTCTAAAATAAATATAAATAAAAGATAATACTTTAACAAATGTAATACTTTAACAAATGTAATACTTTAACAAATGTAATATATAATAATTTGACTCTTTGTTTTGTTTGTTTATTTTTTTAAGGTTTTATTTCATGGATTAGTTTTTAGCTGTATGAGTAATGTACAATTAATTTTATGTTTAATTATTAACAAACCTAATTTTATAAATAATAATATAATGGTTTTAACGCCTTGTTAAAACGCCTCTAGCTAGACCTTGGCATGAAACTTTTTAAATATTGGAAAAACATAAAATTATTATTTGTTTAATTTTTATTACTTACCCCAAGTAATTTTATTTTGAAAATATTTCAAAGTTTTTATTATTTTCCCCAATTTTTATTTTGAAAACATTTCAAAACAAATAATGTTATTATCATAAGAAAAAACAAGCTATTTAAAAACAAAATAAAAATTGTTAAAGATTGGTTTTAACATATGGCCAACGTGCCCATTTGCATTGGGCCAACCTGCCCCGTCGTGATATTAAAAGAATAAACGCTTTTATTTTTAAACCATTAACAAACATTATATACTAAAATAATCTTTAAATTTTAAACTTTAAATTTAGAACTCGAATAATGCATTACTGTTGAACGCCAGTGAGCATATTAACGTCAAATAAACTATTCAAAATTTACATTGACGTATTAAAGCTTGACGAGGCTATCGAAATGACCAACGAGAGCCAACCTCACCCGGCGTATATTACATTTTTACTCCCGCATTTTTTCTACCCCACGAATTTTCATGTAATTTTTTACTCCCATTATGAGATTTTTACTCCCATAATATATTTTGCGGCAAAATGTATTTTACGTCTTTGTTTTATTTTGACTAAATTTTTAAAATTTTGAAAGACTGTGGTTTTATGAAAAGCAGTAAAGAAGCAATCCCGTTTAATATAAATAATATTTAAAATATTTGTAGCAATGTAATCAACTGACAAAATGTAAGACAATATTATTAAACAAAATGTCGCCGTCGGACGCTTCCACCCAGTAAACGAGTGTAGTAAATAACGCCGTTATGTATTTTTTTTTCTTGACATCAGGCGACTCATTTAATAATTCTGATTATTCGAACTTTTTTAGTAAAAACTCCAAAGAAGTAAGTTATACTTTTCCACCATGGTCTTCCAAAATCATTGCACCAATCTGTCCTGGGACAAAGAGGAGGTGTATGAAAAAATCTTCCTAAAGGAGTATATGGAAATTGGCAGTTTGTAAATGGATCAATGCATAAATGTATTTAAAATTGATTATTGTTCATTTTTAAGATAAAGTAAACATAAAAAATGTTAATTGTAATAATGAAGTAAATACATAAAGTTCTTTGAAATAATGAGAAGAAAGTTTAAAAATTTTTTAAATAATATATTACAATTTTTGTAAAAAGGTAAAAAAAATTATCACATTTGTGTACAATTTTCTTTGTGTTAAAATTGTTTTCTTTATTTACAAATAAATAAGGTTTACGCAGTGAGTCATATACCCCAGAAAAATTAGTCTTCTTTTGCACTTAGTTTTTGAGCTATGAATTTTTAAAATGCACCCTCGTCAAAATTTACCTCAACAACTACCGTTTAATAAATATCCATAAATGTATCTCATAATTTTAAAATAATATATAATTATATATATATATATATTATATATATATATATATATATATATATATATATATATATATATATACTACGTATTAATAAAATTACTTCTTTTAGCGTATTAAATTACGTTAACAATAATTAAAAAATCTGCTTACCCCTCCTATTCCTTTAAAATCTTTTCGGGACGGCCCTGCCCAAAGCTGATATGCGTTCATCGTGCAAATCCATTTGCATGCAATGAATATACTTCCAGATGATAATAAATATCTTAAAATTTACTAAGAAAAACTCAAATTCTTTTATACTTGCATGTCCGTCTTGTCTCCCATAGTCAAGGAATATTTGTGACAGAAGATCTCTGTTTTGAGCTTTCACGAAAAAAAATCAAAAAATTAATTTTTACCAAAACCGTACAATAGTAACCACTTTTATGGCACTCAGATCGGTAAGAGATACGAAATTTTTTTCTAAACTTAAAGCATGCAGGAGGAGAGAGGAAGGGGGGAGATGGTAGCCACTCTTTCCTCCTCTTGCGGGGGTCCATGCATATATAAAAAAACCATATATACTGCTCCTATAAACCAGTCTTTTTTATTAAACTGCCAATGAAGAGAAACACAAGTCAGTTTTATTAAAATTTTCTAACCGTATGCGCAACAAGATACATGAGAAAATTTTTAGGTATTTAAAAATTGCATGTATATATATATATATATATATATATATATATATATATATATATATATATATATATATATATATATATATATATATATATATATATATATTTAATAGGGTTGTTCGCCGTAAACAAAAACTTACGAAAATTTCGCATTTTTATCTTCCGTATTTCAAGTTGCTTTGCATATGTATCTATATATACAGGCCCACAGAGAGGGGGGTACAGGTGGTGCACTGCTCCAGGGCCCATAGAACAATTAGGGCCCATTAACCAAAGCTTTTTTTTCAAATAATTACAATAATAATTACATCAATTTATTAGTGACATACATAAAAAACACATATTTTGCACATTTAGAAAAAGATATTCATACACATAAAAGATCGGCATATTTTGGTCCCACTGAAAAGTTCTATAGAGATTCTAACTAGAGTTAGACAGATAGAAACTAACTAGTCCCTGTCTGCAGGAATCTAGCTCGAATCTTGGTTGAAATGTCTCCATACTTTCCTCTATTTATTCTCAATATTTTCCCATTTTTAATTGTAACTTACAATTTCTATTTAAAATTTGGAATTCTATTCTATTCTATTTAAAATTTAGAATTCTAGTTAGATTCTCTTTATAATTTTTCACTCGGGTCTTTCTCTTTTTCAAATTTTCTTTCATGCAGAATTAATTAAAAGTTCATTCCTATTGTTCCTATAAGTTCAATGTGCGGCTGACAAATTTTAGTCTTTTCTCCTTTTCAATTTAAAAGTAAATTCAAGGTTTTGCTAATAATTATTTTCTTCCAACATTGTGTAGTGTTACTGCTTTTTGATATTGCTAACGGTAACAATTTTTATGTATAATAAGTAATCAAAACCTTGATTAAATTAGGTAGTAATTATAATTGACTTATTTTACTGTTATAAAAAACCTGTAAAGCAATATTATAAAGTCTTATAATTAATTGCATATTTTTGGAATACTCTATTCTTCTTTATATTTTGTATGCAATAGCATGAAATTTTTACAATTTAATTTTATAAATTATCATAAACGATGCTGCCTCTTCACAAGTCAGGATGTCAAAAAAAGAAAGAAAGACAAAAACATATTATGAATGAAAAAAAGGTATGCGGACGCTTTTTGACGTTGGAGTCACTGCATCAAATTTCAATGATAATGAAAAAGAAGACACTGTTTCTAAAGCAAATGATGTAGTTAAATAAGCGATAATTTAACTGACTGTTTTAATGGGGATAAAAGTGAAACGTTTGAAGATAATGAAGATGATTCAAATGGGATTAAGACTGTAAGCCTTTCTGCTTCTAATTGTAGTCAGGTCCTTCTTGATATTGGTAATCTTTTGAGTGAAATTCCCTCTCAATCTGAGATAGAAAAGTATGTTACAAATGACCATGTGGATTTTCCTAACATATTACCCAAAGATATTAACAATCAGGCTTTTCCTCACACAATTTTAAATTTCAAGAATGTCAACGGTGAAGTTCATAAAAGAGGCTGGCTAGTTTGGAGTTAACATAAACAGGCATTATTTTGTTTTCCCTGTCGATTATTTTCTGGTAATATTTCCAAAAGCCCTGTTACTGAGAGAAATTTAAGTTCGCGATCAGTATTGGCTTCATCTGGTGGATATGCAGCAACTGGTAAATGGCGAAAGTTGTGTTACAGGATTCCAGAGTATGAGAGGAGTAATGCCCATAGAGAGTGTTACCTAGCTTGGCGAGAATTAGAAAGACGTTTTATTATTTGGAAAGGGTATTGAAACTTACTTGGAAAGCTCGATTAAAAAATGAAATTTAAAACTCGTCGTTAAATTTAAATTTAGTATAAAATTGTAAAGTTCAAAAACTTTAGGGTACTTTCGTTCCCAGGCCTTCGTCATTTGTTATAGACATGAACATACTTAAGTTTGGAGTTAGCACAATACGTGAAGTGTCATATCTAAAATATCAATTATATTTTATATACATATATATATATATATATATATATATATATATATATATATATATATATATATATATATATATATATATATATATATATATATATATATATATACCTATATGTATTGGTAATATTCTGGGTCAACAACACTGGAGGGCCGGGGAGCTCGTGCTTCCCCCCATCCACCTTTTTTTTTAGATCTTTTTTTTTTCTCAGAAAATTCTATAGCGCCTTCCCCTCGCCTCTCTCCATTGGCCCTGATATTATCATCATTTAATATAGAGATATTAAATAATAAAAAATAATGAACTAAATTATGTAATCAATAATTTACGCTCTAATAATATCAAAGACATTATTTCTGAAAAATTTGTATGAAATAATTACCTTCACTATGTCTAAATAAACTAACTAATAATTTGCACTTTGCAATCAAGCTATTAAGTTTATCTTTAAGTAAATTAACTTCTTCATACTTTCAAGCCTCAGTTTCTGTTATCTCAACTGTTCGTAATTCGTCATCTTTATTAAATCTTTTTATATTTATGATATTTCTCCCTATAATATTATGATATTTATTTATAACAATAATAAACATAATATTAAAAATAATTTGAAAAAGTACATACCCTTACAGTTCGTATATTGTTTGATATTAAATTTCTTTAAAAAATCGACTGTGCATGAATTTATTCTATGACCAATGCATGGAAAATTGCAACGCAATAGATCTAAATCTGTTTAAGCTTTTTTCATGTTAAATCCAGAGTCTGCTACAGCGTATAGAGCCTAAATTAAAAAAAAAAGCTTTGTATAACCCATACTCTTCTTGTGATTTCTTTGAAAAAACTGTAGGTTTCTACAAGCCTTAACTGCATTTGCAATCTATGGGTTAATTTTCTTTAATTTTGTACCTTATTTTCAATACTCTATTCTTGTAATATTAATTTGATTTTTGATGTGATGTACAGCGATTTAAGTGATTCAGTCAAGTGATATAAACCCAGAACTCGGCTACAAAGACGATAATTGTTATCAACATAATGAAAGGTTGCACTTAAATATGCTTCTTGCAAAATTGATGTCCAAATATCGTGTGTGAGCAAACCATGTGATAAATCGTTCATATCTTTTTGTACATTTATCTTTACTCTTTAAAACAACATATATATATATATATATATATATATATATATATATATATATATATATATATATATATTTATATATATATATATAAATATAAATATACATATATATATATATACATATATATATATATATATATATATATATATATATATATATATATATATATATATATATATATATATATATATATATATATATTTATATATATATATATATATATATATGTATATATATATATATATACATATATATATATATATATATATATATATATATATATATATATATATATATATATATATATATATATATATACATGCCTGGATTTACCTATAGGCAGACTAGGCACTGCCTAGGGCCCCAAGATTTTGGGGGCCCCAAGCATCAGGAGATCCAATTCCAAAACAAATAAATATTTGAATTGAAAACTTTTGATAAAAAATTAATAATTGTAAAAAAAAAAAATCGAACTTTATATATTGTGAGTTTTGCACATAAGCGTTCATAATTTCAAATTAATTATTTGAAAAACCTGTTTTTTCTACGGGCGCCATCTATTAAAAATTACTTTAGTAATTTTTTATTGAAAACATACACCCCTTCCTTGTTTATTCATAATTTGTTAAATTATTTTGTAGGGTATAATCAAATTTTCAAATAGAAATCAAATTTCAACTTAATAAGTTGAAATTTGAATTCTATTTTTACAGAATAAACTAGAAACTTAGATTAATAATGATTTTTTAAGTATAGTACAACTCAATAAATTAATGTTAAAATTTAATTAGTGCGTTATTTCATTCATTTCAGTAAAGAAATATAAGAATATTTGACTTTTTCCTTTATTTTATAAAAAACTAAAAAATGAAGAGAACATATGAAAGCGGAGCTCAAAGTGTAAGAAAAAAGCTGAAAAAGATGAGGAAGTCAAAAAATTACCAAAGCTTGATCAGTTTTTCATTAAAATAAATGAAAATGTTACTGAATTGGAAACAAATATTTTGTCAGCAATTACTGAAACATCAACTCTAGCTTGTTGTGAATCATCTCCAATAAGTGCAATAACTTTAAATGATCTGAGTGCTCAAATTAATAGACAGAGTGATGCCGGACTATTCGCTGACTTGTCTAAGGAGGATGTTGAGTTATGGATTCAAAAGGGGCCTGAAGTCTGTCAGAATATAAATGACACATTTTTGGCTTCAAAAATGCCGTATCCAGATAACGATCGCTATTGCTCAAAAAACCTTTTCACTAGCAAAAAAGCCAATGGTGAAGAATTTAAACGAGGATGGGTAATAGATTCACCATTGCTAGGTAGTGTGTTTTGCTTTGTGTGCAAGCTGTTTAGAGTTTCTCAGTTCGCCCTAGCAACGCATGGATTTAAAGACTGGAAGAATTCGTTTTCATCGATAAAAAATCATGAGAACTCACCCAAACATATAGAAGCTTTGATGAAGTATTTAGAGCGTAAAAATAATAATAGTGTTAAATTTCAGCTGGACTCTGAAATCAGAAAGGAACGAAATTACTGGCAACAAGTTTTAAAACGAGTAGTAGCAGTGATTTGTACTTTAATAGAAAAAAACTTTGCTTTCAGAGGATCCAAAGAAATTTCGGCAAAGAATCCAATGGCAATGCTACAGGATTATTGGAGCTTATTTCGAAGTTTGACCCTTTTCTATCTGAACATGTGGAGAAATATGGAAATGTTGGATCTGGAAAAACTAATTATTTATCAAAGACTATTTGCGACGAACTCGTTGCACTGATGGCCAAGAAAGTTTTACAGTCGATTAGCAACGAAGTAAAAAATTCAAAATATTTTGGTTGATCCGTCGATTCTAAACTTATATGTTGATGATACAACATTTGAGCCAATTGAAAGATTTATCAATTTTGTGCAAGTTGAGGATCACTCGGGTGAGAAATTAGCTGAAGTAAACATCAATTTTTTGGATTCAACTCTCAGCTTGGACATATCCAACTGTGGATCACAATCATATGACAACGCACCAAACATGTCTGGAAAATATAAAGGTATGAATACAAAAGTTTTGAATATCAATAAGTTGGCCACCCTTTTGCCATGTGCTGGACATCCATTTAATTTAGTGGGTTCATCTGGTGTTGATTGTTGTATAGTGTCAATTAATTTTTTCGGAATAGTTCAACAAAAATGTAATTTTTTTTCGTCATCAACCAAACGATGGACTGTTCTAGAGAAATTTTTGGATAGGTCTGTTAAATCTTTGTCTAAAACCCGATGGAGTGCTCGTGCAGACACTGTGAATACAATACATCGTAACTACGAAGACATAGAAGATTCTTTGAATGAAATCGCGGAAGTTTCAAGTTTTGACTAGAGTTCGAGAGCGGAGTCACATAATCTGATTGAAAAGATGGACGAATTTGAATTTGCATTACAAACAGTTTTTTGGAACACCCTCCTGAGTCGAAGAAACTTAGTTTCAAAATATCTACAAGATTCAAAAACTTATACTCATCCCTTGGTGATTTCTTTGATAAATTAGTTTGCGATTATAATGACATTAAAGCAGAAGCGAAAATGTTGCTTCCAGACACCGACTACACAATTGAAAGGCAACGAACAAACAAAAGATTTCCAGATGAATCTCAAACACCACAAACCAAATTGACTCCTAAAGTAACATTTCAAACAAATATATTTGAGAATTTGTTTCAAAATACTACGTGTAAACTTAAAAAAATGGGCTGAAGCTTATCAGGATATTTTCGCACTATTTGGATTTTTGACAAATCTAAACATATTACATGAGGATTCAAAAACTAACGTCCAAAAAGTTATGGAGCAATACAGTGAAGACATCAATGAAGCTTTGTATAATGAACTAATTCATTTACATAATTATATTAAGTTAACCTGCAAAAGTAAAGATTTACCTATAAGTCATTTATCATTATAATAAATTATCAAAGAAAAAAAAATTGAAACTATGTTTCCAAATCCGAAACAATTTTAAGAATATATTTATGTTTGATGCTCACTAATTTTTCTCGAGAACGGAGTTTTTCAAAGTTAAGACTTACAAAAAATTATTTAAGATCAACTATGATACAATATACATTAAATAGTTTTTCATTTCTATCAAGTAATGTAGATTTAATAAAAAAAATTGATTTCGACGAATTCATTGAGCTTTTGTCTACACTTTTCCTTAGCATTAGCTAAGGAAAAGTGTAGAAAAAAGTTAATGTAAAATTTGAAAATAAAACATATTTTTACATACCGAAGTCCTTTTTTTCAATTTGATTTAGTGTCAATATTTGAAGTTGCTTTTAAAAGTACATTCTTGGTTCTTGAATAAAGGACTAATATATCATTTTAGGGGCCCCAAAATATATATATATTAATAAGGTTAAAGTATATATATATTATTAACATATATATATATATATATTTTAAAGTTATTTAGGTGCTCCCAGAAGTCCTTACGGTCTTATCATGGAGCACCGCGGAAGAGCGTTTAACTAGAAGTTCACACCTCTTTCCTTAACAATGTCGCTTATTGAGGTAGAGCCGGCGTCGAACCTTAGACCTCTGGGTTCTCAGCCAGAACTCTAACCACTGCGCCACGGCTGCTCTCTCTCTCTCTCTCTCTCTCTCTGTATATATATATATATATATATATATATATATATATATATATATATATATATATATATATATATATATATATATTTGTATATATATATATATATTTGTATATATATATATTTGTATATATATATATATATATATACATATATATATATATATATATATATATATATATATATATATATATATATATATACATATATATATATATATATATATATATATATATATATATATATATATATATATATCAATAATTGATTGGTGATTTACCAATCAAGTGAATCAAGCAATTTCACAGTTATAACTTCTTGTCTTTTTCATGTAATCCTATTATAATTGTAGCTGTTTTCATCAACTTCTATTTCTTCATTTTTTTTTTAAATCTAAATCGTAAAGAACATCTAGTTCTTGTCTTTTGATATTACAATTTGATGGTTCAAGTGTTTTATAAAGAGATTTTAGATGCTAAATAATGTTGCTTGTGAAATCACCGTACCAATTTATTTTCCATTTACTATTGTCCTATTCTTTAAGAATAAAAAAAAAAAATTATCATGAGTATTGTTGATTACGTTACGTTGGTGTTGAATTGTATCTATATACCTTTTATAGCATGTTTTTTTATGTTATTATAGCGGAAGGATTACCGACGTTGTTTATATAATACGTTTTGGAATAACGTTATATTTTTCTATTGTATTTTATGCGATTGTTTCTATTATTGAAAATTTTAAAAACGACGAAGATAAATAGATTATCTATTTAATGAAGCGTGACCGAATGTATATAAAGATTAAAAAAAAATAAAAAATAGTTATAATTAATGGAAACAAAAAACAAACCGTTACAACAATTTCAAACACCATCATCAGTGGCAGTAGTTCAACATTATAAACCTGATCATCCGATAGATAATGGTGGTACGCACGACTCGCATGGCAATTTTAATTGACCGTTTGAAGTGCGTTAATAAAGAAAAAATATTAACAATATTGGTGATTTTTAGTGTGTGTTTATTATTATTCTAGTGGGAGGTTATTTATATGGAGCGTTATTGGTTGCTTTTATATTACTTGGTTCATTGGTTGGATTATATATTTGTAATAAAATAATAAAAAAGACATTGTAAACTTATATTTTATATATTATAATAAAGTATTATTTTCCAATTCTATTAATTCCGTAAGTAATTCCACCTGAAATAGCTCCACCGAAAACAACTTTACCAATGGTAGGTAGAAGAGCGCTAGCAAAGGAAGGTAAAATCACTTTAGATCCCATTCCAACAAGAGATCCTAAAAATTCTCCACGCATGCGTCTTGTTCTATGTCTTTTATAGTGTCTTTTTTTATGTCTTCTTTTATACATTTTTTATCTCGGCATAAAAAAAGATAATAAAGTTGGTGCTAAAACTGCTGCTAGCAAGGGAAGAATTTACCACGCATACGTTTTCTTAAATGTTTTCTTGAACGTTTTCTACCTGGGCCTTTTTTCGGAAGTAAATAAACTCTTCCGTTTCCTTTTTTTTTATGCATTACGACATGTTTAAGGTTGGTTAAAGTAATTTATATTGTAAAGGTGTCTTTTTTTTAACATGTTCAAATTTAGTTTTTTGCATTGGTTCCTTGCATTTGTTTAAGCTTGGTAAAAAGGGTAAATTTTTAGCTTTTTTAAAGTGTCTGCTAAATTTCCTCCTCGAAATTTTCTTCGTCTTTTTAAACGTTTTCTACCTGCACCTTTTAAGGGAGGTAAATAAACTCTTCCTCTTCCTCTTTTTCTATGCATTACGACGTGTTTGATTTTTGTTAAAGTAATTTATATTGTAAAGAGGAGTTTTTTTAACATGATTAAATTTAGTGTTTTGCATTTGTTTCTTGTAAGTTTTTATTAGTATATAAATTTAGGCCGACAGAAGAAATTTAGATAAAGCTTTATATTAAAGAAAAATTGAAAGCGCTTTTATAAAATCAGCTTTCGGCTTGATAGGTCGTAATTCTCCTCCTCGAATTTTTCTTCGTCTTCTAAAACGTTTTTTGCATGCCACTTGTAATGGAGGTAAATAAACTCTTCCTCTTTCTCTTTTTCTATAAAAACTTTTTTTAATTTTACAAGCGGTACAACAAAATTTTTTACGCATTGCGTTGTTTTTGAAGATAAAATAAGGCGTAACCTCCTACGTCTGATTTTAATAGCCGTTTAGCGAAGTTTTTAATTATTGTAAAAAATTTTCCTTTACCCCTATGATGTCGTGCGGTTCCTCTACGGTGTGGATGGTGTCCGCTTCGTCTTGAACACCTGCGAGCCATTAACACAAGAAATAAAAAATAACAAGATTTGATTTTTAAGAATTTTTTTTAAAAATAAATACTCGTTTACTTATGAAAAATACAATACAAATAGGGTTGATAAATTTAAGACGATTTAAATTGGGTAGGAACATAGTTTACTTGATATTCGTCTTCTACCCCGCTTTCTACAAGTTCAGCTGGATATTGTAAATACAAAGTAAGTACTCCTCTAAATTAATATGTAATTTGAACGTTGATTTGAAACGAATTATTTCCAGCAATAACAGCTGGAGGTTTATTGTTGATGAAATTGAAATCGTTAATGGTGTCGATGACTAAAGGTTCAGTTGTGTTAGTAGTACTAAAATATAAAGTAGGATGACTCAAAAAACTGTCATCGTCACTATTATAATAATCTGCAAAATTGTTAATATTATAAGTAGAGGGTGTATTTCCTTTACACCAAGAAACATAACTTCTATAAATTGTCCATTGACCGTCTTGCTACGTCAAATCGTATTCGGTAGTATCACCCGCTAAATTACCATATTGTTTTTTTAAAATTATATAGAGTGACTTTTTTAATTATGTTACAAGCCATTTCAATCTGTGAAAAACAACTTTTGCTTAAATGATCACTTTCTTTTTTAGAATTACCAAAAAATATAATGCTGTGGAGTACAAGATTGGCTGTTTCATACTTCCTAAATTGACAGTGACTTCTGCAACATTTTCTACATTGGTTACAACTTGTTCATAGTGAGCAATACGTAGTAAAGTATAAGGCTTGTCTTTTTTACTGTTGGGATAGAAAGATCTTTCTAACGGTAAACTTGGTTTGAGTCTATAACTATTGCAATAAATCATTGGGTTTTTAATAGCTACCCCCACATTGGCTAGCTCTGTTACGTCGGCGTCGGCCATAGGTCGTACCCATTCTAATAGTTGATTCATATCAATTTCAATATAAAGTTCCAATCTAATTTATTTATTTTTTCTAAAATACTCTTTCATTTGAAAAACTTCACACAATAAATTCAAAGGTACTCTAAATTTACAACCTTTATCCCCAGCCATGAAAGTATTATATCTTGTTGCAAGCGCTGCTTGATAAGAAGGTGTTGAAGCTGAGTTGAGAGAGCGAATGAGACCGTTAGGGTCAGCAGCTTGCACGAGCGCTTTGGTTTCAGCAAAAGTAATAGGGTTTGTGACATTCTCAGTGTTTTCTATTAAACCTAAATTAGGATTAATAATCCATTCTCTAAAACTTTTCATATAACTTTTTTTAATCAGTAAAGATCTCAAACGATCATAAGAGCGATTAATTATAGCATTGTTTGAGCACGTAGTATTGTTTTTTTGATAATTGGGATAAAATTTGACAGTTTTAATTAAAGCGTGAATAAAATTTGTGACTAGACACATTCTTCCTAATAAAGCATCGTCTGTTGTAAGTGTAAGTTTTGTTTGTGTGCTTAAATTTTTATAAAGAAATAAATAAAAATCCATATACCAATCCGAAGGATATGTCCATTCGTTAAGTATAGTAGTAAAAGTAACTAAAATAGACATGTCAGAAGTAAGATCATAAGAAAATTTCTGAATATTAACAGCAATGATTTCATCTTAAGATTGAGCTGTTTGAAAACCAGGAATTTTTCATTTAAAATAGCTTTATATTCAGCGCTAATATTACCACTTGTTGCTTCTTGTAATAAACGATTTTCGTAATCTGCTTGTGCTAAAACATCTTCGATATTAACATGACCGTTTGTAAAAAGTGTATAACGATTACCGTCGTCTACTCTCATATATTTAGCTAATGAACTCATTTTTTTTAAAAAAGAAAATTAATTTTTTTCTATTTATTCACCTTCTGATTCTGAAGTGTGTTTTTTAAATGGTATTTTTTTGTTTTTAAGGTCGAGTGTAACCAAGTTCAATTAAACTTTTTTTATTCAATTTTTTTTTCTTTTTTTCGTAGTTATTCTGCATGAGCGGACGTGATAAAATGGCTCTTTGTTGAATAGTACAGTTTCTACATAATCCGCTTATTTTGTCGACTGCATTTACTTCCTGAAAGCAGTTTGAACATATGTGTAAAGGTGGTGATTTCTTTTTAGGTTTTTTTTCAACATTTTTTTCTTCTTCTGAACTTTCGCTTTCAGATTTTGAATATTTTCGTTTTATAGGTTTGGGTTTGATTTGTACATTTTTCTTCATTTTTTTGGGAGGTTTTTCATCTGGAACTTATTCTTTTTTCTTTTTTATTTATTTTATTTCGTCCAATTCTGTTTCCATGTTTATCAAATCAGATTTAGTAGAACATTGAGTAAGTTGATTTTGTAATTGTTGCATATGATTTTTAATTTGAATAAGTTGGTCTTGAGGATTTACTTTTGAATCTTTCATCATTTATTCTTCTAAACTGACTAAATTTTTATTATATTTTTCTTTGGCGCAAAAGAGACTAATTTTTGTAAAAAAAGTAGAGTTAGTGAAAAAAAAAAAAACAATTTTTCTTTTTATGTTTTCTTAATAATAATAAAAATAAAAAACATTATTTTACACTAATCAAACTAGTTAATAGTAAAACGGAACCATTTGAATCATTAATGTAGGATTAAAAAAACGGTAGAGTTAAGATTACTAAAGGTGAGCGGTTCAGATTTTGAATTGACAAACTACTATCTTGTTTGTTTCCAATCGTCTACATCGTTGATATCAAAGGTGGATAATTGTCCTTGAATGGAAGTGTTTCGGTTTTTTGTAAAATAAATATTGGTGGTCATTTGAGTAGAATTGGTATAGTTTAATAAATTAAAAAAAGCAACAATTCCAGTAACATAGACTTTGTTTATATACATTCCACAATTGACAGTTTTATCACATTTAATAACAATGTAAGCGTCTGTAGTTGTAGTAAAATTGGAAACGGTGTTATTAAAGTAACTTATTGAGTTAGAGTTCATCTTAAGTAAGCCAATCTTTTTTTTTGAATTTTAAAATCTAGTGACATGGCGTTGGTCATATTCTGATTGACTTTCATAATAAAAGGATTGATTTGTTGAGATAAACTGTAAGGTATAGGATTGTTTCCAACAGGTTGATACATTTTTGAAATGATATTTTTTAATCGCAAGCTGTCTGTTCAAGTTTGTACAATGGTACCATTGCTTTTTTTTTGATAAATGAATTGATCATTAAGCGAAGTGCAATAAAATATTAATTCTGTTGAATTATTTCCTTGTAATATAGCTTTGACGTTATTTAACCATGTTTTTTAACTCGGTGTACTAGTTCTTTTTAAACTAGTTGTAGTGACAAGAGGTACTTTGATACTGTTTGAAAAAATAGGTTTGATTTGTTTGCAATATAACAAAATTTCACTAAATGTTTCTGCGTTGTATTTAGCAATTAAACTTAAATCTGCTGACATTATACTATAAATATCGCTAGGTAATTTGAAAGGCAAAGTTTGAAAATTGAAGTTGATCCAAACTGTTGGTGGTATGGAGAAATTTCATTTGCTTTCATTTCAAAATAAGCTTTATAAGAATTTTTGAAGCGATAATAGCTTTACTTATTTCTAGCGGTGATTTTAAACTATTATTATTTGTATTTCTTTCAAAAGAAGGTAAACACCAAAAAGTATAATTGTTTACAGGATTTTCAATAGGAATTTGAGTTGAATAAGGGTATTGATTGAGTAATTTTTTAAGATTTGCTATATTACTGCCTTCATAAACAAACTTGCTAAAAGTAACATTGTTTAAATTTAAATTGAGTAAATTGTTTGGTAAATTATATTTTATACTTTCAGTAAAAATGTCTAACGTTTTCATTTCTCGTTCAGGCCACATAATTTGTTCAACGTTAAAAAAAGGTATAGGTAAAGAAGAAATTGGTATATTTTTTAAAGTAAATCAAAAAGATTTTCTTTCGCTTGTTTTTTCAAAAAAGATTTGATAAAAATTTGCAAGTACAATATACAAATATTTTGTTGATATATTACCGATAGCTTTTATAATAATGTCTGAAAAAGACGATAATAACCTATATTTTTCTTTAAATCCTCCCTCGGGTGGTATGATGTTAAAATGTTGGTTCCAAATTTTCCATAGAGAGTTAAATCTAATTGAAATATCGAGGAGTTCAGTTTCTATGTTAAATAATTTCCTTCTGCTTTTATTGTGTTTGAGTTTGTTATTATTTTTAATAAAAAAAACGCAATTTGCCAAGGTACAATGTGTCTTATTTTAAATGAAGTTTCTGTAGTATGTAATATATTGTTAATGTAAACATCCAAACCGACAATTAAAATATTGCTCTATTGTGTGTCTGGAACAGAAGGATCGTTTATACATATCATGGTAACACCGAAAGATATTTCGGTGTTACCATCATATGTATAAACGATCGAACTAAAATTTCTTCTACATTGTTTAAAATAATATCTCTTTCAGGAGTAAGATTTATTATGTCACCTGGGGCAACTTCTGGATGATTTACGTAGATTAAAATGTTTTTGCTAGTTCGTGTTGTTAATGAAAATTATATAAATTGTAATATCTTGATTTAGAAGAAAGGTAATTGTATTGTACTAAAGATGAAGAATCTTCCGCGACATATTTTGTCGCAGTTGTTCTGTTTGAAAAAAAAAAAAATTAAATAAACTTCTTTCGTTTGTTTTATTTCTAATAGAGATCTTACAGGGTAAATGTAGGAAGGATTGTTGATACTATCATTTGTTTTATTTTTAAAATACCATACGAAATTATAATTAGGTACATTAAGGTAAGAGTAATTATGTATATATTGCTTGACGTCGCTATTTGCATCAATACTTAGTTTTGAAATGATAGTATTTTCGGTGTTAGATATATATCGAAAGTGTGTATTAGAATCGAATAAATATTTTTGATTCGTAAGATATTTTTGATTCGTAATATTGGTCTTTTTACTTTAATAATATGAAAAAAAGTCAGCAAAAGTAAGTCTTCTATTTAAACCAGTATTAAAAAGTTCTAATCGTTTGATTAAAAAATCATCTTGATATGGACTTGGAGTTGCTAGACCGTAGTATTTCATGTAATTTAATCTTGCAGTATAATACATTAAACTTAAATGTTTGTTAACATATTTTCTGCTCGTAAAACGTCATTGTTTGGAAAAGTATTACCCGGTAAAACTGCAAAATTTGTATACAAAACAATTTTTTTGGTTACGAGATAAAATGGAACTTTTCTATTTGGATTAGTAATCATGTCGTTTTGAATATCTATCATCATTTGTTTTATAGGTGGTTTAGATTCCATTCTCAAACCGTAATTATTCTCTTTAAGTGAAATATTTTCGTCAAAACGAGTTAAATTAGTTGGAACATCCATGCTCGCTAAATGTAAGTTGGTATTATTTTTAAATGAAGGTTCGTTAATATCGTTAGGAGTCAAGGGTAAAATAAAATCGTTCAAAACATTATAATGTGTGCTAGCTTCATTTTAATTTTTAATTTCGCTAAAATAATACTTACTACAATCATATTTATTTACATCTAAAACATCGTCATACGTTAAAAAATTCATTTTTTCATTTTTTCTTTTTTTCTTACAGTCTTTTCTTCATAGGCTTTAAAAAAGTAACAACATTTTCACTAAAGTTTTTATAATAAATGTCTTTATCTTTTTCGTTAATAGGTAATAAGTCTTCACGTTTTACTTTAAATGTTGTATTTAAATCGCCTACTACTCCCACTTTATAAATATAAACGGGTAAATAACTTTCTACTAAAGGGTTGAAGCGCTTAGTGGCTTTGATAATAATTACTTTTTTGCTAGTGTCCCAATAGGGTTGATTACGAGTAGTCGATTTACTAAAGGTGTCTTTAGGATCTATTTTATATTTTTTCAAACAACATTCTGCGCCAATGGATAGAGGTTTTTACTTTTTTAATTTTTCGTTTTTGTATTCTTTTTCTACTCGATGTAACATGTTGGAAGAAAAATAAAGACCTCGTCTTTTTCCATCACAGTATTAATCGATTAAACGAAGAGCTTTACATTTGGCGTCGTCAGCATCCAAATCTTCAGGAGCTATTCCACTCGTTTCTCTTTCCTTTTTCGTTTAGTTTTTGATCTATATCTTCGATATAAAAACTCCAATTATTTTTTTGAAGTTCACCTTGTTTTTTTAATTTTTGATAAAGTTGTTTAATCGTTCTATTGTCGAATCAGCCAAGTAAACTTTTCCATAACTTTTAGAACTAAAATGATATATGTTTTGTTTATAATACCATTCTTCTATTTTATTAATAAAAAAATTCTCCACCTTGGTCAGTTTGTAGGTAATTAAAAGTTTTATCGTCTCTTATAATATCTTCAAAAATATTTTTAAAACTGCTAAGCACTTTATCGGCGTTTTTTTTACTGGTCACTCTCAAATAAACTTTTTTAGACACTCCATCTACTACAACTAAACAAAATTCTGGACAATTAGGAGCAAAATTTAAATTACAAATGTTCATATCAGCCAAATCAGCTTGAAAATATTGATGAGGTCTATCGTATAAAAATTGATGAGTTTCGTAAACATAAGGTTTCCTAGGTGCTTGTTTTTTAACATTGACATCTGTGGTTTTTTTAAAAAGTAAAGTGTTGTGTGACCAAGCTGTTATTAAACCGTTCTATTTGGCATAGATGAAACTTTCTAAAAGCGTTTTTAATTGTTCATAAAATCTTAAATCGGTTGGATTTTTTTTTAAAGTGTCAAATTGAAGCCAAACTTTTTTAATTTTAGGTACGTCTGTCAAAGCAAACAAACGACTTGATGAATTGGTCAGTTGATCTTCTACAAGGTTGTCAAAAGCATCTCTTAAGACATAATCCAATATAGTAGTCGAGATTTTTGTTGTTTGTTTTTTTCTTCTTCTTTCTTCTGGATTTGCGGATGTTTATCTCGTGGTTATTGTTTTTTTAGTCCTTAATCCTATATGACCTTTTTTAGTTAATATTGGAGTTTCAGTAGTATCAATTCAAGCACTAGCACCTGCTGGTTCAACTGTAGTTTCTGTTGTTTCAGGTAAAGCAGTAGCACCTAATAATTCGGGAGAAGTTTCAGGTGGTTCAGTAGGTTCCGTTTTAGTTATTGCAATAGGTTCCTCTTTTATAGTTTTTATCGGTGGTAAATATGGTTCAGATGCTCGTGTTCGTGGTTCTTTTTTGGGTGTAGGAATATATAATAAGGAAGAGCTTGTGAACGAATTAGTGAATAAATTTCTTTTTTTTAGGAAAGGAATTTTAAAGATTAGGCAAAATTTTTATTATCATTAGAATCCATTTCAAAACATTTTTTATAAGATATTAAAAGTGAATTTAAACGACCAAGTTGAGAATTATACAATGAACCCAATATCATCAACATTTCGAGTAAACTTTTTTCTTCGATTGTATTTTCCGTGTTGTAAAATTGATTTGAATTATATTTAATACGTTCCAATAAACCCAACATTCCACCTATAGCACAAGTTTGCTGTACATCTTCTTTTAAAATGACTACATCTGTTACATCTCTAAAAGGTAACGAAGGTAAATGATTAAAAAAAGTTTTAAATGTTAAATAGAGCATATTTTCACCGATAGCTCTGTTAGCTAAAGCGTTCTCGTCATATTATTTTTCATTCGTTCGTAAATATCTTTATTGGATAGTAAATAACTGTTTTTGAATATATTCTCTCAAAATTTCAAATTTGAAACTTTAAAATATTTCACCATATTGTATACATCTTTGATTAATAATTGTTTCTAATAATATTTCGAAAGCTCTTTTTCTAGCAAAACTTTTATCGCCTATGGATTCGCTTTCTATAAAACCAGAAGTCATAACAGTGTAAGGATCGCGAGATAGAGCACCAGCATATTCGCCTTCGGATGTTAATTTAGTTTCATTTTGGAAGAGTGTATTGTATTTTCTAATAAAACTCCACAATTTGGCAAAAGCAAGTTGCCTTATTTGATAATAATCGGCTGCTATTCTCATGTTGCCTACTGAGTGAGAAGCGGTAAATAAAGTTAAAAATTTGTTTGTGAAAAAAGAATATTGTTTTGGATCGTTTATTTTTTCAAAAGCAGTGTTTGTAACATTGTTAATAATACTCGCTATGGACTCTTCTACATCTACAACATTGGCTTGATATAAAATAGCTATTTTTAAATTGTTTAAAGTCGCCTTTTTGTTTCTCGGTTTATAAATGCGTAAAGAAATTTGATGAGACCCAAATCCATAATTGACTTGATTTTTACACATATCGACGAGTTGTCTAGGCATGTTTGGAATTTTTTTTACAAATTCGTTTTTATAAAGCTTATGTAAAATTTTGCTCTAATTAGGTGTTTCGCAAAAAATTAAAAATTTACTTAGAGGTTTTAAAGTATAAATTTTTTTCTAACTCGATGGAATAGTGTTTAAAGTAGTGGAACGCGGTGGAGTGTTTAATATAGATTGAATAGAGGTGGGAGGCGTAGTAGTAAGAGAGTTGTCTTGAAAAGGAACATTTCTTAAATTTCTCATCATTCTTAAAGATTCACTTATATATTTTTGATCGATTTGATCGTTGAACTCGCTTTGTTTATTTGCATTTAAAATGTTTTTAAAAACGTAATCATCTCCTCCAACGAAGAGATAAGTTTTCCATTTTTCTTGATAGCTTAATAAACATGTAGCCAAATCGCTGACAAGCATGGTCTCTAGAGGTAGTAAACTATCTAAATTTTGTTGAAAGCTAACTTCACCAGCGATTTGATTTTTAGTATTGATGGGATCTGCGTATATAAAAGAATAAGGTGAATCATATCTCTCAATAAGCTGAGACAAATCTGATCTATTTATTTCTTTAGATTCTAGGTTTACTTCTGGGTTTTCTTCTTCATCCATTTGCAATAAATTTTTATTAAAAACATCCATGTTATACGCATTTTTAGTTAAAACTTTACGTAAAGTTAATAAAGGAGACTCGTGATAAGGTCTATATATATTCATGTTTCATAAAAATACAAATTATTTTGAAAATGCAATTCCTTTTGACAATAATCAACCTCAAACTGCTGTCTTAATAAATCGATTACAGTCTTTGCAGGTTGTATAGTGTCGAATGAGATTAATTTATTAGCATAATAATTTATAATTTCGTGATAAAGTTTAAAACGAGTAAAGTTGAAATATTCTTTTAAAACGTCGTAATTGTTATAAATAAAGTCTGGTATTGCTTTATTTTTATCTTTCATTTTTTTTTTAAATTTTTAATTCGTCTTGATTTTCCGTTTTAAATAAAAACTATGAAAACGTTTTTCGTTAAATATTTCAGTTATAGATCTGTCGTCTTTATTTCTAAAGGTTTCTGTATAGGTTTTTCTGCGAACTCTACTTTTTGTTCAATAGGTTTTTTTTCTTTTTCTTCCATTTTTTATTAACAAAAAACAACAAAAATTTTTTAATTTATATCTATTTTAACAAAAAAAATTTACAAAAAACGGTCTAAAATAATTTTTTTAATGTCCGTTCTTGGTATGTTATTCATCGCGTAAAGTAGTTGTTCTGTCGTCCGTTGCGATTCCATATTTTTAACATTTGAAAACCTTTTTCTTTGATATATTTATAATCTGTATCAATAAGATCGAGTTCGATTCGTTTACTTTTAAATATCTTTCATAAGTTTTCTAATCTTGACTCAATCGTCTTGCAATTTCTGTTATTAATATATTGTCAATCATTTTTTTGATTTTCTAAACAAGTACAATAATAATGTATTCTATTGAAATTTTCACAATGTACACAATCCTCTTCATACCATCCTACATGACACACAAAACGTAAATAATCAATAAGACATTCAGTACAACAATTTAAAAATTCTTCAGGAATTAAGTCACGCCCTTTGAAAATTTTTAAAACCAATTTCTTTTAATTTGTTTTCAAGTTGTTGAGTTGTTAATTTTTGATCAAAAAAGTTAAATTCCATTTTTTGTTTATAAAATTTTTTTTACAAATATGTATTCTTTGTAATATCATATAATAAAGGTATCAAAACTTTTAGATTTAACATCGCCATTGTTTGATAACGTTCTGATTGTTTTATAATATTTTTTTCAATTTTATGTAAAGTTCGAATGTGTTCATCACTACAAAATATTTACATATCGAGTAGAACTTTTGAATTGGCTTCTCATATTGGTTGTAAAAGATAATGATCTCAAATTTCAGTCATGACTCCGTCATCAAAAACATAATTTTTTTTTGTGTAAACCTTTTTAAAAAATCAATAACATATGTTTCTATTTTAACTTGTTTGTATTTGACACTCATTCTATTTTGCTCAATGGGTTATTTTTCTTTTACCACTGGAAAAGAGAGTTCTCTAAACAATCTTTTAGCTGCAAAAGTATCAAATCCGTTGACATAATTTGAAAATAAGAGTTTAGAATTGGGCACTTCTTTAGCTCTGCTTTTGTAACAATTTTCTTTTTCTTCGTCTCTTTCTTAAACATTTAGGTCCCATGGCAAAAGCTTGAGCAACGTAATACGGAGGAGGAATTTCGTTTTGAAAATGATCTGTTCCTTTAGCGTAAAGAGTTGAATAGAAGCAATGATTTTTTTTATAATTAGAATAATCCATCCATTGATAACCGATTTTTGAAAAATAAACCCATTTTTCTACTTTTTCGCAAAACGTTGGGGAAAGTGTATTGTTTCTATTTTTCTTTTGCGTAATAAAAAAACAACCAGAATCAGTATCTGTTACTACTAAATGTTTTTCAGCTCCATGATTTCATAATACTTGACCCAATTCCTAACTAAAAAGTCCCACGTTGAGTTTTGCATAAGACAAAATTTGTGAAACCACAGTACGTAAAGATTTATTAATTAATTTACATTTTTCGTCGCTAGTAAATATGAGAACGTTTTTATGATCTTTTGTTAATAAAAGTTCAATGACGTCTTCCATTTCATGATGTTTGTTTTCATCGTGAAATAAAATACTTTTTGTTTGACATCGCTAGTCAAACTGAAAAGATTTTCTTTAAAATAATCATCGTAATTAAATTCAGGAGATTCTTAATAATCTTAACATACTTTTTTTCAAAAATGTCCAATTAATATCTTACGGCTTCAACACCGATAAATAGTGAACCGTTGTATAACAAATTTTGAAAATGAAAAGGGTTTATTAATTTGATATTTTCATCAGTTTGCCCTTTTCTGATTATAACGTTGCGAATATTTTGAAAATTTTCAAAAATGTTTTAAAAAGCTTTTTCTTCATAATTCATTAACAGTATTTAGTTTTTGTGCAATTTGTTGACTTATTGTTCCGTATTGTCCATTAATTTGTAATTTGCAAGAAGCGTCGACTACTTTTTTGGACTTTTTAATAGCTTCTTTTCTTTTTACCATATTTCTTTTTACCATTTTTCGAGCTAACGGATAGCGCCATAGAGGTAGTACTTTATAACTTTTTTCAACAACACAACAGCAACACGTCGTTACCCATGTCAAAGTGTCTAAAGATTCACAAGTTTCATGCGAACTTAATTTCATGACTAATTTAATGGTTTTGTCTTTTTCTATACTATATTTTCCATTATTTTTTAAATAATGTTTAGATACAATATCAGTAGGAGAATAATCATGCTATGATATTATTTCTTTTTCCACCATAGGTGAAAAACCTCCCACTTGATCTTGATATTCTGGTTTCATCGCAATTTGACAATGAACTAAAGCACTAGTTGAAAAACCTTTTAAATTAATGCGATGGTATTTTTGAATAATATCGTCTAAAGTCTTGCATTCTAAATTGAAAGAATATTTCATATCGAATGGTAAAGATTTTAATTAAGCTCCACCGTATTGACCATTTTCGTCCATAACAAATAGACAACCTCTTAAAAGCTCATTGTTTAATTTGAGTTTTTTTATTTTAGGTTCAAAATAATCTGTATCAAGTGCGTACTTTTGTGTAACGTTGGTCGACATGCCACCTTGAATACTCTTTTTATTCATTTTTTGATGTTCGTCAGTCGGAGGAAATTGAATGGGAATTAAACTAATTGTAGAATTTAATTTGCTTGTATAACTAAAGATGCTAACATGATTAAGAATATGAAGTTTTGTAAATTCAAATGTTCTTTCATCAAAATCAATCATAACAGAACCTAAGACTACTGTATCTAGCACAGTATAAATATGTAATAGCAATTTTAAAGTTTTTAAATTTAAAAAGTTCCGTAAGTTTAGAACGCCTTCATTAGCCTCTTTGATTTTTTTAATTTCTTCTTCTATATTTTTAGACTTCATCAAATCGTTTTGAGCAAATAATTCAATATGTGGAATTGTTTTATATTCAATATTTAAAAGTTCGTCTGTTATTTACGAGTAAGGAAATAATTTTTTTTAATAAAGCAATTTTTAAACTCTTGGTTATCAGTCAAATTATTAATTTCAGGATAAAAAGGTTGTAAATAATGCAACATGGTGTTGACAATTTGATTTTGAGCTTTTTTAGATAACATGCTACTTGCTAGTTCTAACGAACAATTTAAAATTTTTAAACTCTCCACAATTTTAATATGTTTGCCAATACAGATAATATTAACTTTGCTAACATTTTTAGATATAACAAAAACATTTTCCATAGTGCTGTACTTTATAAAAGCGTTAAAAGGTGATTCTTCAGATTCAGCCAAATGACCGTATAAAGGAATATCTAATTTTTTTTTTAAACCTTCTACAATCATAATACGGTTATCAAAAGATGCGTTGTGAGCAAAAATAGGACAAGACAAATGTTGACTATATCTTCCCAACTTTTTGTTGCAATAATCATGAGCTAACCCATATACTGGACCTGAAAAATGATCGTGGTTGATAACTAGATACTCTTCAAAAGAATTTAGTAAAATCTCGCATTTTTTAAAAACTTTTTCTTTATTTTTTTATCTTGAATAAAATCTAATAATACAAATTTTTTTTCAAATTGTTTATTAAAAGAAATCAACATGCAATAATACCATAATTCTTAGACAGGTTGTTTAAGTTTTCTCATGAGAAATAAAAAAATATGTTATTGCTGTTTTGACTACATGCATCATTAATTCATTTGCGGAATATTTTGATTAAAAAATTGGGATCTTCTAACAACTCAATATCTTCATTATTGAAGTATATTTTTAATTGATTTTCAGTCATGACGAGTGAAGCCAATTGTTTCATATAATCAAAAAGATCTCCGCTGTTTATTCTCACATAATCACTTAACAAGCCGTAAGTAGCAGGTAGGTATTCAAATTTTTCCCACCATCTCCAACAAATATAATAAAATTTGATACATTAAATAAATCTTAATTTATTTTTTCAGAATCATTATTGATTAAATAATTTTGCACATTCAAAAGTAACATAAACAATTTTAATCAGCCTTTTCTTTGAAACATCATATTAACAATTTGAATTCATTTGTCATTGTGAATACAAAGTTCATTATGATTTATTCTTTCTATTTCTTGAGGAGTCATGCAAGAAAATTTATTTTTATAAATCTCAGTTTGATGAATTTTATCTGCCGGATATCTACAAATAAAACATAAAAGATTTTCTTCTTTCCATACTAAATTTCTTTCTTCTCATGTTATGTTTATATTTTGAAAACAAGGTAAACATATTTCATTAGTAAATCAAACTAAAGTATCTGCCAAAGCTATTTAATCATAAACTCTCAATTCCATTTTTAATTTTTCTATATTTTCACGAGCAAAATTTAATTTTTCCCACAATATATGTCTATGTGTTTTGTGAAGTAAAGAAATTCACGCTTGAAAATATTGAGGAAAGCACAATAAAGGATTTCTTTCTAAAATTTCAATAGTATTTTCACAATAAAAAATCCATTGTCAGATAACGTGTCCTTCATCTAAACCAAAACATTCTCTTGCTAATTTTTCATGGATACATTGAATTACAATGCTATGACAATGATAATTAAGCTCGGATAAGAGCTTCACTTTTGAAGTAGCGTTCCCTTCTGATTTTGTAATACTTGTTTCACAATCAAAAGTCATTAAAAAAGGAAATATGGTTCTACTTATACACATAAATAGTTTTTGTGGATTATAGTGAGTAATACAATCACTATATATAAATTTATCAGATTTATAATAACCTTCACATTCATGTTTGTCAGTAGTAAAATTTTGTCCGCATTCTGAAAAAGTGAAAAAGTACACGTAACTTGTTTGCAGAAAAATGCATAATAGAAAATTTTTATTTAACATGCTTATAGCATGAAAAGAATCATGTTTTTGAAAAATACAAATTTTTTAAATGATTGTATTGTTTGTTTTTCTACGATGATTAGCTTTATTTCTTTCGTCGTCGTTAAGAAAAACTCTTTGAGAATCTTGATCGTCTTTGGTAATGTTTGCGCTTTCATATGCCACTTTTAATAACTCTATAAGAGTGCTTTTATATTGCGATTTTAATTTAGAATGTAATAAATGAATTTTGGTAATACTTTTATTGATACCAAAAATTTTAATGTTACAACGATCAAAAGCATTTTCGTAAGCAAAACAATGACACTAATCTAATAAAGTTTGAAAAGACATATTTTTAAATTTTTCTTTTAAATTTTGTAAAAGGTTTTTCCAAGTGATAATATTTTGTTCGTCTTGATTTACAAAAAGGAGTTGTAAAATGTTTTCTTCAGATTGTAAATCAGTTGTATTTTTTTCCAAAATTTTTGTGTTCTATTCTTTAATTGTGCACACGTTCCATTGTGGAGCCAACAAAGAGATAAGAAAAGCAGAATAAAAACATAATCGAGATTCAAACAAAATACTATAATCCAAAAACATTTTTTTTTTGCTTATAATATAATTTAGTATAAGAAAGACCTTTGTCTGATTTTTTCCATAGCGTTATAGAATGAGGTCTATACATTCTCTAAACCATTCATCTACATTGATTTCTTTGATATATTTTTGTTGTTTTTTATATGATATTATTTTTCGTTTTTTTTTGTAATTTGTTTTATTGTGCTTTATCTTTTTTTGAATTTGTTCATCCGTCATTTTCATTTTTCTTTAATAACCTGACAATTCAAAATTTCGTAATTTCATCGTTGATCTTTTTGTTAAATTAAATAGAGATTTGATTTTAAAAATACATAATCGTATCAACCTCCATCCGCTATCGTTTTCTAAAATATTAAGAACACCTCGAAGATTGGCATCTTAAATAAAACGTAAATTAGTCAGACCTTCAGAAGGTTTTATAAAATAAACAGGCGAATTGTAACATTGTTTCATTATTTTACAATAACCATCTTCAATAGATTTGCAACATAAACTAACAATATTATAACCAATTAAAATTTTTTGAAACAAGTCAACAAAATGAGTACTGTTTTTAATTTCAATTTCAAATCCTTCTATTGCTTTTTGTTCTACGTGATAAACAATTTCATCCAGAACTGAATTTCTGAATTAAGTCTCAATTCATCAACAATATCTTCATCTTTATGATCATCTTTGATAAAATAAAAATGTTCTCTGTATATAGTGTTATTACTAAATTTACTTTCCTCTGTTTGAAATTCGAATATAATTTTTTATATCTGAAAAAAAATAAAATGTATTTTTTATAAAATTCTAAAAAATCCGAATTAACAGTTACATTTTTAAATATTTTTTGTAATTCTTATTTATCGTTATGAATAACATAAATATCCTCAATATGACAAACTTGTGATAAAGAAACATAAAAAAGATTATTATTAAAAGCCTTTGAATTAAAATTAAGAGCCGCTTTATTTATTGTACTTCCTTGTGCTTTATGTATAGTAAAAGAAAAAGCTAATTTTAAAGGTAATCCCAGTCTTGAGCTTACAACAGCGTGGGAGCAATCTAAAATCTCTTCTTTTACAAATTTAATTTTGACTTCTTTTCCATTGATATTTACCCAAACACCATCATTTTCTATTAAAGTCACTATACCAACACTACCATTACACAACTCTTCCTCAACATTGATATTTCTCACAAACATAACAACAGCGTTTATTTTAAGATAAATAGCTGCTAGAATTTGAAACGAACATTGTATGTTTGGATTTTTGATTACATCTTTAGCATGAAACCAATATCCTTCGCGCTTTATATTTTCAATTTTTTTATTATTATAAACATCGACTTCCATATTTCTAAAATATAATCTCGTATATTTATTATTAATATCTTCATCTTTTTCAAAACATCGAGACATAAAATAATCAATAGTTTGCTCTGAAACTTTACCAAAACCTATTTCGTTTGAAGCTCCAAAAAACTGCGCATCTTCTTTTTGTCTAAAACATTCAGTTAAAACAAGGACTTGTGTCATGTATTAATGCCATATTTTTGATTTAAAAACAAATTCTTCTTTGACAGGTGGTAATTGAAAAAAACCACCACAAGCAATAACTTGAATACCTCCAAATAGTTCATCATAACATTGTTTAATTTCGCAAGCTATTGAATGTAATAAATCGAATGTTTGAGCGTTAATCATTGGAATTTCGTCAAATATTAAAACATCAGTTTCCAAACAAGATTTTTTAACTTCAGGATGCATGTGTTGCATATAATAATCTAAACTTTTAACACCTGTTTCTATACCATCAAAACATGTATAGTCACACTGTTTAATAAATAAGCTGCTTTTCCTGTACTCGCTGTAGTATAAATTGTTTTATAAATTTGTATACTTTGAGCAATTTCTTTCACTATATAACTTTCTCCACAACCAGCACCTCCAGTAATAAAAAAAATGATTCCATCATCAAGCCATTGAAGAGCTTTTTGTTGTTGTAAAGATAGCACTTTTTTATTATTTGCTGAACAAAATAGCAAAAAAAAGTATTTTGAATATAAATACAAATAGCATAATTTACAAAAAACATCATAAAAATAATGCTAGCATCAATGTTTTTTTCCAGTTTGCATGAAAAATCGTTATGTTCATTAACAAGCAAAAAAACTTTACAGCTAACATTTGATCGTCATTCAATACATTTTTTTGTTCATTGTTTGTAGTAATATGTTTCTTATTTAATAACTTTAGCAGCTTTTTGTTATTAACATTTTTTCTAATTTTATCCCTCTAAAAAATTACATTTAATTAACTTGTTCAAAACATTTTTCACAATATATAAACGAACAACTTCGCTTCCAAATTTCGGAGTATTTAAATTAATAACAATCTTTACATTCATTTAAATAATGTTTACAATTTTTAATTTCTAGACATTTTTCTTTCACATGTCTTAATAAATCTTCTTTAGATAAATTTTTATAAAAATAATAAAAACTTCTAAATTTAAATTCAAATAAACATGATATGAATTTTAATATATTTTAACACCATCAAAATCAATATAGAAGGTATTCTTCGAACTTCTTCAATAAAAAAACTTATCGTAATCGTAATTCAAAAAACGTAATCTACATGATTCACATAAAGTTTGTCTTGAAGTAAACGCGTACCGTCTAATTTTTTCAAAGTTTCCGGATGATTTTGATTGTATTTATATATGCCTTCCATCAATAAATCCATATCATTATCTGTTAGTTCCATTTTTTTTTTATGTAATCTAAAAAAGTTTGTTCTAAAAAATTATAAAAATAATACAGTTTAATTTTTCGATATTTCCATTAGATATTATTACCTTGCTTTATTACCCAATCTAAAATAACAAATTTATTCTAAAAACATAAAATTATTAGTTTAATTTTTATTCATTATTTCGTTTTGATATTCCTTCACGAGATCGTTGTCGTATATATATTTTTTTACTTTTATAAATGTTTCTCGAAAAGTGCCACATGCTTTGAAATTGCAAAGTTCTTGAAAAGTGTCACATGGAACAGAATTACAAATCTCACATTCGTTCGTAGAAAGCATACATTTTTCTATTTCTCCACTCACATCAAGTTTCGCAACATAATCTAATAATCCATCATAATCAAGATCTTTGACGACTACTTGTCTATACAAATCAAATTCTTCAAAGCTTGTTTTGGACATTTTTTTATTATGTAATCTAAAAAACAAATAATTTTTAATGTAAAAAAATATTTTACATACTAAAAAATATATTATAAGCTTGCCTTAATTCTACATACATATAACAAGAATTCAAATTACAAAAAACACAAGTAGGCAAACAATCGCATTGTGCAATTTTACAAAGAGCCTCATATACAAAACCACGCTTTTTACAAATAACATAGAATAATTTTTTTGTGCACTCAAGTTTACTTGCAGCTTTTTCACACATTTAAGTCGTGTTCGCTTAAAACACGCAATTGCATTAATTGCCATTTCAATAAGTTTTCCCTTTCAATTTTAAAGATTTTTGCTTCTGAATAATTTATAACTTGTAGTTCTTCTGGTTTTATTTCACGAATTTTTTTTGCAAAATGATCAAATTGTTCTTTAGTCATTTCTTTACTCGTTTGAAATTCTTCTAATGGATAGAAAGGTATAAAGTTTTCATACCTATAGTTTTCAACACCTTCACAAATTATATTGTACCTATAGTTTTCAACATTTTCACGAATGATATTGTAAGCTCCATCTTTACTCGTTTCGAAATCTTCTATTAGATCAAAGAAAAGAAGCACAAGTCTTTAGTCACAATTTTATCATTAATGATATCTTAACCACCATCTTTATTTTTAACAATGTCCATTTCAAAAACCTTTTTCAAAAAATAGTTTTATAAAATTTTTAAAAATATAGTATAATTTTCAAATATTTCAAGTACCATTTTTTAATATTTTCTTCACGAATATATCAATGAATGTGATCATAATTTCTTTTACAAGATTCGCAAAGATTAAAACCAGTACAATTTTCTTTTGGACAAGGTTCTGCTTCTTCCATTAACATTCGTGTCGTTTGACTATTATCATGAATAACAGCTGTTTTTAACAAAAGTAGAGTGATGAAATTTTCAACATGAAATGCAAAATCTGACATTTTTTTATTATGTATTCAAAAAAATACAATAAAAATTATTTATCTAAAAATTACTTTATTTATAAAAAATTTCTTTGAGTCATTCATTGCATATTCAATTTTAGTCTTTTGACAATTTTGACAAATCTCTACATATCGAAATGTTGATACTAGTGATGAAACAAGACTATTTGTTGGACATATCATTATTTTTACCATTTTTTATTATGTAATCCAAAAAAAAATTTACAATACTTTTATTTTATCATCAAACCATATACATGTTGTTTTTTCTAAAAGTTTTGTTTTCATATTACCATAAATTAATTCTTGACAAATTTCTTCAATAAAATCACTACATTGTTTACAAAGATTATTATTTTTACATTGACAATGTCCTACAAAATGAACAAGGGAAAGTGTTTCTCTTGACACATCAAGTTTTTGAGCTGCTTCTAATATAATGTTTTCCATTATTTTATCTAATCTAAAAAAAAGTATTCAAATATTCTATTATATTTAAAAATGAACGTTGTAATTCCTCTCGTAAAATTAATAATTATTCAGACTCATTATGAAAATAAAAACGTTTCATTATTTCTTTACAAAATTCAGGAACATTTCTTACAATATATTCAAACATAATACTAATCTCTTTTTTTTTGCTTATCTTTCTGATTTGCTATTTTCTATTAAGACTTTCGATATTTTCTTTATTTTGGATATGAAGTTGTAAAGTTTTCATTCGTTCTTTAAAACAATCTTTCTCAGCATCTTCTCGTATTAATTTAATCATTTCCTCGTTGGCTTCTTTTACTTTGTCCTCATCTATTTTTTTAACAAATATGCATAAACACCATATTTAACAAAATATTTTACTGTTTCATATTGAAAAGCGATATCAGCATTATGTTTATCAAGTTTTTTGTGAATATTAGAAATATATTTTTCATGTTTAAATTCGTAAAGAAAATCCATTTTCTATTAGTTAACCTAAAAAAATATAAAATGTAATACAAAGTTTTTTAAAAAAATATTAAATGCAATACAAAGTTTTTTAAAAAAATACAAAGTATTTTTTTAAAAAACTTTGTATTGCATTTAATATTTTAAGAACATATATAAAAGTAGACATAAAATAATTTTTAATAGTTTTCTTTAAAACTAATCGTTCTTTGTGTTTTGATAAATAATTAAAATCTTTCAAGTCAATATCAGTTTTTATATGCAACAACATGGCATGATCTCGTCTGATATGTTCTTCTTTTTCTTTGTTTACAATAATATCATCTTCTTCAATTGCAATATTGGAAACAACAATCATATGTAAAGTGAATTCAGTTAAAAAGTTGCGTAGTTTAAATACTTTTTTATAAGTTTATTGTTTTCATTTATTATTTCCATGATTTTTTCCATTTCATTTAATATTGTCTCTTGATGATCGTCCTTCTTTAAAAACTCTTCAATAATGACAAAATGAAAATATAAAACAGCAGATATTTGCTCCAAGTTTCTCAACAGTTTGCTTTCACTATGATGCTCTCTTTCAAAGTATTTTACAATCCAATTAATACGATCTTCATTCAAAGTATTTATTTTTTAATTAGTTATCTAGAAAAAAAAATTACAATAATTAAAAAAACAAAACACTATCATGAAAATTAATAGTTTTTAACATTGTTCTTATTAATAATTGGTAAAATTTTTCTCTTAAATATTTTCTATATTTTAAAATTTTTATATCGTTTGCTGTTATTATTACATTATTTTTCTGATAATGATAAAACAAATCGATGGATTTATTGTTCTCTATAAACATTTTCATAAGAATTTTCAAATACATATTGTGTATTTTTATATCATCCCAAAAACATAAGACAATAAACCGTCATTTATATCACATATACAATTCCTCATCTCTTTAAATATTTCTTCATTCATTTTAATCATTTTACTACCATCAACAGTTTGTAAAAACTCTAACACATCTTGAAACATGCTATACATAGCAGTACTCTCTTCTTTAATCAAATCCCAATTATTTATTTTGTTTTTTTAGTTGACCTAAAAAAATTACAACTCAGTCAATAAATTATTAAACAAATATTTTAAATCCTGATTACATTCAATATGTTTATAAACAAAAATTAATAAATCTGAAAAAATTTCTGCAATAAATTTTAAATTATTTATAATGCTTTGAATAAAACTGTCCCTTTCTATTGAATTCATTGGCAATAAAAAGTCTAACTCCATAAAATAAAAATTGTATCTTCTTAAATTAGCTTCTTTAAAATTACATCTGTTCTGAATCCTAGCAAAAATATCCAAATATGCATTTAGTTTATTTAACGAAATATTTTCTATTGTTTGAATAAAAAATGACTTCATATTGTTAAAATTAACAAGCACATCACTAAATCAAATTGTTTGAAAGTTTTTGACGTAACCATATGTTCTTGATAAACGACAATATTGTTCTCGATCATGAAATAAAATAGTATCCCAAACACGTTTGATTTCATTGCAATTTATTTATTAATTTTCTAAAAAAATTTACAATTTATAACAAAACATTTTATTACTTGAATAAAAAATAAAAAAATAATTTACTTTTACACTTAATATACAAATTATTTTATACTAAATAATTATCAATGTCTGATTTTTTCATAATGTTGCAATAACCAAAACCACAATTTTGACCGTCTTTTGGAGATCGTTGAAAAGAAATGTTGTTGTCAGTAACAAAACTTTTTTTAATTTGTTCACCATTAGGACCGTATATTTTAAATGTTATCATGTGATTTTAAAAAGGCCATTTTAAAATCACATCATAAAGTGAAGATCGCATCACTATATATAAACCTACTTCTTTATCATCGCAAGCGTGTTTATCACATTTCATATTTACAGTCAAACACATTTCAAACTGATATTTTTTAAAGTAAAATGGTACGCTGTAACAAGCTTTGCTATTATCTTTAAATTGATTATGAAAATTCCCAAAATCCATATTTAGTACCATTAGCACCATTATCATGTAATTCTTCTAAAATTGATAAACAAAAATCTAAATCTTTCATTTTTCCATTATATAACTCGCTCGTGACAAGTGTAGGAGTATCAGTATAAATACTGAAAGTAGGTCTCAAATTTTCTTCTTGTTTATTCTCTTTTACTCGAGAACCATCAGTTTCAATTGTATTATCTTCAATACCATATTCAAACATTTCAGCCATAATTTTTTTACTAATCTAAAAAATAATAAAATCCATAAATAATTAAAAATTATTACAAAATTATTTTTCCAAAGAACCAAAACCACCATTTCTTTCAACGTTTTTATTTATTGACATTGTCACTTCACGACAAGAAAATCCATCAGTTTCTATTACTTTTTTTATAGCTTTAAACATTTTCACAAACCCCATTTGAGCAATAGCATCTCCAGGTTTAATAATATAATCTTCTTTCGAATGATTAATCAGTATCACTTTAAATTCATCTTTAAACTTAGCATCTATTATTCCTGGAGTATTCAACACAACAACACCATTTTTAAGAGCTATACCTAACCTGATTTTGAATACATGCAACCTACTAAATCTGAATCTATTAATTCGATATATACTCCAGTACTTACTAAAATACGTTCATCGGGTCGAAGTGTATTATGCTTTTTACTTCTCAAATTAAAACAAGCGCTATCTTTTGTTTCTTAATAAGACCATTCTAGAGTATCTCTTACTTGAATCCTTTTAATATCTTCTGCTTCATAAGAAGACCATTAAGTGCCTTTGCAATGTCTACTCTTAATTTAAACATCTAAAAAAAACTAAATTTTTTTTACATTAGTGCTAACTTTACCAGAAGATGTTGTTGTTTGAACAAGACATTTTTTCCCCTTTTTATATAAAAATGTAGTCGTGACAACTTAATCTATTTCATTAAAACAGAATTAAAGTATCAAAGTACAGAGTTTAAAGTTCAAAAGTTTTTTTATCATGCCACACTTTAAACTTTGAACTTTAAACTTGTTTATCATAATTAGGGTTTGGCGGTTTTTCAAAACCGGTTATAAAAACCCGGTTTTTCAAATACATTTGACACATTTGAAAACTGGTTTTTAAATTACAAAAAACGGTTTTCTATTTTTTTTACCATTTTTATTATATATTGTTATTATACAATAGCATTTTGTTACGTTATTTGTGTAATCTGTTTCCTTTTTTTAAACACGCTTCTTCAAATTTATCCCTAATCATTTTTGTAAAATGTTACGTAATAATTACCCAATAGAAACAGTTGCTCGACTGAAAATACACGCATGTTGACACAAATTTTTAAAAAGTTTTTCTAAAATGGCTTCTCGAAAAATGCATACGCTTCTCAAATAATTGGGATTTGTTTTTCATTTTTAAAATGTATTTCCGTGTAAGATTATATTTCGTTTATGTATTTATAAATAACTAATTTGAATCGTTTATATATTAATAGTATATATAATACTACTATGATATTTATATCTATTTAAATGTAATATTTTAGTATTTATTTTTATGTGTATAATATACTAAGTTTTTTTATTTTGCAAATTAGATTTATGGAATTTGTTACTGGTAAATTCAAATTTTTTACATATAAAAATCAAGTTTTATATTATAATTTCTAAGTAAATAGTTTCCCTTGATTAGTTTGTTAAGTATTTTGTTATGTTATGGTAATATAATTATGATAGGAGCTTAAGCTCTTATCAACGTGGTAATATTATTTAAAGTTACAATTAAAAAAGGTAAGGTATTTTTGTTTCAAAAATATTTATTCAATAAATTCATTTCATTTCCAGATAAAAAAAAAATGAATAAGTCAAAAGTTTGGAATAGTTTTAAAAGGTCAGAGATAGAAAAAGCAATCTGCAAATATTGTAATAAAATGTTGAGTTGCAACGGTTCATCAACAAGTAATCTACGTAATCACTTAAAATCAGTTCATAAAATTGATATTGAAAATAAATCAGAAACGTTCAGCAAAGAAGATACTGGTCCTTCATCTTTTTTAAAAGAAAAAACTAATATTTTAAATTTTATGCAAGTAAAAAGGAGTAGCTTACAAGAAATCTTATCAAAACTTGCTGCAATGGATGGGTTTTATATAAATAGCATTACAAAAAGCTCATTCATACGAGAGTCTCTTCAACAACGGGGATATTCATTACCCAAAAAAAACTCCAGAGTAATGGACCTCATTCATGCATTTTATGATGAAGCAAAACTTGAAACTATTACAGAATTAGATTCAATAAAAATGAGTGGAAAAAATTTTTTATAACTTTAGACGAGTGGACAAGTAAAAGAAATCATAGATATTTAAACATTAATGTACATCACTTAGCAGAAGATTTTAATTTAGGATTAGTTCCAATAGCTGGTTCTTGTGATGCTCAGAGAACATTAGAATTAATATCTGGAAGACTTAAAATATTCAGTTTGAATCTAGAAACTGACATTGTTGCTGCAACAAATGATGGTGCTGCTGTTAAGATAAAATTCGGCAAATTATCATGTATAATTAATCAACTATGCTATTCACATGCAATCCACCTAGCAGTTACTGATGTATTATATAAACATAGAGAAACGGTTAAAGCTGAATCCGAAGTAAATGGTTCAAGTGAGGAATCAAATGATGAAGATGAAGACAAATATGACGAATATGAAGAACCTTTTTCTTATACTTGTAACCAAGAGCATCCTACTCCTATTTTGTCTGACAATTGCAAACATTCCGTTTCACAAATCAGAAAAATTTGTAAATTTTTTCGAAAATCTCCAGTAAGGAATACCATTCTTCAAAATTATATAAAATTTAAAAAAGGAAAAGATTTAAATTTAATTCTTGACTGCAAAACAAGGTGGAATAGTATAGAGGAAATGGTTAGAAGATTTTTAGCAGTAAAAGAATGTGTAGTTTTAGCATTGAATGATCTTGGTTCATCTTATATGTGGAATGAAGCTCAATATCCTACACTTTTGGAACTTCATAAAGTCTTAGAACCCATTCGTCTAGCAGTAGAAGGCTTAAAACGACGAGATGCCACTTTATTAACTAGTGAAGGTATATTTTCATTTCTATTAAATGAACTGAAAAATATAAATTCTAAAAAAAGTTTGAATCTATTAAAGACTTTAGAAGAAAGAGTTCAAGAAAGAAGACAAGTTGAATTAGCATCTCTTTTACCTTTTTTGCAAAATCCGGAAAACATTTCTGGCCCAGCAAAAAAATCTAGTATACTTCCTTTAGCTTCAAAAATCGACATTATTAAATTGTCTGAAAGGTTATTGTCTACAATATTTCAAAATTCTATCATAAACACCGCTTCAGATCAAGAGGAAATCGAAGAAACTAATCATCTGAGTATGGCTTTTTTAAAAGAGGTCATGGAAAATTCAATTAATAAGTTTCTTGAAGAGCCTGCAGAAAACATCACTAACCCAAAAACACTGAGGGCTGAGTTTTCATTATTTGAGGCAACACATAAAAGAAACTCAGTACCTAGTGAGCGCGTATTTTCAATTGCAGGCAATTTTGTGTCCAAAATTAGAGCAAGACTTAGCCACCGTTCAGTGGACATTTTATGCTTTTTAAAATCTTATTTTCTTAGAAAAAATTACGATAAGTGAAATAAATATAATAATATACGATGAGTGAAATAAATCTCGTTATTCAATTTTTTTTGAAAAATTCGAAAACCGGTTAAAACCGGTTTTTTGGGGAATTTGGAATTCGAAAACCGGTTTTTCAAAAAGTCGGTTTTTGTCCAAACCCTAGTCATAATTCGCATTCTTTAAAAACTTGTTTAGTTCTCGTTTTTAATCTCTCTTTTCAAGTCAAACAGTATAAAAGGAGCTCATTTTAGTTGAAAATTTATTCAAACACGACTGAAAAAAAATGGAAGACTACGAAGTTGTTTATTGCAATGATAACAGTTATGTCAAATTTGCAGAATTAGCTGCGGCTACTTTGTGGCTTATTGAATTTAAAGAAAAAAATGCAAAAGATAAACAATATTCAACTGTTCCTCTCAAACCACTTGCACAATATAACTATGTTAAAAAAGAATTAATCTACAAACCAAAAAACGAGGGCTGCGAAATATTATTACCATGGAAATACAGAGATATGTGTCATCGCAGCAAAACAAATTATTTATTCAGAGCTAAACTTAAATTAAATAAAGACGACACCAAATTTAAAGTTCCCAAATGCGAAATTACCAATAATATAGTCTTTAAATTTAATCACAACAAAATGGCAAAAAAAGTATTGGAAACTTTGATGGATAATATGCAAGCTGCTCAAAACAGAGCTTATCTAACTGTAGCTTATCCTAAAACGGGTATATTAAAAACCGTCGAGTTTAATATACGATACGTTTAGCAAAAGAAGACGATAATATACGATACGTTTAGCAAAAGAAGACGATGAGACTCATATCACTGAATACAATAGATTACTGTCTGTAGAACCTTCTTTTCTCAACACTATCAATAAAAATGATCCCCCTAGAAGTTTCAATATGAATTTCAAAAAAGCCTGTGTTGAGCTAGCTGAGAAAGAATCGAGTTAGGCGAAAAAAGCAAAAGTTGAGACGCCAGAAGAAGAATAATAATTATTTTTTTGTAAAAAACTTTTTAATTGAATTAAAAAACTTGTTTTATTAATAAAAAACTTGTTTTTTATATATTTTTCTATATAAAGGGTTGTAAAAAAATATTCGAGTTTATTTTTGAATGAGAGAATGACTAGTAAACAACTTAACGAAAGTGTGATCAAAGCTGTTCAACTTTTTTATCCAGACAATGAGTTACATCCTATGTTATTTCAATTTCATCATTTTAATAACGCGTACGAAGAATGGCAGGATATTAAATTAACATATTTAAAAAGTTTTAACTTAAAATTAAACTTGGAAGAAGAAAAATGGGTTAATTTATATTATATTTTCATAGCTAAAGACTATAAAAACTCTCTTCATTTGTTTGAAAAAACTTCTTGTCATTATATGACATTTGCAGAACAATCACCATCATGGAGGACTAACATGTTTGAAGTATGTCGCATGATCAACGACGATTTTTTAAATATAACAAAAACAACAGCAGAAAAACAGTACGAAGAACAAAGAAAAAAACTAGAGAATTTTATTAAAGTGTATAAACTTTATTACAAAGCAAATAATATTGAAAGGAAATGCACGTCGTGGAAAAGCAAACTTAAACAGACTTTGAAGTATTATTTTTTATTTCCTTATATATCTAACAAATGGGAATATGACGAGTTGAAGAAAAATTGTAAAATAATAAAAAACGTTTATCCTGCTTGCATAGAGCAACTACCTTGCTTTTCGTACAATGATAAAGTTTTCCATAATGGATATTACAGTATTTATACATCTGCTCCTATGTATGATTATTTTATAGAAAAAAAATTACGCGAAGAAGGTGATAGAGTTTTCATTTATAAAGCCTTTGAACACTGTAATTTTCACGATAAAAATTTAATAGAAATGTGTCCTACAGCTCAATGGTTTTTTTTCTTTAAAAAAATTTTAACATTTCAATCGTTCTATAAAGAAATTAAGACGATGTTTATAATTTCAACACCAACGAAATAGTATCAAAACAACCTATACACAGAAACAGTTATTACATCACATATTATGTAACCGCGAAAGAAGGATTATAAACAAGACATTTTTTTATTTTTTTCAAAAATGTCAAAAAGTTGGTATACAAGTTTGTCAATATGAAATATCTTATCAAAACATTTACATTTGTCTTTTTTAAAAATAGTCATACAACGCATATTATCGCTAATCACTTTGATAAAGCCTTTCTACTGTTCAACGCATTTATCTGTGTGTACAAAACCATTAACATAATCTTCTAAAAATAATGAAAACTTGTACGTTTCTTAGCGAGGACAATGTTCCAAATTATGTCATTTTGTTAAACAATGTTGAAAATCTTCCATACATAACGGTTCAATATTTATATACATAGGCAGCTTGCATATTTTAGGAAAAAGTAAAGGATTCAAATCAAAAGTATAAATTTTACTTTCTGCATGAAATGAGTTCAAGACATTTTTTCAATATTGCCTCCTTTGTAAAATACGGTATTCAATTTGTATTTATTTAATTGTTCTTATAAATAATCGTTCACAGAAATGCAAAAAGTAATTTCACTAGTAGATTTAAACGATGGGTAACAGCTTAATGCATGAATGTTATTGTAGCAATAATTAAATTTTTTTTATATTTTTCATCTAAATTATCAAACTTTGAACACGGTATCACTTGCACGTGAAAATATTGTTTATCATTGAGAGATCTTAAACAAACTTCTCTTATATAATGACATCCCTACGCGTGTTTTTCTTTATTTGATATATATTTCATATCCAATAACCACAACTAAAAAAAAAGACTTTTTTAATTAAAAAAGAAGCGTATTCTTTTAATAAAATGAATAAAAAAGTATAACAAAAATTTTTAAAAAATTTTTATGCTTTTTTTATTAAAAAATGAGTCGCGTTGATAGCATCATTAAAAAAATTAACAACAATTGCGCTGTGTGTGCGCTTGATGAAGTATCTAAAAGATATAAACATCATAAAAACAATTCTGGAAATTCTTCACCCTCGTCTGATCATCTAGAAGGAGAACATTATACAGATAAAAAAATCAATCACTTTTTTGTAAAATATACTCGATTCTAAAAGAATAACATTAAATTCTTACAGTATTGAAAAATGTTTTAAAAACAGTCAATTTAAAAATTTGCTCAAAAATCCTCAACTTTGCCCTATTCATCTCGAACATTTTGATAATTTGAAAGAACATCTCGGCGATAACTATATAACTGAATTCTATAAAGCTAAGCTCACTATTTTGTTGCTGCAAAAAGAGATATCAAACCTATTTTTGATTAAACAGATGGCGTTCAAACAGACGGTTTCGTAGATACGTTTACTACAAAAACAATACCTACCGTCTCCTCTTTGATAGAAAAACTAGATGGAGCGTTAAAAAAGAAATCTGTTAAAAGAAACATTGAAGGAATTATAAAGGAAGAAACCAGCAACAAAAAAACTTTATTTGTTAATATATTACACGCTATTGTAACTATATTTATTACGAGTTTTTTTAGTTTAGAAAAAGAAGAATAAAAAATGGCTACTGATGAATCTTCGTTTCGTTTTTTTCAAAATTCTGAATTTAAAAGTTATTTTATAGGAGTTTATGCTTTTGATCAACTTAGTAAAACTCAGACTAATATTCATATTATTAATAATATGAAAAAAATGGTTCTTTTATTATTTACAACAATGAAACCACAAAAGAAGCTGGTCAACATTGGAGAGTGTTGATGAAAATTGACAAAGCACATTTTTTTGTTTTGATATTTTAGGAGAAGAAAGTGTAATACAGCAAATTCCAAAATATTTAAGATTTAATACACATTTGTTTGAAGCAGTAGAAGAAGGAAACAGCAATATACAAATCAACACTACTAATATTAAGTACAACGAAATAGATATAAAAACGTGTTTTTTTCATACAATAAATTTCCTTTTCAATGGAATGATAGCAGATTATGTGGAGTGTTTGCCGCTTATTTTGTAGCTCTAGTATTTCGCAGTGAAAATATTTTATATAGTGATCAAATTTATTTACCTTCACTGTGCAGATTGTTAAATCATTATTTCTTCGCAGTAACAACTCTTCATGATTCTGCACAAGTTCAATTAAACCTTTATTCATTCTTTCAATTTATAAAAAAAAATTCTTTCCCTATCTTGATGCTACTGCTAAATAACTGTTTGAAAAAGACAATGCAATTGCATTTAAATGTGAGAAAACAGGAAAATCTGGAACGAGAACTATTGTCTATGAAAACAAAGCAAATTCCTTTGCATCATGATATTCATGAAAAACAAATATTGGCTCAAAATGGCATTAAAAGATTTTAAAAAGACGTTGGGTTCTTAAGAACAAATTACGAAGCTACATGGGATAAATTATCCATATTGGACATTAAAGCTATTCCTTCTGTGATGAACGAGGAAAATATTTATTACATGATGCGAGATGAAATGGATAAGATTTTTGCAAACAATTATACTCGATTAAAGTCAGCTAATCAATTTTTAGATAATCCTATTGATGAGCACATGACTAAAAAAGAAATAAAAAGACAACTAGCTCCGTATTTAATATAGTCAAACATGAAGAGATCATCACACACACTGTTAAAAGAAATTGTGTAAGAAAAATATATGACTTGCAACGGACACGGAGAACTTTTTTTATTTTATTAAGAGATAAAAAAAATAAGGATATGTTAAAAAACTGTACAATACATATGATAAAGAAAGAAGTTTGGGCACTTAATACTAATACAAGAAAATCTGGAAAATTACATCCTTACAAAACACCTTGTTTGATTTGTCGTGGAAAGAAAACGTTAACAATAAAATGTAATAAAAGGAAAAAAACGGAAGAAAAAAAAGACAATACTTTATTTGTACATATTTATACTTTAGAAGATTTTAAATAATATTTTTTTTACAAAAAATGTCTTTTAAATATACTTCAAAAATTTTGTTGGACGGCATATAAGGGTTGACAGGTTTTGTAACAACAGGAGCGTTTGCAATAGCTTTCGTTTTTTTGCCTTTCCACGCTTTTCTTAAACTGTATAACAGCGAACCCACTTGCAAAGCGTTGGTTACATTTTATGGAGTAATAAAATCAGCTATTCCTCTTCCCCGGCGAATCTTTTGTCGTATCTTAGATCTATAACGTCTCTTCTGCCTTTTTCGTCGATAAGCCATCCCCTATAAGAATTTAGAGCAAAAAGTGAAAAAATTTTTTTCAGATATTTCAAAATGATGTTCTTTTCCATCTTCATATGTAAACACAACATTAAGTTTATCGTTTAAACGAGTTACTTTAATAAAATGACCATGTTTCAAAGTACATAATAATGAAAAATCTCAAAATACTAAAATATAAAAATCAGATAAACGTGGAAATGGATAAAAATCATCTGCATAGATTTTAAAATCCATCTTTAAATGAGCTTTCTTCTTCCAGTAATCAAATATCAAATGATTCTTTGATTACGTCGATAAAACCCTCGTATAACATTTCAAATTCGTGTTTCTCGTCATTAATAAAATCAATATGAGCTTTGTTATTAACACGAGTCTCTTTGATTTGTTTACTGACGTCTAAACGAAAAAATAATTTAAAGTTCCCATGGACTTGTTTTAAACTATCATTACCTATAAAGGTAGAAGTTTCTAAATTTACAATTGATTGATAAAATTCTTGTAAACAAGTTTTAAAATCCATTTTTTTTCAAATGATTTTTTATATAATAAAACTAAATTTATAGTTTTTTTTAACAAAAAACAGAAAAAACGCTATTAAATTATTTTTTTAACAATATATTTTTGGTGTTTTTTTACCAACACAAAATGTTTCATTATTTACATGACTTATCGTGTATAATTTAATAATAATGTCATAATCCAATATCAAACCACCAAAAAACGTAGATGATTTTGTATGTCCGATATTTTTGTTGCCACTTAAAATTTCGCCGAGCCATTTTTGTATTCATAGGTTAAAATATAATAACCTCGCGAGCTTGTATCTGTTCGTAAATTTTTCAACGAGTTTCTATTATATTTCTTCATATCTTATAAAAACCAAATATACTCGTTCAAGTTTTCTTTTGCATGCTGTTGAAATTTTGTGATAAAACAGCTTTTGCAATACTTTTTATTGTGCGTTTTTTAATACGTTTGTTTACACACTTGCAATGAATTCATTTTTCGAAATAAACGTTTGCAGAGTTTGGCTTTTTATAGTTAATTTTAATCCGAATAAAATACAGTTTTAAAAACATTACCAAGTATGGGTATACCTCCTAATATGTTACCAAGGAAACCTTTACCACGTTTTTTAAGTATACGTTTTCGCCCTCTACCAATTAAAGGATGATAGGGTCTAGGGTGGAGTAAATGTCGCCGATGAATAAAAATGTATCTTTTAGCCCCCTATGTCTCCTAAGTCTTCTATGTCTCATTTTTTTAAAATATTTCGTTTCTATGTTTATTGCGGTCAACTTTTGTTAAAACAAAACGATATATTGGTTTTCCCACTCGATTCATTTCTCGATTTTGTTTATTATTTATATACTTACTTTTTATTTTTCGATATCACATCAGTGCTTTTCTACAAATTTGACGCTTTATTTTTTTCAAGATTTTCTTATTTCTTCTACGTCTTATAGTCCTTATTTCCGTTGTATAAGGGTCTGTTAACTCATTTTTATCAAAAGAGGTCTTATCAAAAAATTCCAAAAAAGCATCTCTATGAAAAGGATATTTCCTATCTACTGTATATTTTGGTAACTTAGTTGTATATTTCGGTCTTAATTTACTTTTATAAAGTGTAGGTTTTGAAAATAAATTTTGTCTTACACTCATCCGCGAAAAATTGACATCATCTGCAGCCATTTTTTTGGACTTGTATTTTTTTTCAACTTTTTTACTTTTTTTTGACTTTGCTTTATTATATATTTTTTTTACAACATAAAAAACTTTGTGTCACCCTGAGACTGCTTTACTTATTCTGTCTTTATTTTGTCTTAGTCGGCCTACTTGCTTATATTTTTCTTATAGTGTTTGTTTTTTTACGGTCGTTTTTTATCTTACTTACTTAGCCCTTTCTTAGTCCTTACTTAAGTTACTTAGTCCTGCCTGATTTCATTAACCTGCTTACTCACACACTCGTGCGCTCACTCGTACCCTCAGTCGTTCTCACACGCTCCACATTAAATCAGTGAGCGCTAGCCCCCTGTTCAGGAGGTGGTACGAGCACCCCCTGTGTTTACATAGAACTATCTAATCTTTCTAGACATTACATCAGTGAGTAATAAAAGCACCCCCTGTTCAGGGGGTGGTATGAGCACCCCCTGTGTCTACGTAGAACTTTCTAATCTTTCTAGACATTATATCAGTGAGTGGTGCAAGCACCCCTGTTCAGGGGGTGGTACGAGCATCCCCTGTGTTTACATAGAACTTTCTAATCTTTCTAGACATTACATCAGTGAACGCTATGAGCGCCCCCTGTTTTAACATAGAATGATATGAAATGCCTTAAGCAAGATTTGAACCCACGCCAGGTAAATGTCATGGCCTTTGAAAAAAGTGCGGAATGCGAATGCACTATGCTACGTCGACGTGATGGTTCATAGAGTTTTGAATTCATTTAAATTGTTATTTTAACGCTTTACGCAGAGATTTTTTCTTCGCTCTGTTTTTAAAAGTTGTTTACTCCATTTTTTAATCTCTTCAATCTTATTTATAAAAGCGTTATTAAGAGTTTCTAAATTTAACTAGCGTGATACAGCATTTTCTTTTCATTAAATAATGTTGCATCACTTTGTCTTTTATTCAAACCAATCTGTAGAGATTAAATTTTACACATAAAAAACGCGTTTTTTGCTAACAAAATCAAATGGCGAGAACACGCATTATAAAACGTTCAATTGAAAAACGTATAATTGAAAAAATGTCAGAAATATAGAACAAGAAATAGAATTTAGTTTAATAGATTTGACACAGCCAGAAGAAATAATTATTATAAAAGACAACGAAGATCTATGCAAAAGGTCATTTAAAATAGAAAAAATGGAAAAACAGGAAGAAAATATTGAGGAAACAAAAATTCATTTTAAAAACAAAGAAAACAAAAAAGTAAGTTGTTTTTTATATTTTTTATCTTAAAAAACATCCTAAACTTTTTTTTTTTAAGAATTTTATATGTTTTTAGAAAAAAAAAAAGAATAAAAATCGCAAACGTAACTATAGTAAAAGAAAACGCGAATTTGATTTTTTAAAAATAATGTACATTTTTAAAAAATTACATATATATTAATTGCTTTTATTTTTTCGTCTCTTGTTTGCTTCTTTTAATTGATGTTTAATATCGACATATGATTCGGCAGTATGAACCCAACGTTTTATTCTTTTACCAGCTCTTCCAAATTTACGGTTTGTTTTATTATCTTTATATCTATTATTTGTTCTTCATAAACATGATAATATTTTTTTGCAATTGCTCGATAAATACTCGCTTGCAGTCTGTGTCGATGTTGAACTCTGTTTTTTAGCAGTTTGTGTTTGAACTGTTTTTTTGTTCTAAGAACTGTTGTTTTTCTACTTGCCATATTTACAGTATTTAACAATCTAGGAGTATATCTTATTTAGGCATTTATTAAAAAATGTTGTTTTTTATTAAAAGTTTACATAGTATTTTTTATTTATTTTAAAAAACAACATAGTGTTTATATATAAATTAACAAACTTTAAATTATTTTTTAGTTAAAAATAATGAGATATATTACAATCAACAAAATGATAGTCTTACGGATCATTTTTACATCATTCAAGATGGTAAAAAACGACCAGTCAATCAAGTCTTTGCATACAACCCACAAAGAGGTAGTTTATTCATGATTTACTCATAAAAAATACAAAATATTTTTTATAATAATATTTTTTTCTTATAGATAAAGAATTATAAAGACTTTTAAAAATTTCACTGAAAACTTAATAAATTGCAACAGAGAAGTAAGACCTTCTCACTGGGACTATTCCCCAGGTAATTTTAACTTTACTAGTTTTTTATTTATAAAAAAAGGTGTAATCTTTTTATAATACTCTCTTGCTTTTTTAGAGAGTCCAGATCCTGAACCGGAAGAAAATTAAATTTTGTAGATATTTTTTTAGAAAAAAAATCTTTAATAGTCTTTTTTTTGTTTATACTTTTTGTTTATATTCTATTTTTTATATTTACGAATTTTTGTATTTACTTCTTAATATATAAATATGAAAAAATGATTGAACAAATAATAGATAATATTGCTAAACAACATCAGCACAATTGGAAACAATTATCAATATATTTAAAACTTAGAAGATCGCACGTCAAAAAAATCGGCTCTAATTATTTAAAAAACTTCGATAAAACAAAAAAAACCTTAACTTTATGCAACGAAAAAATAACTCAAACAAAAAAGAGTGATAAAAAATTTATACTTAATTTTAACAATATTGCAAAACGAAATCGATAATAAAGAACTTTTATTTAAGTTATCAGAACTTATATTATTTATATTAAATAATTACGATAAATGTTTTTGTAATAAATATTATTTTTTAGTATAAAAAATGAATATTTCACAAATCAAACTCAAATTATTATAACGATTTAAAAGTCGATGGGACACGACAGCTGAATATCTCAACTTTAAAAAGTATCAAATTGAATGTATTCAACAAGATTATCACACTAGTGATGAAAAAATGTATCGACAATTAACTTTAGTTTTTCAAAAGTATTATTCTGAAAAGGACGCAATAAAAGAATTATATGACGTATTTCGGAATTGGACAATAGATCTTTTTCCAAGAAAAGAATTTAATCAAGAGCTTATTTATAATATAAAAGAAACTTTAGAAATGTTACAAAGCTTTGTTTTACAATAATTTTTTATATATGATTTCATATTTTTTGTAAAACTTTTATTCAGCTAACTAATATATTTAAAAAAATAATTAAATATATCAAAACCTGCGGTTAGTAAGAATATTTACTTGTATTATTTTTATGTATTTTTTATATTTCTTATACTTTTTCTTATTTTATTAGCTCTGCAGAATTTATAAACGAATTTGCAATTTGCTATCATGATTTGTTTTTATCTGAAAAAGAAGAGATGGTTATCGAAAAAATAATGGATGTTGAAGAAATGACAGAAAAAGATTACGAAAAATATTTAGAAGAATCGCTTTATATAGATTAAATTGATTATATTGAAGAATTAAAAAATCAAATGTTAGAAGAAGAAATAGAAAAAGAATTAGAACAAGTACAAAAAGAGATTCACGAGATTATTAACGAAATGGACATTGAACAATATATAATTAAAGTTAATAATAAAATGGACCAATTACCTGAACTTTATTTATAATTTTTTTATTATTTTTTTCAAATAAATATAAATTTTTTTGGCAAACAAAAAAATAATGACAACTATTAATAATGAAAATTACGAAGACATGTTTCCTGATTTTGGGGACGTATCGGAAGAAGTAGTAGAAAATGTGACATTTCATGATTTATTCAATGATGATATAAATGAACACGTAATTTTGGACATTGAAATGGACCATTTTTTGCTTTTACTTAATCTGTTTGTTATGATTACGAATTTTTTATACATAATAAATCTTTTCTGTTGATTTAGTTAAAATAAGACTACTTCATTTTTTATTATGATTTTTTATATAAATAAATGTTTTTTTAGCAACTAATAAAAAATGTCTGCCAACATATATCCATGCTGTTTTAGTGATGTGGATTTTACTAAAGAACAACTCAAGGAACACCAAATAGAATGCTCCACAAACCATTTATCTCACGAATGTTTTACATGTAAGAAAAAAGTTCCAGATTTATTAAATCATGAATGTGATTACTAATTTCTAGATATTCAAAAAATATGCTCTTTTTGCAATACTGCTGTAGATAATAGAGATTACTATGAACACTCTGTAATATGTTTTCGAGCAAATTATACAAGATGAAAAAAAAATTTAAATTATTTGAATCTTTCTGTTAACCATATTTTGACTTGAACAAAAAATTCTAGCAAAACAAATTGCTGATTATAAAGAAATTATGTACAAGCAAAGAGAAGACAAACAAGAAATGAAAAAAATGAAAGAAGAGAATACCAAATTACTTCAAACCCTTAAAGAAATAAACAAAGAAATGACAGAATTTAAAAATCTCGTATATGACAACATGATGATGTTAGGAAATCAAGAAGAAATACAAAATCCTAATCAAGAAATCATAAAATTAAATCAAATTGTCGAAGAAAATAATACAGAATTCTTAACATTAAAAAAAACAACTCAACTGCAAAAAGTAATACAGCACATCTTTAAAGAAACACAAATCATCAATCTTGATCAAATGTATTTAAGATTACTATCAGACGAAGCTTATTATTCACAACGTATTTACACACCTGAAGGATATCATTATCGTATCAAAATTTATACTCGCAGCACAAATGTAAACAATATAGCTATTTACTTCCAATTAATTCGGGGACACCTCGACGATGCCTTAAAATGGCGTTTCACCAAAAAAGTAATTTGTACTTGAAGAAATAATGATAAATTTTTTGCTCACACAATTACGAGTGATAATTATCTTCAATCTTTAAACGCAAGTTCTTTTGATAAACATACCGAAGAATATAAAGTAGCTGTTGGTTTCCCGAATTTCATTTCGCACGAAGAACTGAAACAATTTATTATTAACAATAACTTAATTATTACGATTACAATTCAATAATATATTTTTTGTAAAAAAGTTGTCATTTTTAATTCTATTTAACCTTTTTTTAAAAGATTTTTTATGTAATGATTTTATAAATAATAAAAATTATTTTTAGATTAACTAATAAAAATGAGTTCTACAGAGATTTTCAGACGAATGACCGAAGAACTCACTTCATACAGTGTTAGATCTATTAGGTTTATGTTTAGAATACTATATGGAATAAAAGAAAAACTAAAAAAAGCGTTTGATGTGATGGAATATATCAAAGACAACATTATCGAAGACGAAAATGGTAATATTTATGAAACTTTAGAGAGTAAATTAGAATTTGTACTTAAAATGTGTAAAGTAATTCATCAAAATGACATTGTTAACAAATTAAAAAAAAGAATACCACGTCTACCTACTTATGAAGAAAGTATCATTAAAAATTTACCACCTGTACACTCTCCACCGAACGAATATTTTCCAAGCGATGTTGTGCAAGCCAAACAACAAGAACTTTCGAATTTTTATAACCCTTTACCAGAACCACCTGAAGCACCTGAATGTGCTCAAGAACCTGATTTCAATCAGTAGTATTTTTTATTACTTTGTATTTGCATTTTATATTTGTATTTTTTTAGATAACTAATTAAAAAATTGCCATGGGAAGCAACTGGGGTAATATTGGTAGAATAATTGATTCAGAATTTAGCTCATTACACCACTTTCTATATAAACGTTTCAAAGAGCAGAAAAGATCAAGAATAATCAAAAAGATCAGCAATGTAAATCAAAGTCGTTTCACATATTTAGAAAATATTTATTCTCGTATAGTAAACTTTTAAGACGAAACACTGATTTAGTTTTGTCCACGCGAACGTCATTTTTCTTATTACCTTTTTCATTATGACGATGATAGATTGGATTACCTAAACAAATTTACCAACGAAAGACAAATCAATTTGTCCTTAAAAGATTTATGCAAAAGAACATTGGCTCTTCAAAGAATCATTTAAGAATTTGAACATTTACAAAATAAAATCATTTCTGTGTTTGATAGAACCAAACTACAAGACACAAACTGGAAAAATGGAGATTTTGTTAGATTATTATTTTATACTTATCGAAAAAACACTTTTTATGAATACATAATAGAAGAAAAAAACATTTATTATTTTTTCATCTTCAAAGACGTTACCTACACAAACTATTTCATTTACTTTTTACAGAAATTTCGTATTTAGCCAATCCAAAAAAATAATTAGTAACATATTTAATGAAAGAGCTGTATAATTTAATAATAGAATACATAAACTGGGGAAAGGAACAATATTATTATATTACGAACAAGTGCTTTATTCATGTTAATATTGCAAAACAATATTTTTAACATTTTTTTAGATAACTATTAAAATGCAAAATTGCAAAAGAAACAAAGACTTTTATGCATACGACAGCATTATCCACATTGTCCATTGGTTTATGAAGGATACAAAAAATAACTTTAATCTGAAAATAAAATCGATAAAAGAATTATGTAAAAGAAAATTGGCTTTTCGAAGAATTCTAATCGAGTTGGAATTATTAAAGATCCTCTTGGATCTTTATATCGTCATTATTTTGAAAACGGTTCTGATGATTTTTTTTTTGGTAGTTCTGACGAATTTAATTTTTTTTCTGATCGCATATTTTTTGGACACAAAAAAGAATTATATTTTATTTGCACAAAATGTTTAGATCACACTAATATAATCCTTGTATTAAAGATAAAGAACTTGATTTTTTTTATGATTCTATAATAAAATGTGCTCATTGGGCTGTAAATCAATATTATTTTATTACTGAAAATAGTTTTATACATGTAAACGATATTATTTTATATTTATAGCTAGAAAACTAATAATAAAAGTGGATATGCGAAAAATAAAAAAGTAAACAAAAGACTTCGAAACAAAATGAAAGGCATATTAATTTTCTTTCGTTTTTTGATATAAAATTTTTTTTTGTTAAATATTTTTTCTTTCTTATAGCAATGTATCCCTACTTTTTCACTTTAAATAAAAAAAGCCTCAAACATTCACGTTTATTAAGTGAACGCTATTTTTGAGAAAAAAAATGTGGATATTGCCAAGCCTGCCACCGCCAGAAAAAATAACTTTTTTATTTAGAATATATATTTTTATTACATTTTTTGTCTCTTTTTTTATTCGATTTTTTACTTCATTTTTATTAATACTTTATATGACTTTATACTAACATTTTTTCATCTTTTTTAGATAAAAATGAATAGTTTTAATAATAATGATGATTGGGAGAAAAAACTTAATAAAGAACCTTTTGAAATTCAAATAAATAGCACGAAATTAAAAAGACTTCTCAGAGGGTTGGACTTTGAGCGTTGCTTAAAACACAAAATAAAAAACATGAACAATAAAAAAAATATGAAAAAACTCACACCCAATATGTCTATTAACGATTTTGTAAAAAATTGAATTTTCTATTATTAAATTGTAATCATTTTTTATATTTATTCTCATCTTTTAGCTAACTAATACATTGTGTGGAAATTGTAAATGCCTAGTTAAAACACTATCATATTGTCGTGCAAAGAAGTACAATATATCTTGGAATATGCTGAAAAATATAAGAAAATGTTTCTGGAAGAAGTCGACATTTATCGTCACTAAAAAAAATTTCGTGCAAAAGAACTACCCTATTTTCAGACAAGACAAAAGATTATAACTTTTTTTATTGTAACACTAATTTGTAATAAAAATTTTTTCACACCTAAACATATTTTTTTATTACCGCGCATCCTAATAAAAAAACTGAGGGGGATCGGTCTCTTGCAAAAACATGTCAATCTACAAACGGCGGTCTCTTACAAAAAATTTTGAACCTACTAATGGTCTCTTGCAACACTTTTCCAACATAGGTATATCATCACACCTTTGTTATATAGTTTTTCTTAAATTTTGTCGCACCATTGCTGAAATTATTCTGAATGTTTATTGTTTATACAATTCTTATAAAAAGTAAACTTTCACAAACAAATTGTTTATTTCTTCGTTGAAAGTAATGAAAATGCCTCTGACACGTGCTGAACGCCAGAGAAAGCATAGAGAAAGACAAATGCAAAAATTTGGTCCGGATTTTCTAAAAGGAAAAGGACTCGATATGGAAAAAGGAAAAAAAAAATTCTAATGTTGAATTAGCACGTTTAAAGGACAAGTTAAGAAAAAAAAGGAGTTGAGTTTCTTCATCCGAAATAACATCAAACATCTCTCCTGATTACAAATTATCTTGTACACTTGATAAAGCTGTTAAAAAGGCACCATGTGCTCTTCCAACTTCTCCTCTTAAAAAAACAATTGTTGTTAAACAACTTGCAATTCAGTTTAACAAAGATTTACCAGAGTTTTTTTAAACAAGATGGTTTATCCCGTCAGGCACCAGGAGTAAGAGATACGATTGTTTTAAGAAATAATAAAGTAAAAAAAGAAAATGAATAAAAGATATTTATCAATGAATATAAGTGAAGCATACTAAATATTTAAAAAAGAACACACTGATTTTTCAATCAGTAAATCCATGTTTGCTAGTTTAAGACCAGGGAATATACTTTTATCAAGCTTAATGCCTAGAAATATTTGTTCATGTCAAAAACATAAAAATATTATCTTGTCACTCAAAGCATTACATTTTATTGATGTAAAAATTCCCCTTTATTCGCATGTTTTACCAAATACTTTAGTGTGTGACGAGAAAAATGATAATTGTTGGAATAATTTTTGTGAAGCTTGCAAGGACGGAAAGTTGTTTCTCAAAACATACCGATTAGATGAAAAAAACCACGATAAAGAAATTACCTGGTACCTTTGAGAAAAAGTTACGCAACTTAATGTAACTAAGTACCTCAAAAAAGCAATAAAAAAGACAAAGCCATAATTTTGTATAACAATGTTTGCAAAATGCTCCCTAAATTTCTTTTGCATTATTTTATAAATGGAAATCAATCAATGAGTTATGAAAACCAAAAAAAAGTTTAAAAAATCTCGATTCAGTTTTGTTACAAGTTGCTTTTGCAGAAAACTTCTCAACTTTCTGGCAGGATGAAGTTCAGTCAGCACACTGGAACAAAAAATTATCAACATTATTTACTGCTGTTAGCTGGCATGGTGACTCTTGTAAATCTGCCGTTATTATTTCTGATGATTTGAACCATTCAAGAAGCTAAGTTATTCATTTATTGACTTGTTAATAACTAACCTTATTAGAAAGGATGTAAAATAATTGCAAGTTTGGTCTGATGGTCCTAGCAGTTAATATAAAAATTGTTACATAGTAGCTTCAATTCCATGGCCTAAAAGTAAGCAAAAATTAAAATTTGCTGAAATTACTTTGCAAACTTTCATGGTAATGAGATGATGAGACCAGGCGATGATAGGAGCAACCATAAAAAGATTAACAACACAAAAAATTATTTGAAGAGAAGCTCTGATTAATGACGCAACAGTATTTTATAAAGCCGTCATAGATGAAAGTCAAGTAAACGTTTTCATGGTTGCCGCTAAAAAATTAAAACTGCTTTTGATGACCCAGAACTTGTAAACATCATTAATAATGCTTGTAAAATGCCTGGATTGTTTAGTGCTCATTGCTTAAAACAGTTTAATAATAAAATGGAAATGAAACCTTATTCAAGTGCATCATACTTAGTTAACTAGATAAAATTTAATAAAAAAACGTAGTTGAATTTTACAAGACTCTTTTTGAAATTATTGTAAATAAACTGTTTTGTTAAACGTTATTGTTATACCTATCTTGTACAAATCCGAATAAATTGGTTTCTTCTGTTTCAACTGTCTTTTTGATGATGTTATTGTCTTAATATTCAAAGAATTTGTACTGATCACACCGTGACGTCATGGTGTGACTTAAACTCCGTTGATATATTTATGTAGTGTCTCCATTTAAATTATTAAAACATTTTAAAAATGTTATAAAACTATTATAACACCTTTTAAGTATCCAAGGCATAACAAAAAAATATTTTAAAATATCTACAAGAGATGAACTACTGCCATTTCTTCTAATGACGGAAAATGCTAGGTCATTTTTGTCACGTCTTGACGCAACCTTTTAATGCGTGAACCTAAAAGTTTATAAATATTATAATTAAATAATTTTTTTTTAGAAACTGTAATGTATATGAAAATTTTTTAGTATCTGTAATTTTATAATTTTTAATTTTAAATGCGCTAAAGTCTGATGTTTTTCTCAAAAAAGAACGTCAAATGTCACGCCGTGACAACGTGGAATAGCCCACAAGTTGATTTTATTTTTTAATGCACCAAGTTTTCGTAATTTTATGAAACAAACTTTTTTAAATATTGAATTCATAAATTTCTAACTAATTTAAATTAGGGATTATTACTAAATAATATTTTTTACAGCCTAGTAAAATGACAATAATATTTTTTATAAGACTCGACTATAAAAACTAACTTCTTATTGATTATTTATTTAGTAAAAATTATTACTATAAAAACTAGGAAAATAATTTTAAGTAGAAAAGAGATAGAGATAGAATAATAGAGGTTAAGAACTGATTATTGTACAAAGACGCAAATAAATTTTGACAATTATTTAATATACAATTAATAAAAACTAAAAAACTTTCATTTTTTTTCAATCCAAAATATCACGTAAAAATTTGTATACTAATTTGGCATAAGCATGAGCATAAGTTTGGGGTTTGCATAATGCTTCAACAAGTCATACATAAAATATCAAAAAGATTCTTGTAACATTCAACAATATATTATCGCCTTCGATTTAAAAACAAAGTTTTAATTAGGGTTCTTTGTACAATGCCAAGTCGAATCGGTTGACTTGTGTTAATACAGCCTGAACATGGTGTACATCATCTTCATCATTGCCCTCAAAGTTTAAGTTATCTGGAATTTCTAATCCTATGCAAGTGTAAAGTTTTTCCAGCAAACTGCACATAAAATATATCTCGCAATATATTCCTTTAGTAAGCATATGTTAGGAGCACTGAAGTGCTCCACCTCTCTTGTGACCTCCAATGGTTTTTGAAATAATCAAAGGATTGCTCCACATCACTATCTACCTGAAGGCAGGCTTGGTCGGGAAATGGTAGCGATCGCTTTCAATAACTGACCACGGGATTAATATTTAGTTGCGAAAAGCTGGCCAGATTTTTTATTCGTTTTGAGAACATTTCGAAAAACAAAAACAAAATCGCAAAAAAGATGAATTGGACCGATGAGAGACATTTACAAAAAAAATTTAACCCAGAAAATAACTTTTAACGCGAAAAAACTTAAAGCAAAATAAATTACGTTTGGAACAAATATTTTCGAAATATTGCTCTTTTATAATTTTTTTATAAAATCAAGCAACATTTTTTTCATAAAATAATATCTAACGATTTTCTAATAAGAAATAATGTTCTTTTAATTTTTAAAGAATTTAATATAATTTTTATTTATATACTCGTGTCTTGTTTCCAGTGCTGGACTAAAGAGGGTTTGGGTTAAAGGGGGCTATAGTCCCAGGTCCCGCAACGTTAGGGGCCCCAAAATAGTCAAGAAGACTTTTTTTTTAGTCATTTTTACGGTGTGACACAAAAAGGCCTCTAATCACGGCTGTTTCACTCAATATAAAAACGAGCGTGACGTCATGATTTTATCAACAAAAAAAATTTCCGCATAAAAAGTATAAAAATTAACATATTAGGTAACCAAAAAAGTTCGTGCGGTTTTTGGTAATTGAATTGTTTTTAGCATTCTTTACAACACCCACATCGCACAAGGCAAGTAGCTTTGTTGCGTAATAGAACGCGTGTGTCACGCGCAGTTGCTGTATATATAGTGTTGGCTTGTAACGAGCTTACAGGAAAGGTTTTGTGTAAAGAAAGGATGGCAACCCAACCAACGATTATTCGATCTTGCTTACTTTACGAGTTTAAACTTGGAAGGAATGCAACACAAGCGGCCAAAAACATCTGCACAGCATTTGGAGAAGGTACAATAAGTGAACCCACAGCATAGAAGTGGTTTCAGCGATTCTCTTCGGGAGATGAGTCCATCGAAGACCTGCTGCGTTCTGGACGCCCATTGTAGGTTGATGAGGATGAACTGAAGGACGCTGTCAAGTCTGACTCCAGCCAAACTTGCCAAGAACTTGCAGTGAGGTTTGCTGTGAGTGTTGAAACCATCCGCCTGCATCTGCATGCGATTGGGAAAGCGTGGAAGCTGAGTCGGTGGGTTACGCACAAATTGTCGATCGACAACAAGAAGCAACGGCTTACGATCTGCACATCACTCTTATCACGCCACAATGTTGAGCCTTTTATTGATCGTTTATTGACATGCGACGAAAAACGGATTGTGTACAACAATACCAAGCGTTGCTACCATTGGTTGTCCCCCGATGACCGCATCCCAAAGACACCCAAGCCAAATCTCCACGAGCGGAAGGTTTTGCTCTGCATTTGGTGGACTACAGCTGGTGTGGTGCATTACGAGCTGCTACCAACAGGCCAAACCATTACTGGACTGGTCTACTCAGCACAGCTGCAACGAGTTCACGACCTGTTGCTTGTAAAGCAGCCTGCACAGGAGAGGAGTTCTGCTTCTCCACGACAACGCGAGACCGCACACCGCTCGCGTGACTCAGGACAAGCTCCAAAGCCTTGGTTGGGAGAGTTTGCCTCATCCACCATACTCGCCAGACCTCTCCTCTACTGATTCCCATTTTTTCCTTTCCCTGGGAAATCATTTAAAAGGACAGCAGTTCCGAGACCAGGACGCGGTTGGAATGGAGTTGAAAGCTTTTATAGACTCAAAGGACCGAGAATTTTTGAGAAGTGGAATAAATAAGCTTGTTTTACGTTGGGTAAAGGTTTTAGATGCTAATGGTGACTATTTTGATGAATAAATGTACTTACTTTTGTCGTTTTGTGTGTTTTTATTATATACGGAAAAACCGCACGAACTTTTTTGGTTACCTGATATTTTAAATTAATAGTAACTTTTTTATATAAATGCTTTCATCTTGCAATTATAAATATAAAAGATCTATCTTTCTTTGTTAAATAAATATTTACATTAATTGGTATAAAAATAAATATTGCCAAAATATTTTTAATAATTTAGAACCACTTTTCTAATTATCGCATATTTTCCGGAAAACATGAGTTGGGCCAACTAAAATTTCATAACATAGCTTTGTGCTTGATATTTGAAATTCGGAACACTTAACCCTAAATGTCCATTCTATCAGATTCCTGCGTGATCCTAGAGAATTTTTCACAAATACACTGTTTTTAAAGCATTTATACTTTTTAATTGATTGTTTTTAAATGTAAAACGTAACTTTTTTGATGGATGACGTCAGGTTAATGAAATTTCAACCTTTTATGCAAATAAAAATAAAATTTTTTTTTACGTGCCTTCAGCTATGTTATGAAATATGTTTTCAAAAATGTCATGTTTTACAACTAATCTTGTTAGTTTTAGGCGTACATTTGTGTTGACGTTTTTTCGCGATGACGTAACCTTTATGCGTTACGTCCCAAACTATTTATTAACGAATATTCTCCAAACAACTGTTTTGGCGAGTCAATTTTTGAAGTATAAAAGTAAACAAAGTTACGCGGAATTTTTCTCTTTGGATTATCAAACTAATATCAGATAAGTTGTTAAATCCACTTTTATCTAGTGCATATATTTGTTAATTAATATTATTTATTTGTTTTTATTATATTTATTATTAAGTCAATATTATTTTGATAACAATGCATTCAACTGAGAGGGAAATTCTAAAACAAAATATTGGATGGAAAAATGGTTGGGAAGATAGGTGTAACTTTCCTTTTGTTAAGCGATTAATTAGGACAGATAAGATCAGTAACAACGTCATTTCCATTTTAATGACAGTCTTTAAAATAAGAGGTGATTTATTTAGTTTTATGAGTTTTCTTTTGCCAATTGATTTTGATATGCCTAGTAATGACGAGTTTGATAAAATGTGTCTAAAGTTAACACGCCAAAAAACGAAGAATTTTTTAAAATGCAACTGTCGCAAGCTCCACCCAAAAAAAAAAAATCAGCAGATGCAGATGACTTTTTCACTTTAAATAACAGTCAGGAGCTACTGAATCAAATTGATCAATTAACTTCTAAAAATAAAACAAATATGGAGCGAATAGAAAAATTTAAAATACAAGTATTTAAGTTGGAAGCTGAAATTGCAGATTTAAATTCTAAAATTAGGGCTCTCAACACACATAGTAACTCATCAAGTTCTCAATTAGAGACTATGAGTATTAGGCTAAAACTGTTCTGGCTTAAATCACTAGTTTTTGCAATTTTTTTTTTCAATATTAAAAAATTAATATTGAAAAAAAAATTGCAAAAACTAGTGATTTAAGCCAGAACAGTTGCCAAATTTGCAAATGTTTTGCTAGTAGCGAGAAGGATATAGTTGTGGTTGATTCTTATTTAGACTACGACAACATTAGTTCCTCTGAGTTATTTTGTGGGTTTAAATTAAGTAATCCACAGAATATATCAGTTAAAAAGCCAATAGTTAGTAAAAAATATACTTACATTAAGTTAGGAACTAGTAAACCGCATTCTAAGTTAGGTAGGCATGCTGCAGCTAGACGATCTAAACTTGCTTTTATATTCCTTCGATTATTAGCTTGTTCAGATTTAGAAAGTGATTTTTCTATGTTGTTTTGTGATTCTTTGTCTTGTGAAAAGTCAATATTTTGTTGTGTTGGAAATAAATGGGTTTAGTTAAGCAGTAAAGTGTTTCTGATGCTGTAGAGCTACAGAGCCAATTAAGGATGCCCACGGCTGAATTCTGTAGACTAAGACGTATTCTGTGTAATCTTGGTGCAAGGATTCTCCCATCTGAGCCCAAGATAAGACAAGAACAAAAAATGCGGACAATGCATGTCATTGTGAAGTCCACGTTACTTTATCCATCTGCGAATGAAGCACCTTGTTTAGTATCTGTACTGATGGTCAAGAATTTGACAACTTATATTGAAGAGGTTTTTACTAATCTTTATGTACGCGACCACCTTAATTCGGATGTCGGTTTTGGCGAAGAGGTATGGCTCCTTTTTGCTGGTGATAAGGGTGGGAAGTATATGAAATTCCATTTTGAAGTTGTCAATTCTAAATCATCAGGGTCTGTATACGATGTTCACTTGTTTTGTATGTATCAGGGTTCAGACTGTCGTGAGAATATAGCCTTAGTTCTCGGGCATTTTGCCAACAATATTAAAAGAATTCAGTCGTCAGATTTTAGGCTAAAAGGCAAAATAGTCAGGTTGTTCTTAGGTGAAGATTTTCATTGCATCGATGATGTTCTGGGACACCAGGTTCAGCTGCTAGCTTTCCTAGTTCTACAGACCTAGTTAAGTTGAATTCTCTAAGAAACCATGCTTCACACACCTGCTAATTGTAACATCTTAAGAAGGATAATACAATCTCTGGAAAGTGCTTACAATGAGAACTTGTGTGACTTTATGTATAAATATTAGAACAGAATATCACTTGTGTGATATTCTGTTCTAATATTTGTGTAATGTTAGTTTAAAATATTATTTTTTAATATATTGATTTTATATATTAGGTAGGTGCCCATTCTGTTCCTATCTTCAGAAGTTATTTACACCTATGCAATACCTTCGCTCAGGTTAAAGAATGGAATACTAGTCTTGCATCAAATGTATGTAAAAATCTAGCTTTTTTATATTAACTTGTGATCAGAGCAATTGGTGTATTGGTTGGGTATGATCTTGTATGTTTTTGTACTTAATTTTAAAAAGTGTATTGTCCTTCATTATATGTAACATTTTTTTATAGATATATTACATATCCATTCGATGTTTATCACCAGAAGTTAGTTCTACCTTTGCAGTGCCTCTGCTCTACATACCTCCTCGCTGGTTAAAGAATGGAATATAAATCTCATATCAAGTTGGTGTAAAAATTTAGTTCAATAAATTAAGAATTTGTAAACGTTATCAAAATTTTGCGTGGAGCAATTGTTTTTCTGGTTTAGCATGAGAATGAATCTGATATCAATTGGATGTACAAAGATAGTTTACTACTTAAAGAACCTATCAGTAAACCAACTGATTATAAAACAATTTTTAATGGGAATAAAAACAAATTTTCAAAAGATTTCAATTAGCTATTTGTATATTCAAACACTTTATTTAGTGAAAAAAAAGACTATAGATTTAAGTGCTATAAAATAATTCTACTACCAAAAGCGAGGTTAATTCAAAAACTTAAACTCAAATTTGGTCATGAATTATTTTATTAGACTTGGTGAGTGTTTATTTATTAACAACTTAACACCATATTATTAAAACTGTATGCACAGAAAAAATAAATGCTTAAGCTTTAAATGTTTTGACTAAATATTCCAAAATCGAAATCTGGCTTTATTTTGCAATGCAATGAATTAATTGGCTTAGGAAAATAAGTTTCTAAAACAAAAACTCCTAGGTTTAAAAATTTACTCTTTTAACAGCTAATCCCCCTTTTAACTACATTTTTCATAACTTTGCGAAAAGTGCGGTTTGCTTTCAGACCTCTATAAAGTCTGTTTTAGCTATCCTTAAACAATTAAGTAAAGTTTTTTTGTTTTTATAGTTGTCAAACAATGGGTATATTTGAGAATAACTATCAGAAATAAATTTTTCTGATTTTTTTTTAATAAAAAGTAACATCAAATTACTTGAATTCAGCCTACTTCATCATTTGTCGCGTTTTTTTTAAACTTAAAGAAGTTTTTTTACTAATGCATTAAATGTCGTAGGATGAAACATTTTATAGGTGTTTTTATTATTTTTACAAAACAAAATTATCTTTATTATTCTAAAAGTTAAAGAAGTTTTAGTAACACCCCATAAGTCAATATTTTCAAAAAATAACAAGAAGCCGTTAAGCTTGGTTTGAAACAGCCGTGTAATATAAAAATAGCCCCCGGCCCCAAGAAGCCTAACAAAATTCTGATAAAACTAGCGCTAGCTTTAGTTTAATTTAAGGTAAATTAATTTATAAAAAAGTTAATTTTTTGTAATAACAATTTTAGGTTTCGCGTGAAAATTCACTTATTTAAAACATATTTAAAATAATTCTTCTTAGTAAGATGAACAATCAAATAATTAAATCATTGTGTTACTGTAAAAATTAAATTAACTAGATAAAAATCAATTAGAAAGATAGAAATCAGCTAAAAATACTTTGTGAAGCGGAAGCGGAACTGCTTTACAATATCGCTAATGATGATTAGCAAGTAGGCTTTTTAATCTTAACAAGTATTTAAAACAGAAAAAAGTAACTTTTAGTTAAAGGATAACAATTTTGTAAGAATCAAAAATATTTAAAGCTAGTAAACCAATATTTAAGAACTTAAAAACTTTTCTTTAAATTTAGTAACTTTCTAAATGTATATATATATATATATATATATATATATATATATATATATATATATATATATATATATACATATATATATATATATATATATATATATATATATATATATATATATATATATATATATATATCTATATATATATATATATATATATATATATATATATATATATATATATATATATATATATATATATATATATATATATATATATATATATATATATATATATAACAATACCTTGTGGCATACTTCACTATGCAAAAAAGATTCTAGTGTCCACTATGCAAAAAAGTTTTGAAACAACCCAAATTGAATTTTTTCCCATTCTAGCGTTTGTGTGTAATGTAAAAATTTTTTTTTATCAAATTTTAATAACTATTCTAGAGCTCGCTCAGAGCCCATAAAGCCCCAATTTCATGTTTAAAACAATATCTTTTTTAGTTAAAACACAGAGTAATAATTATTGTGAATCTCATTTTTCAGGTATTTAGAATTGAAATCACAGAAATCAAGTAAAACAAAAGCAGCTTGCATAATATTTGTTAAATTATCCAGTTTAACTAAGCTAGTTCTACATTTTTGATTAACAGTTATAGTCAAAGTATCAGACGAGAACCCCAAAACTAAAATTAAGACTGTCTTTCTGAATGTTATTAATGTTGGTTCATTGTCCAAGAGTTTTTTTTGCCAAAATCAGGGTATTGCTGCCTGTGATTTTCAACCTGCAGCAACCATTCTCTTTGTTCTGGATCACTGGTTATAATGATGGAAAATTCTGAAATCAGGTTAACTCCTTTTTCTGCGTTATCATTTACAACTTTTACCGTACGAACAAATTTTTCAGCTTCTATGTATCCTTGTTGCTCTGTCCACTGTTCCATTGGTTTAGCAAGCCAATCTGTATTGATGCCAAGAATGCTGAACAATGAGTGAGATTCAGGTCCCAGACGGTTTGACAAACCTGTTTGACGAGTGATTTGACGAAAAGCTGGCTTACCAAGACAAAAATTTTCGGATACTAGAATTTCCAAGAGTTTGGCTGCCATATCTTTTTTCACAGTGGAACAAACATGTTTGCTGAAGAATGCAAATGGAACTACCTCTTCTGTGAAATACCATTGGTGATTGGTTATTTTAGAAAGAATGACATCAGCAACTTCCTTGTCTAATTCTTTGTAGTCCATCATGCCGTGGATGAATTGCAGGTCATTCATAGGTGCATCAGCACCAATGCTAGCTTTTGTCCATACTGGTGTGTGGAAAAGAGAAATATATCTGTCCGTTCTAAAAAGTTTGATCGCCATCCTCTGATCATAAGGCAATTATTTAGAAAACATGAATATTTTGTTCGCATAAATGTTACATGCCATCCACCGAGCTTGGTGGATAGCTCCTGGTTTAAGAAAGTGTACACCCCACGGTGAAGTTTGCCCGAAGATGATCAGTGTGTTCTCAGCACATTCACGATAGTCATCTCTTGGAAATGTTGTAGCATCTTCCTTAACAAGTAGATATGTCAAATGCTGTATGGTCTGTTCTTTGAGGTTTTGCAATCAGGTGCCTTCAACAGCTTAAGTTTCGATTGACAACTGTTTATCCAATGCTGGCCAAGCAGTTTTAAATTCAGCAAAGAATTAATTCTCTGGACAAAAAATGTTTCCAAATAATTTCTTCCAAACTGCTCCGACAAAGATTTCAAAAATGTGATGTCGACAGGCAAGATTGAGAAGTTTTTGATCTAAGTTTTCTTTAGCAGCACCATTGTGGATGCCACTATTACTGGCAGTGGTATCAAACACCAATGTCACAACATTGTTGCTTAGATCCCAAGCTTCCAGGAGATCTTATATTGCGTTTGCTTGAGTCTCTCAACATTTGTTAAAACTATTTACGTACATTTTTTTACCTTACAGTTATAATTCAAAAAACTTTTGAAGGGGCCAAGGCTCCCCCGCTGGTTACGGCTCTGAGGTTATGTATATATATATATATAAATATATATATATATATATATATATATATATATATATATATATATATATATATATATATATATATATATATTATATATATATATATATATATATATATATATATATATATATATATATATATATATATATATATATATATATATATATATATATATATATATATATATGTATGTATGTATGAACATTTGGTTTATTTAGAATATATATGTTTTCAATATTATAAGTATAATTGATTTTTTTTAAAGTGAAGTTTTTTCAGCTCCTATAGCAACGCCCATATCAACGGCAATTTCCTGACTCTTAGTAAACTAAATTATTTATTTAGTACCTAACTGTTTTCGCAACGTTTGTTTCAATTTATGTAGTACCTTATTAACTTTTGCCACATATATTACTAATATATATGTTTTAAATGTGTTTTAAATCGAATTCTTTTTTTTGACCTTGTGCAAAACATAAAATCGAAAATGAAAACTTGAAATTTTCTGGGTGTACTCTTCTACAATTACTTTAGGGACTGTAGCAGAATCAAAGTAAACTCATAATAATATTTTAAGTTTTGAACAATTATCTTAAATAAAAGATGGATTTTTTATATTTGCTTTAACTGCTTAGATCTGCCATTATAATAGAAAAATTTTTATCAAAAATTTCCAGGCCAGTAAAATAGTTCTTAAACCTTGTAGTGCTTGTTCTTATAAGGTGATAAATTTGATGTTTACTAAGACAAAAACAAACAATTTACTTTCTCTGCTCTTTGCTAAAAATCTCAACCCATAAACCCTTCTTTGTCATCTTTTTTAATTGATTACTTTCTAAACCTGGAAAACATATATTCTCTTTTCATTGGGAGTACAGCTAATGGAATATACCACTTTAGTTAAGTAAATATTAACATTGAGAATGTCTTGTTCTTCTTTTTGATCATTTAATTAATCCATTTTAATTAAGAAACTAAAGTAAGTTTTTTTTAAAATTGCATCTAACAAACTGGTTGACTTTGTCAACCAAACTATATATTTTGACAAAAAAAAACCTAATAATGTTGGTCATTTACGAAAAGTTTAAGTAAATACCAGCTAATAATATTAATGATACAAATAACAATGATAAAAATAAGATAACCAACTAAAACAATTACAATAATGATAAGATAATTTTATAATATAAAAAAAATCAATATTTTTTTTAAACAACAATAATAATAAGCTAAAGCAGTTGGAAACTGCTTTAGTTTGTCACTATTCTATTAAATAAATCGTTCCATTAATGATAAACAACTGCATAAACAACGATGACATGTTTGTTTGATTAGATAGCGTATTCTTTGTGGGGTTTAAGAAATAGTACAACAGACATATTATAGTAGAGTAAATAGATGTAAATAAATGTAAAATTAATTTAAATAAATAATGGTACAAAACAGCAATAAGATATTATCTAACTACAGTTAAATCATATTTTGCAATGTTACCTGAAAATAAAACTATTCCTGCCTTTATTGAGTTGAATTCAATTTTTCCTTAACTGTTGGTGAATGATTAATAAAGTAAACTTAAATTCATGGAAGTTTACTATATTAAAACCATATTTCAACAGTAGGCAAAAAATAATGGCAAAGTTAAAATCAATGAAATAAAGGAATAAAAAAGAATCATTTTTTTAAATATAATTATTTAATAATACAACCAAATCAAAAACTTCAAGTCTTTGAAACCTTATAACAAAAACCTTCTTCAAACTCCAAGCATAAATAAAAAATAAATAAAATAAATCCAAATAAACAAATAAAGCTCCAGTATAAATAAAACTATAGACAAAATAAGTATAAATATAAAGAAGAAGAATAATAACGCTTTAAACTAATACTACTCTATAAGCTAATACTACTATTTAACCTAAATTTCTAGCTTATTTATTATAAACTAACTACAACTTGTAAAATCAAACAATTATCTTACTTGTAGTACAACGAAAATGATTACTTGATTTTAAATCTAATATTAAACTTAATGAAACTCACAACTGAAAATATAACTCACACACATACATATAGATACAAAACTAAAAAAAAAGGTTAACATCATAATACTATTATGATATGACTCATGTCTTTATAAAAATACAATAATATTACAATTACTATTATTAGTATTAAATGTATATTAAAATTTTATATAATCAAAATTATTAATAGATATTTTATTATAGAATTTATAGAAATGGCGCTGTAACTCATAAAAGTTGAAACTGAAATTACATTGAAATTCAGTTTATAACAGCCAAAAAGGTTAACAAGGATTATAAACAATACATAAGATCTGAGATTTGAGGTTGAAATTTAAAGTATTTATAAATGTTGCTTTTAAATCGATTTACGTTTGGAGACTCTATGATTTCTAGTGTTAGTAAATTCCAGTCATTTACAATTCTATTAGTGAAAATTTTTTGTCTAATTGTGTTATTGACTCCTTATGCATTTTTAATTTATGACTTCTTGCTTGACAATTAGTATTAAAATAGTCAATTTGGTTATGCAAATTTAGTTCATCAATTTGTTTTACTAACTTGAACATTTGGATTAATTCACCTTGTCTTATAAATATATAATAAGTTTTGTAAACTATATATATATATATATAAAATATATAAATGTAAAAAATATATATATTAAAAAAAAACTTAGTATATGAAATATAGAATGATTATATATTTCATATACTAAACTTTATTTTATTTTATTCTTATTCACTCCAACAAGGCTGTAAGCAGCCACTATTAATATAGGAGTAACTGGAAAAAATTAGAACTATAGAGCTAGGAAATGGTTGACTTAAAAAAGTTAAAGGTTGTATGAGTCAGGAAAACAGGAAGATGGGAGAGAGTCACAAAGGGTTGAAGTGCGGGGAAAAAAAAGACATATTTGCCTAATTACTAGTATGTTTTTTTTTAATGCAGTATATTACTGTTGATAGGAGCTATCATCTCTAGTTCCATCTAAAACTAACTAAATTAGTTATTATAATATTATTATTGTTGTAGTAAATATTATTATTAAATAATAATAATAATAATCATAATAACTAAATTCAGGAACTAATAATAATAACACTCTTACGAATAAAAACTATGGTGACAGTATTTCTAAAAGTAACTTTAATTTTACAAAATAAAACCTCTTTTTCACTAAAAACTCTTCAAGTTCTTATTTCGTCTTACTTCAAAACGTCCGCAATCTTATTTAAGCTATTTTGTCTGATGAAATTTCACGTTGTTCAAAGCGGACAACATACTCCAATGTTTGACAATCTACTCCGACGGACAGTTTTCTCCGAGACAGTTCTCAAAACGACTACAAAACCTGGCCAGTTTTTTGCAACTAAATATTATTTCCGTGGTCAGTAATTGAGAGCGATCCTAAAGGTGAACCTTATTGAAATATATTTTTTCTGATGTAGTTGGCTGAAAAAATGGTGTAATCATGACTGTTAACAAGCAAAAAAGAAATCTACATTTGGATTATGTTCCAATGTCTTTTTTAATTCAGAAATAGATAAAAACCTTTATCAAGGATACCTTTTGACAACATCTCTGAAAAAGGAAAAAAGCTATTCTTAAGTAAGACGTCGATAAATCAACTCTTTCTAACTTCATTCGTAGCAGTCAATAAACAACAAGCATATTAAAGAATAAATGATCAAAATATTATTCTTTTTTTGAATTGACTAGTAATTTTTTCCAATTACTCTTTGAAAACTCCCAGTTACTTTGAAAAAAGCTTCATTGATATTAGCTTTTTTAATTCTGAAGAAATTGGGTTGCTCCTTATTATGATTGGTGACAAATCATTGTTAATGTGTTGATGTGTATGCGGAAGTGGTGTAGTGATAGAGCGCTTGCTTCATAAGCGAGAGGTTCTGAGTTCGATTCCCACCACGTCCCTGGTAGTACCGCGCTCAACTGGTTTCTCTGCGCAGCTGCCTTGTTCGTCAAGGTTTGTGTTTCGGAGTTATAGAGTTGGGAGAGGGTTTTAACCACAAGTAGCCTCCTCATCTGAAGTGGCTTTCTTGGCCTTGGGGAGGAGAAATACAGGAAAAAAAAAAAAAAAAGGCTACCTCTATTTATATTTACGCAAATGAAATTTTTGAACACATTCTACATCATAGTAATCAATTAAAGCAACATATTGAGCTTAACGCTAGATCTTGACCAAATTAACTAAGTTTCCATTTAAACTAAAACTAAATAAAGCTATTAGAACAACTAAATGATCTATGATCGTTAAACTTAATGAGACATGTACCATTTAACAAAAAACTGTGAAATAGAATATTTATAAAAATATAGTTGCTTTTTTGTTAATATATACAGTGTTTTGTTAATATTTATAAAGATATAGTTGTTATTTTTTTAATATAATAATTCAATAATTATAAACATATATATATGTATATATATATATATATATATATATATATATATATATATATATATATATATATATATATATATATATATATATATATTATATATATATATATATATATATATATATATATATATATATATATATATATATATATATATATATATATATATATATATATATATATATATATATATATATATATATATATATATATATGTTTTACCAAAATCATAACTGCAACAAAACTATATAACATCTTTTAGAATATATAATATATACTTTACACTTTAAATAATATATAATATACTATAATATCATATTTTATATAGCAATGTTACTATTATTTCATATAAGATGTTATGTCATTAATAATTATGTTATTATAATAACATCTTAATATATATAAAATTAATACTTTAAGCTTAAGTTATTTATTAATATAACATCTTAATTCTTATCATAAAGATGTACCAATATTTATTAATAATATCACATCATAGTGCAAATAATTTAAATATATTAATTTTCTAATTTATGCTGTTATACTACAATTATAAGATAATAAATTGATCATATAATTAAAAAAAATACTATGATATTATAATACAAGATGCTTTATTACTATAATTTATAACAATAACATTTAAATATTAGATGTTATTAAGTTAATAAGTTGTTAAATTATTATGATGCATTTATATTTGTGTTAATATCTATAAAAATTTGTATACTTATTTGATATGAGCATAAGGATATGCATGAGTTTGAAGTAGCATAATACTTAAACAAGTCCTACATAAAACATCAAAAAAATCCATACTTAAAATTTAAGTTATTTAATAATATAACATCTTAATGCTTGTCATAAATATGTTATACCAACATTTATTTATAATATTACATCATTATGCATATAATTTAAATATATTAACGTACTATTTTATGCCGTTATATTACAATTATAAGATAATAAAATGATCATATTATACAAAAAGATAACAATATTAATACGATTTCATAATACAAGATGATTTATTACTACATTTATAATAATTACATCTAAATATTAGATGTTATTAAGTTAATAAGTTGTTAAATTATAATGATGCATTCATATTTGTGTTGATATCTATAATTTCTTTGTAATAATATATGCAATCTTTATACATAAATTGGGTTGACTCGTATTTTATGTTAATAAACAAAAAAAGTAAAAAAGCGTAACATTTTCATTGAGAAATAAAAAGTAGTTTAAGAATTTCTTTTGTTTTTGGAATATTCAAAAAAAAAAGAGTTTGCATAATTTTTAACTTAGAAGTATTCAAAGAAATGGATTTTAAACATATTTTAGCAATTGTTGCATAATGATGCAATAATTATGCGGTTTTCTTTTAAATACGCAAAGTTGCGCTTTTAACTTTTTATTTAACGTACATAAAATACGATTTAACCTATAAATTGTATATATTAATTTATAGTAAAATTCTATATAAATCTGACAATATATGCATCATAATAATATTGCAACATTTCTTATAGTTAGTAATTTTAAAGTTACGCCTAAGTTAAGGCAGCTCATAGCTAACCTAACTTTTCTTGCTTAAATTGAGCTGAGCAAATTTTCAAAAAGTTTGGTGAATACAATTTCAGTTTGTTGAATACCGATATTTTTGCGCTGAACTTATGAAAAAACTTACATTAGTTTAGTTAAACGCAACAGCGCAAGTTTCATGAATACGAATTTCACTGTTTCGAATTACGCCTAACTCACGACAAACTTTCGCAAAAATATAGTTTGCTGATAACGCTCCCTGGAGCTTACAGCAGATATTTTTGATTTTGACAGATTACAACTTTTTAAATAAAATATAAGATCACCTGAAATTTTAAATGGTAACAGTTTTTCACCCAAATTATCTATTTTTTCAGGTGTTTTAGACTGGTTTTAAACAGTATTTGAGTTCTCGTACCTCAAAGTTGCTAATTTAGGCAATATCAGACAAAATTTTGGAAAGTTTAAGGTGCTACAGTTCAATACCAACTGACAAGCTGTGCCAATTTTTTGTTACTTTTGTGTATTTAGAGTAACTGCTTTCAGAAAAATTTAAAATTATGTGTTGAAATTTATTTTAGCGCTTGCAGCAGCCTGTTAAAATATCACTTTTTAAAAAAAATTTGATATATAAAATTTAAATATCTTTACTCTATCTTATGACAAAATTGTAGCCCTATGACTTAGTTATATAATTTTGATTTATCCCTGATTAAATGTAATCAATTTTCCCTAAAATAACATTATCAGTGTCTTAACTTAAATTGTTTAATATGATTTTATAATATATATTTTATAATATATAATTTGCTTGTTGGTTGCATTTTAGACAGTTTTAATCACATTTGTACTTGAGAGTTCATTTTTACTGGAAAAATATAAAAAAAGTTTTATTTTAGATTATAATGTTACGTAATTAACCCTCAATTTTAATATTTTTAGATTAGTAAAAAACGTCAGAGAAACTTTGTGTGAGAAGAGTTTTAAATGATGATTGTGATATAGTGATAGTGATTGTGATATTGTCATACTGTAGAATGGTAGGAAGAATAAGACTAAAAGATACTGAAGTTTTAGTTCAAAGGATAGGATACGTTTTCGAACCAAATGAAAAGATATGTTTTTATCTGAATTTAGTCAATATGAAATTTATGAATCTGAAGAGTTTACGAAACAATGTCTAGGAAAAAAAGATTTTGTTTCAGTGCGTATAAATAATGTAAAAGTTTATAAACAAAAAGGTTCAATATTAGTTCGATTAAAAGAACTTTATCTTGAGTTTAAAAAGCTATACTCTACACACAAAGTTGGATTCAGCAAGTTTCGCGAACTAAGGCCAAAGTGGTGCATCACAGTTGACAGTAGTGGAAGTCACTCAATTACGTGTGTTCAAAATGTTAAGTTGATGTGCGCTGCTTTATCTAAGGGCCATTTAATATATTACAAAGATTTAATGAAAGTATGTGTTTCTAAGATAGATATTCAAAGCTGTATGTTTCATCTATGTTCTAACTGCCCCGGTAAAGTAAATTAGAAAACTTACACTTAGATCAACACACTTGTCTAATTCTTATGGATTTTGCACAGAACTATAGTTTTCTTGTGCAAGATGCTGAATTACAGGCAAGCCAATCATCCATTTACCTTACATCCTTTTTTGTTTATTACAAAGATGAAAAAAATCAACTCAAATGTGAATGCTATTGTACAATTTCTGACCACCTTCGCCATAACCAAACAATAGTTCACAATCAATATAGTAAAATACTTCAGTGATGGTGCTGTGTCACGGTACAAAAATTACAAATGTCTGTTAAGCTTAATGTAACATCTTGAAGATCACAATATAAATGCTGAGCATCACTTCTTTGTTACATCCAATGGGAAAAGTCCATGTGATGAAACAAGAGGAACTCTAAATAGAGAAGCAGCAAAAGCAAGTCTACGAGCAGCAAATGCAAACCAGATTCTTACACCAAATGAACTGTTTACATGGGCTAAAAAAAACGTTAAAGGTGTTAACATATTTTACATTTCAAGTGATGATATCAATAACCAAGAAACTTATTTTAATCTAAATTTGCTGAATAATATTAACTTGGCAAAAAAAATCCTTCAAACTTTCAACCTGGTAAATACATTGCATGTTTTTACGATGATGAATGGTACATAGGACTTGTGCTTGAGATTTGTAATAAAAACCAAGATGTTAATGTAAAAATAATGCATAGAAACAAATTAAATTTAAATTGGACCAGTGATGACAAAGTAATATGTCAAATAAATGCTCCAGCCATTTAGGGTAGAAGTGCTCGTAACTACAAACTTCCTAACAATCATAAGGACAGTTTTATAAGTAATGTAAACCAGAGATAATGAAATTAGTGTACTTGTGTTTCATGTGTATGTACACTACTTTCAGCATTTTTAATTTTTATTTTTATTTTTTGAAACGTAATATAACTTACGGTATTTCCTAAAGGAAATATTTCATGGGTATTCCATGAAAAACCCATGGAATTCCATGAATAAACCATTGTTTTCCCATGGAAAATGGAAATTCCATGAAATTTCCATGGGTGAATTTCCAAGAAAATTGAAATCCCATGGAATTTCTATGGGTGAACCATGTTTTTTTTTCATACCTCAAGTTGCACCATCGGTTTAACGAATGCGCTTATAAAGATGCCGCCGCAATTCGTAGAGTTAAAATAATTTCTAACTTGAGTAAACAATATTTTCTGCATTCTTCTGTTTTTCTGTATTTAGTAATAGATCATATTTTTTTTATAATGCATTGCATTCAATATGATTCAAACTTAACATATAGACATGAACAACAAGACATATTTGCAATAGTTAGAATATAATAAATGTATGCATTTTATAATGCATCATAATATGATATTACCAGAGATGTTGGTCTTCAGAATTAAATCTTGGTCCCAAAACGTCTCAAAACTTAACTGTCTTGTTCTTAGTCTTGCTATCGAATCGAAATGCCTTGGTCTTAGCCTTGGCCTTTACTGTCTTTACTTCTCTCGACGTTTTCATATTATAATGCATTATAAAATGCATATATATAAATATATATATATATATATATATATATATATATATATATATATATATATATATATATATATATATATACATATATATATATATATATATACATATGTATATATATATAAATATATATATATATATATATATATATATATATATATATATATATATATATATATATATATATATATATATATATATATATATATATAACTTATTATTTATATATTTAATTATACATCATTTATGCATATACTTATTCCAGTTATTGCCAATAGCTTTGCTTACTTTGCGTAACTTGCAAGTATATCAAGTGAACCAGTTTGATTTTTAATGTTTACAACAAATATTTTAGTTTTGATGTACATTTGATAACTAGGGTATTAATACACTAGTTATCTAATGTACATTAAGACTAATATAATAATTATTATTTATAAACTTTGGCATTTGTATAATTCGGACATATATAAAATATAATTATTATTATAAAACATATCTAATATATTAGATAAGCTTGGACAAGCAGTGTATTGGATAAGATTAGATAGCTAATATACGAAAAAAATGATAAATGTTTTATGCAATTTTAATTCTGTTAAGTTGTTTTTGTCTTTTTGTTGATGCGACTATTCAAGTGGGCACTTTGTTAGCGACTAGATCTAGTAGGGTATATTTATTATGTTTTTTCTTTACTATTAAATAGAAGAATTATTAGAATATGTAAATAATGAAATAGTTTCTGAATAAATCCTTTTTTTTTTACTTTATTATTTTATTTAAGTTACTACATTATATGCCAACAGGTTTGACTTAAATGTGTAAATAATGTTGTTTATCATTTATAACCTTATCAGTCTTTAAATGCATTTAATATTTATAATAGTAGTTCAAAAGCTGTCAAAATAAAATGGTGAATTGAGTTTGAATTAATCATAAAAGGTAAAGGCTTAATCTTTGAAGTGCTCGCCTTAAGTAAAAATAAATGAATTTATGCATACACTTTAATATTTATGTTTTTACTTTACTATACTTAATAAACTACATATTTATTATATTTGTTATGTTTTAAATAGTTAAGTAAAAAAACAATAAATTTTTGAGCTTAATAGTGTATAAGTTCTTTTATTTTAACCTTATCATGTTATTTAAATTACTGCATTATTAGCAGGTTAGTTTGACTGGTGATGGAAATAATGCTTTGCATCTTTCAGATAGACAGAACGAAGAAGAAAGTTTTTTTAAATTATAATTTATAAGTAGTAATATATATTGCTGCTGCCTTGTTTTATTTAAATGTTACCAACATACAGTTAAAATTTATTTATGTGCATAAATTTTTTTATTTTGACTTTATTATTTTATTTAAATTACTACACTGTAAGCATTATAAGGTCTGACTGGCAATATAAATTTTTAATTTATTTATTTAGCCGTACATTTACAAGTTCCGTTTTAAATAATATATATAAAGATGGCAAGGACGTGAAGAAAACAAGTTTGTAAATGATGTTGTACATTATTCAGAAAGTTCAGACAAAGAAGAAAGTTTTTTTCAAAATTACAATTTAAAAGTAATACTATATTTGTTGCTGCCTTGTACTATATATATGATACTAACATTTATATATGTATATAGTTTACATAAATCTTTTTATTTGAACTTTATCATTTTATTTAAATAATATTATAGGCAGGAATAATTTACAGGAAATATAAATGATGTTGTACATCATGCAGATAGCTTGGGCGAGAAAGAGGGTATAATGTTATAATTATTGTTTATAAATAATGATATATTCATTGTTACTTTATTCTATATAAATGTTACCCAACATTTAACAACATTTATATAGACTGTTCAAAAGTTGTGTGTTAATGTGTAATTATAAAGTAAGTTATTATACAAAATAATTATAAGTATAAATGAATTAGTAAATAGAAAAATTAGTAAGTATGTATATATTAATTGTCTGTTATCTAGGTTAGTGAAATAGACAATAATACTTTGGTGAAAACAATAATGAATATCAAAATGTGAATGATTTTTGACGTTTTTATTTAACGTTTATCTGGTTATACAGACACATTTCGTGGTGTAAGCGCACTTAAAAATGGTCTTGATGCTTTTTTGGATGGAATATGTTGTATTGATGATTCTTTTTAATTTGTTGAAACTTGAAATTATTAATTATCAAATTTATATATCCTATTTTTATCAAATAGTTAAGATAAAGTAATAAACATGTAAACTGTTATATTTTCTGTAAATATTGCTTTTTTAATCTATTTCAATTGTTTATCACTCTATTTAAATCACTTATAGTATGATATTACTTATAATTTTTTATTTTCAGTATGTTTTATTAAAATATATGTATCTATTAAAATTTTATTTTCATTTTTGACATTTTTCAATTTGTTTGACAATTCAAATAACATTAGATCAAAAAAACTGGAATACAAAACTTCTATTTTGCTATGGAAAATCCATAAGTTTTCCTGGAAAGGTGTTCCAAATACACATGGAAATTCCATGTCTTTTCCGTAGACGGAAAAACCATGGAGTTTCCATGGGTATTTAGAACACTTTTCCATGGAAAAATCATGAGTTTTCCATTAAGAACTCATATGTTCTTCCATGGAAAACTTATGGGTTACCTATGGAAAAGTCATGAGTTTCTCATGGAAAACCCATGGTTTTTCCATGAAAACGTGTTCCAAATATACATGGTTTTTCTATGGTTTTTTTTTTATAGTTTTTTTATGGAAATTTTTCGTAAGGGTAAGGTATCCTTTTAAACTAAAAAGCATTGCACTCAAAGTGCTAAAATTATGTCATAAAATAGAGTGTAGGTCTTTGAATCTTTTTTGGTGATTTTCTATATGTTGAACCTTGCCAGTAAAAAGTTTCATAATTTATTTTAACATTCTACTCTACTTTCTGTGCATACAAAGTAAATGTAATTTATCGTATTTTTTTAAAAAAGTGATATTTTAAGAGACTGCTTTAAGTGCTAAAATAAGCTTTAACACAATTTTAATTTTTCCCGCATATGGTTACTCTATATACTCAAAAGAAACAACAAATTGGCACAGCTTGTTTGTTGGTATTGAACTGCAGCATATTAAAGTTTCCAAAATTTTGTTTAATATTGCGTTAATTAGTAACTTCGAGGTATAAAAACTCAAAAATTGTTTAAAATCAGTCAAAAACACATGCAAAATTGGATTATTTGGGTGAAAAACTATTAACTTAAAAAATTCATGGTGATCATTGTTTTTATTTACAAAGTTAAGCACTGTCAAAAATCATAAAAGGCTACTGTAAGCTCCAGATACTCAAATTTTTCTGATTTTTGTCATTATTAAATCAATCATAACTTTGGAACGGTTCGGCCAATCAACCTGAAATTTTGAGGTTTGTATTTTTTTCATAAATACTGTGGGTAGTCAAAATCTAATGTAGTACCCTGGGGACCATTAGATGATTTGAAATGGAATGACCCATATCTTAAACATTCTTAAACATTTATATATTCGAAATATGTTTATACATATTTATCAAATACTACTATCTTTTTTTATATAGTTGATTGCATACAATAGTTTATAAATTAACTGATTAAAATCAACATAATAAACTGTATAGACAATACAAACAAACAAAAATATCATAAAATTATCTTTAAAAAAAATCTGTAACAACTACCATAGCAACATGATTAAATAAAATATCATGCATAAAAAATAATAAACAGAAAAAAAAAATGACTTTTTTAATATCGTAAAAAGAAAGAACAACTTTGCAAATACCGTAAAAAGAACAAACATATTTATAAATTCGTAAAAATGACATAAAGAGTAATAATAATACATATATGTAAGTTTTACAAATTCTACAAAAATATTTTTCACTATTCCAATGTAAAATATTATTTTTGAACACCTGGAGACTTTTTGAGCACATGGTTTTATTGTCAAGGGAATTCCAGAGCTTGGTGGCTCTATATAAGACATTATTTGTATTAATGATTAGAGCCTTTGGGCGGTAGCATCAATTTATTGCATCATCTAATATAAAATAGTAAAGTTTTCTTTATAAATAAACCCTTCATAAATTCAGGGTTTAAACCATTAAGGGATTTAAAAATTTAATCATTAAAAATCGCAAATTTCGAAGATGGATTCTTGGGTTATTATATAATTTTAACATTTGATCCAAAGACAAATCAAATCTTTTATGGACTACGTGAGTGGTTTTTTATAAATTTTATTAATAAAGTTGTCATTGTATATCGAGCAAAACATCCAAATCAAAGCGCAGTATGAAAAATTTGGCAAGATATAAGCGTTTAATAATAGAGTTGCTTGTTTATAAGATATAAAACTTTTTATTCGAGACAGGGCAAAGCACTTACTTTTTGCTTTTCCGCATAAAGCTTTAATGTCATAACCAAACTTTAAATCCTTATCAATTGCCTTGCTTTTTTTAACATGCAACTACACTGAGAAAGGATTGTCTGAGTTTCAGAGAATTATCTCCACTTCTGACGGCAAGAAGTGTATTATTAAAGATTAAATATAAGATGTACACTATGTGAGTCCAGATATAACGATGCATAGCAGTAAAAAATATGCAATAAAGGTGATGTCCATCTAATGATGTCCAATATTTGAAAAGAATTGAAAAGATAACAACAAGATGGACGTTTGGTGTAACTCTAAAAACAAGAAAAGAAATAGTGATCTTATATAGATATTATTATTAATGAGTGTTTCTGAGAGGGTGCATCAGGGAAGATTAAAGTGATTTAAAGATGCAGATGATCAAGTATTGGCGTCTAGAGTTAAAAGTTTCAGGCAAATAAATTAGAAGTAGAAGCTGAAAACTTGGAGATGGTGTGTTACAGGCAACATGAAAACAGTTAAGCAAAGAAAATGCTAATGATCTTTTTCTTTAACAGATAAGATGTTTATATTTTGATTAGATGTATATATATGAATCATGCCAAAATCATTTACTTGTTTTCCTGTTTATTGAAATTTTGTTCAATTATTATAAATTAACCTAGCCACTAGGATGCACACTCCAGTGTATTTTAGTGCCGGTCCCAAGCCCGGATAAATAGGGAGAGTTGCGTCAGAAAGGGCATTCGGTGTAAAAACTGCGCCAAATCATATGATGCAGGTCAACAATGGGAATTTTATACCAGATTGGTCGGGGCCCGGGTTAAGAACAACTACCTCTAGTGCTGTTGCCCAACAGGGCATTAGTGGAAATTGGGTTAATGTTGGGACAAGGAGGAGGAGGAAAGGGGGAAGAGAGCTCTGAAGCTGAAAAAGAGGAGGATGACCAGGTTAAATTTAGTACGTTGAATGTGGGCTCTATGACCGGTAAAGGGAGAGAGCTAGTAGATGCAATGGAGAGGAGGAAGTTAGACATACTGTGTGTACACGAGACCAGGTGAAAGGGCAGCAAGGCCAGTAGCATTGATTGTGGCTTCAAACTCTTCTATCATGGTGTCGACAAGAAGAGAAATGGAAAGGGGTAATTCTGAAAGATGAGTTTAATAAGAGTGTAGGGGAGGTAAAGAGAGTAAGTGACAGAGTGATCTGTGTCAAGTTAGAAATTGATTTATGGAGTGGTGATAAATGTCATCAGTTCTTATGCTCCTCAGATAGGTTGTGATATGGAGGAGAAAGAAGAATTCTGGAGAAAGTTAGATGAAGTTGTTCTACTAGTTCCTACAAAAGAGAGAATGATTCTTGGAGCAAAGGGAACAGTGGTGATGAGGAGGTGATGAGTAGGTATGGGGTTAAAGAAAGGAATACAGAAGGACAAATGGTGGGAGATTTTGCAAAAAAAGTAAAGATGGCTGTAGTTCTCACTTATTTTAAGAAAAAGGAAGAGTACAGGGTGACGTATAAGAGTGGGGGAATAGGCACACAGGTCGACTTTATCGTCTGTAGGAGAAGAAACCTGAAAGGGGTAAGTGATTGCAAGGTGGTACCAGGAGAGAGTGTAGCTAAACAGCATAGGATGGTATTATGTAGGATGGTTTTCGAGGTGAAGAAGAAGAAGAGAGTGAGAGCAGAACCTAAGATCAGGTGAGGACTGTTGTGTAAAGTTTAAGAATGAGTTGAGACAGACACTGGATGGTTGTGTTCTTGATACCTGGGATGAGATGTCAAATGCAGTGAGGAATGTGGCTAGGAAGATACTTGGTGTGACATCAGGACAGAAAAAGATAGACAAGGAGACGTGGTGCTGAAATAAGGAAGTTCAGGAAAGTTTAAGAGGAAAGCAGTCGGCTAAAAAGAAATGGCATCTCCAGCAAGATGAAGAAAGTAGACATAAGTACATAGAGATGTGTGGCAAGACAAAGAGAGCACTGGCAAAAGCTAAAGAAAAGGCATATAGTAATCTGTATGAGAAGTTGAACACTAAGGAAGGGGAAAAAGATTTGTACATATTGGCCAGACAGAGAAACCGTGATGGGCAGGATGTGCATCAGGTTAGGATGATTAAGGATAAAGATAGAAATGTGTTGTCTAGTGAGGAGAGTGTCTTGGGAAGGTGGAAGGAGTACTTTGAGGAACTGATGAGTTAAGAGAATGATAGGGAAGGAAGGTTAAAAGAGACAGAGGTTGTGAATCAAGAGGTTCCTCAAGTGAGCAAGGAGGAAGTAAGGGCTGCAATTCGGAGAACGAAGTGTGGTAATGTAGTTGGACCGGATGATATTCCAGAGGAGGCATGGAAATGTTTGGGAGAGATAGCAATGGAGTTTTTGACAGCGTTATTTAACAGAATCTTGGAAAGTCAGAAGATGCCTGAGGAGTGAAGACATAGCATAATGGTGCCAATTTTCAAAAATAAGGGCGACGTTCAGAGCTGTAGTAATTACAGGGGAATAAAGTTGATCAGTCACAGCCTGAAAATCTGAGAAAGAGTAGTGGATACTCGGCTTTGAAGAAAAGTAAAGATCTGTGAGCAGCAGTATGGTTTCTTGCCAGCTAAGTGCAACACAAATGTCATGTTTACTCTGAGAGTGTTAATGGAGAAGTTTAGGGAAGGACAGAAGGAGTTACATTGTATGTTTGTGAACTTAGAGAAAGTTTATGATAGAGTTCCGAGACATGAGCTGTGGTATTGTATGAGGAGTTTACGAGTATTGGAAAAGTATGTGAGGGTGGTGCAGGATATGTATGAGAACAGTGTGACAGCAGTAAGATGTGCAGTAGGAATGACAGACAGGTTAAAAGTGGAGGTAGGACTACATCAAGGATCAGCCCTGAGTCCCTTTCTGTTTGCAATTGTCATGGACAGACTGACAGACGAAGTTAGACAGGAGTCTTCTTGGGGATCAGCCCAGAGTCCCTTCCTGTTTGCAATTGTCATGGACAGACTGAAAGACGACGTTAGAAAGGAGTCCTCTTGGACTATGATGTTTGCTGATGATATTGTGATCTGTAGTGAGAGTAGGGAGCAAGTGGAGGTAAACTTGAAAAGATGGAGTTATGCTTTGGAAAGCAGGGGGATGAAAGTGAGCAGGAGTAAAACAGAATACGTGAGTGTGATAGAAAGGGCAGATGGTGGACAGGTCTAGTTACAAGGAGTTGATTTGGTAAAGGTTGACGAGTTTACCTACTTAGGGTCGAGGGTACAGAGTAATGGAGAAAGTGAAAGAAGAGAGGTAAAGAAGAGAGTGCAGACAGGGTGGTGTGGATGGCACAAAGTGTCTGGTGTGATCAGTGAGAAGGATGTCGGCTAGAATGAAGGGTAAGATCTATAGGACGGTAGTGAGACCTGTTATATTGTATGGTCTGGAAACAGTGTCACTGACAAAGAGACAAGTGAGGGAGAAGGAGATGTCTGAGAAAGTTTTGGGGATGGAACTTCCAGGTAAGAGGAGGAGAGGTAGACCTAAGAGAAGGTTTATGGATGCAGTGGTAGAGGATATGAGAGTGGCTGGTGTGTCAGTGGAGGACACTTATGACAGGGCTAAATGGAGGAGTTTGATCCGCTGCACAGTGGGCGAAATTTCAAAAAACCTGGCCAAAAGTCAAAAAATGATTATAATTAATGGAAAATTTCTGTAAAGCATTTTTTTGAATCCCTTTGAGTTTGACATAAGTGTACCAAAATTCAATAATGGTAGATCCAAAATGGCGGTGTTTTAAAAACAATCATTAGAAATGCCTTTGGGCTTTTGTGTTTAACCAATTAGTTCTAATTTGACATTTAAGTTCAATAGACTAATGTATTATTTACATTACATATATAAACATTATATATAATACCAATATATAATGTATTATGACTGTATTATTATGCCGCAATGTTAAAAAAAATAAATTGAAAAATTCATTATTTATTCTACTTATTTATTTGTTCAAGGAAAACAAGGAAAACTTTTATTTCCATTATTTATCATAATTGTTTCATTTATATTACTTTAAAATAAATCACCACTGTCATCTGAATCATTTATTGTTGAAATATTGTTGATAAACTCAATCACAGACGAATGAGTTTCAGAGTTTTCGTTAACCTCCGGAGGTAATAACATTTGTAAAGCTTGAGAAGACAAAGATCTGCAAACTTTTGCATGAGATTTTAAAAGTGAAGATATTGCAGGATCTGACGAAACCAGAAGTCTGCAAAAAACGACATGCATTGTATTTTTTCTGGAATTTTTCCTGGAGAAATCTTCGCGATATTTTTTTAAGTCTTTGTTTCTTGATTCCTGTGCATCCTCAGATAGTTGTCCTATGGGTAGTATTGCTGTTTTTGTTATTAAGGCTCCATGAATAAGTACTTTGTGTACTGTTGTAGGCATGTTGTACCAAGGATACTTTTCAACAAAAAGTAGTGCAGTTTCGGTAGAATAGTTATCGAGTTTGTCTGCGTCTATTGGAAAGCCACTAGATAATACCTGTAAAATTACATGAAACTGATTTATTAGTTATAAATCCACTCCTAGAATATCAGCAGACACTTGTGAGTTTTTAAAAAATCTTCAAGCTGTATTTCCGTCATTTGTATTACCGCATCCTGGTTTCGGTCGATCAACTATTAACCCTAGCTGCAGCTTAAAAGCATTCTGGATTAACAATTTTTGTTGTAATATTATACTTTTTTCAATGTCAGAACGTGCTTGCCATTTTTTTATTCCAAGTTTATACCCAAGATGCAAAAAACATTCAAAAAAGCGAATCCATGCGTGCAACGTTGATAAACCGTATTCCAATTTTGATTCGTCAACTTTTATTTCTTTAACGAAATTGATATTATTGAATTGACTCGAAGTAGCAGAACACAAATAACACCGCATTGTTGATTTCGTCAATGTTATTGCATTGCAAACTTTTCCGTCAATCATTGTCATAACCAATTTATAATGTATTTTAATTTCTATTTCATGTTGAACAATGATGAGAGGAACCAGTGATTTAATTTTATCTTCAATATAGTCTTTTTCATTAATGCTTGTTTGGACATTTTCGTAAAGAAATTGAAGTCTGATAGGTCGGGAAAATCGAGTAGATGAGGGTGTCCTATTTTTCCATTGAATAATATCTTGACCTAAAACTGAATTTGTACACAAAAGTTGTAATGGTACAAGTGAAGTCAGAAAAACATTTGCATCTGAGTTTCTTCGATCGGCAAATCTCTGTTTATATTCGCTATGACCGGAACTGCCATCAAACCCCCACTTAAGAATTAAAATAAAATTTGATAAAATATTTACATTCAAGGAGTCAATTACATTTTGTTAAGTTTTTATAATTCTTAAACAAGTGTGATTTAATAATGATTGCAGTTTTACTTCGGCGCTTATTTCAGTTACCGTTATATCTTCAGGGTAACACATTTTCTTGGCTTCTTTAAGTTTTTCGTAAGATGGTAAAAAAGAAGAGCTATTCGCAATTGCAGCACTTCTTATAAAGCAATATTGATGTTTAGAAAGCTTTGCTTCCATTAGTATAGAAAGAGCTGTTTCAGCACATAGTTCAGATGTTTGTGAAATTTGGGACAATTTAAGGCTCTCTATATAGTTTGCGACTCGGTGTTGAATTGTGGAAGGTAAATCTTTAACTGTAACTCCGGCATTGCATGCTCCTGAAGCCCAAAGACTCATCTGAGAAGCAAATGCTAACTCGGATGAACTAAATGTCGAACGCATTTCCTCTGTTTTTCGCCGTTTCGTTCGTTCACTAGCTTCATCAAAATTCAAAGGTGGTCGACCCATCGCACTATGGCTTTTTCTCTCTTTATTTCGTGCTTGAACAATCTGAAATTATTTAAATGTTTAGTAAACATAAAAAAGTTTAAAATTATAATAGAGATAAGCATTAAATAACTTACACAAATATTTGTTGAGGCTTTTAACCAAGTGTCATGTATCTTCAAAAATATTTTTTTTGTTCGGTTACTACTTTTCCATTTTATTTTTAATTTTGTCAATACATTTTTTAGTTTCTTTTTATCATCTGTTGAAAATTGGAAACAAATTTTTCTTCCTGGACACAACTGTGATTGCAAAATATTAAGCTGGTCATCTAGATCTGAAGATAACTCGTTTTTTAGAATTTCAAAAATTTCAATTCGAGGAATTTGCAAATGATCTTTTTGTGAACCTTAGATATTAATTGAAAATATAATAATTGAAAAAATCATTAAAAAATTATAACTTTACTAAACTAATTAAAATTAAAGTAAAAAGTAATCGATAATATATTATATTATATAAATTCGATATATAAGAGAAAGGTAAAATATACTGTTAATCATATGATTGTATATAGATATAGTTATTATGTTTTTTGAGAAACTGATTTTTTAAAATTCAATAAAACTATACAAAAATTGTCGTAGCTGAGGTAAAAAAGACGTCGTAACCGAGGTAGTTTGTCTCCCCCCCCCCTCCCCCTACACTTACAGTGTAGGGGGGGGGGGGAGACAAACTACCTCGTAAACTTTGTCAAAATCTCATTCATGAGTGCTACTAATTTTTTTGTCGTTTTATTGCACTTAACAAAATCAGTTTCTCAAGAAACATAATAACTATATCTATATACAATTTGACTGATTTTGTAAAGAAAACAAAACACCGCCATTTTGTTTACTAAAAAACACGACTAGCACTACACAATATAAGTTAATGAAATAATAGGCAAAAAAAGGTGCCTTTTCTTTTAATCAATCTTAAGAATACACTTTTATGAACAACATCCAAATTATAACTAAGCGGAATCCCATGGGTTCACTACTTTTTCAATGCTTGAAAAATAGGTTAAAGAAAATAAATAAACTTTATTCTGTACTTTTTTGTTCGCACTTTTCGCATAAAATTTAGAGAAATAATATAAAACTTTTTACTAAAATGTTATATAAATACCTTGAATAGTATCGTCCATAGTTAGTTTTTTAGTAACGATAAATAACTTTTTTGTAAACGATACTTATTTGACCACATTTTTTTTTGTTTTTAAAATGCCTATTAAGTGTTTTTAATAACAGATGTTTAACTGCGTAGATTTAGGTAACTTTAAAATTTATTCAATTTTTTCTTATACAATTAAATGCAACAGGGCTTTGTTTATGTAGTTTCAAAATAATAAAATCACAATAGTGATTTTTTTTTTTTGACTTTTGGCCAGCTTTTTTGAAAATTAGCCCACTGTGCGCTGTTGCGACCCTTAAACGAGAAATGCCGAAAGAAAAAGAAGATGAAGAAGTTCAAATATTATAAATTCAGGAAAAAGTTGATTATATGCTGTGTTACTTACGGAACGCAAATAAACATTGCATTAAATCTGTTGTTTTTAGTTCAATATTTCAAGCCAAACATTTAACCTACATAAACTGGCTACTTAAAATAAATCAAGTGGTTATTATTCTACATAAACTTATTCAAAATACTGTTTTAGCTTGTTGTGGATTTGAAGGATAAATGACAATAAGTGAATTATACTTTTTACTAACTAAAACAATAAAAAGATATATTAATATAACAGCAATAATAATGTTCAATTTCATCACATTCTCCCCAACATCTTTAACGCATACGCTTTGTTTGGGCATAATTTTATGAATATTCGGCAACATTTTTTTTTTTTTGTGAACTTTTTAAGAACTTTTAAATAGACAGCTAAAGTTTTTTGCCTTTACTTCTTTATCTTTTTTTGGAAAGTTATTACTGCCGTAGGAATATTTCTATAAATTTATTGTAGGCAGAGTTAATGTGTCCGTGTTTGCATGCAATATATATTTATTACCAATTTTATGCCGCTATTGATTTTTAAAATTTTTTTGAAGATGGTTTATTTCTACTTCTTTTAAAAAATGTTTTTTTGCTAAAGTAAAAGCAAAGCACCAATTACTTTCTTAGGGTCAAAGTGTTTTTCTTTTACTTCTTTTTTTTTTTTTTTGGAAAGTAATTACTGCCTTAGAAATATTTCTATAAATATATTATAGGCAATAATTTTATTTAGGCAATAGTTAATGTGTCCGAGGTTCCATTCGTGATATATTTATGACCGATTTTTTGGCGCTATTGATTTTTTAAATTTTTTTGAAGATGATTTATTTCTACTTCTTTAGAAGATTTTTTATTTTGAGGTTGTTGATCTTTTCAGCCTTTGTTTGGAAGTGATCAAATATGTCCGTTTTTATTATTCCTGGTTTTAAAAATGATTTGAGTTTGTCAATATAATGTTTGAATTGAGTTTGTTAATATTATGTCAATTACTGCTAAATAAACTCTCTTCACAAAAATTTAAAGACTAAATAGTGACAGAAAAGAAGTAGGCAGAAGTAACTTCGGTGGGTTTGTCTATAGTAATGGAAAAATGTAATTCCGTATCATATCACCAAAAAAAATTATTTGCATAAGTTACTTGCATGTTTATTATAATTCAATTAATTTATGTTTATGTCATCAATATGTAATCAAAATAGTTTCTTCTTTTCAACGTTATTTTGTATTACTATAATCATTTTTTTTTGTTCCTTTTGTAATAAAATCCTTTACAACATGAAAAAACCGAAGACGTTTATAATTCAAATTCTAGATAAAAAAATTAAAACACAAACAAAAGTGTCTAATAGAAGATCTATTCGCCAGTTTTTTTTTCAAAAACAACATGTATTACAATCAAGGCCTGCGCGAAGAGTGTGTGTGAGGGAGGGGGGGTGGCAGTCGGCAAATTTAAACAGACAGTCGGCTCATGTAAACCAGTCAATGGGCAAATTTCAAAAAACGAGGACTTTTTTTTTAATCGACAAAAACGTAATGACAGCGTCCTCCCCCCCTCCTTCCCCACATGACATAATCGCGGCAGTCCTGATTACCATACCAGGAAAAAATAATACTCAAAATATAAGTATACATATTGTCTCAAAAAACTTCATTAAATATTGTTTGTTTTTTTAAAAATATTTTGACTGGAAAAGTTATCAATAAATCAAATATTGGTAAACAACCTAGAGAAATGCTGCACGATATGAAATACACAAATGATCAATTATTTTTTTACAAAACGGTTCATTTACAAAATTATTATTTTTAATGGTGTATTTGTTTATCGGTTTCAAAAAAAATAAATCTTTAAAAGCTAAAGGAATTAAATCGTTTTCCACATATAAATGGAAATTAAAACATCAAATACATTTAATTCCAATACATTGAGTATTCTTGTTTCAATAAACAATATTCAATCATGTGAGAATTGATCTACAAAGTTAAATAAACGCATAGCGTGTTTCAGACCGCGGTAAAGATGTTTTAACTTTTGCTTGTGCTACCTTGGGCAGTAATTGCATAATTTATATAAACATGATTTATAGAAAAAATGAGTAATAAAGTTGTGTTAAACAATTTTATTTAAATATATTCTGACCTTGTATAAGATCAAAATACTTTTAAACACTTTAATACAAATATAAAAAATATATTGTTTCCGTGGAATGTCCTCGTGAAGAAAAAAACACCTAAAAGTGTAATTACAAAATCTTTGTTTCTTTGAACTTGATCAATAAAAAATTGCGGGATACTTTTGCGTAAGGAATGTTTCTTGGAGAGGGGACAAAAAAGAATAAATTTTGTTTATGTTTAGGGTTTTTTTGTTACATTTGAACCAATTTGATAGTTTTTGCAACTCATCATTCATAGTCAAATAGAGTTGCTAAATGTTATTATTTTGATATCATCTGCAAACATGATACTTAAAAAGATTTGAGGTTTTATAAAAGTCATTTACGCAAATCAAGATAATGGTGGCCCTAGAATAGAATTTTGCGGAACACCAGAGGATAATTGTAATAAATTTTTTTGATATATATATAATCAAAATAGACAAATTGTTTTTGATTTGATAAACAGCTTCAAAACCATTGTAAAACTCTGCTATTTATTCCGTAATGTTTAAGTTTGTGGAGCAAAATACTGCAACTTACAATATCAAACGCTTTAGATTTGTTAGCGGTAATATCCGCTAGGTGTAAACAACTGTAATAACGATAATGATTTGTTAACAGTAATATCGATAAGTTGTATCGTGCAATAAATGCTGATGTGTGATAAATGATCTTTTTTTTTTTTTGTTAAACATCATTTCTTGTTAGATCTATGTTAGATCATGTTTTTTTAATCTTGATTAGAAGCTAATTCTCTCTCAGGTTGCTTGGAAGGAACATTTGAGCTTGAGAAGGATCTAACTTCTACTACAGCATGGGACTCTAAGCGGTTGGAGGAATTTAACTGATACAAAATTCAATTTTCTCAGCTAATCGTTATCACAGTAGTATAGATTTTCCTATATTTATGAACGATAATGTACTTGATGAGTCATCCACACTTCGTCTTTTAGGGTTAACTCTTATTTCCAATCTTTCTTGGAAACCATATATCAAATCCATTGCAAAATTAATATCTGCTAATGTTGTATCTCTTTATCATCCTCGCCACTATCTTACTACGAATTTTATTCTTTATCTCTATAAATCTCAAGTTCGTCCTTGTATGAAATACTGTTGCCATATCTGGAGCGGATCAATGATGTCCTTTCTGTTTTAGACAAGGTGCAAAAACGCATTGTAAGTATTGTTAGATCTGCACTTGTAGTCAACCATCAACCATTGTCACATCATCGCAATGTTGCTTTTCTTTCTCTTTTCTATAAATGCTAAAATGGGCACCTACTAAATTTGTTGTGCTACTCTTCAATCAATTAAGTCTCATCCTTTTACTGTGACTGTTCCTAAGTGTTCCAAAATCTCTTATTCATCTAATTTTTTTTCTAAAACATCAGTTCTTTAGAATTCGCTTCCTTCATCTTATTTTCCTGATTCATATAATTTGCAATTTTTCATGTCATCTGTTAATTGTTATCTTGCTTTTTAAACTTCATCTTTTCTCTTTCAGTAACTTCCAACTCTATTAGTGGTTATTAAAAAACTAAAGAAATTTTTGTGTAATAGATTATTGTTATTGAAATAACTTGTACATCCTATTGTACATTCTATTGTGCATTCTATTGCACATTCTATTGTACATTCTATTGTAGATTCTATTGTCGATTCTATTGTACATTCTATTGCACATTCTATTGTACATATCTGTTTCATATAACTACATGTTTCATATTTTTCATGTTTCACGTTTCATGTTTCATATAATTATCTGTTTCATATAATTAGAAAACTTTACATCACCCTCATCAGATTGTCTGTAACAACTGGATTTTAAATCACAAGATTTTGTGTAGGATTGGCAATCATTTTTACTCTGAAGATTGGTACCAGACACAATTTATTCAATCAGAGCATTTAATTTTAACACTTATATCAATTTCAGATAAAAAAGCTAGAAACATTTTCATTTCGATAAATAAAGATATAAAGAAAAGTTTTCAGTTTCAAAACAGCTCTAAAGTTGCAAAGGTTTATTCAGTTAAGACGCTTTATCTCTCAAAGGGCTGTAATTTATGAAGAGTCAGTATTTAAATTAATTAATGCCTAAATTCGGCATTAATTAATTTAAACTTTCTTTCACTTCAAATTTTTAAACTATTCGTTTTAGATTAAAGATTTGAAGAGAAAGAAAAGAAAGAGAAAGGGGTTTTTAAGGATGACTATAAAATAGCTCTACCCAAGCTTAACGCAAAAAAAAAACAACTAACTATCCTTTTTTGACAAATTTTAGAACAAAAAAAATGTTAAAGAAAAAAATACTTTAAATAATAAACTGACTTTACTTTTAATATTTAAAAAATATCAATTACTATATTATTTTCAAGTATATGGTATTAAAAAGGATATTCCTTTTTAATACCATATAATTGGAAAATTACACATTAAAAACGATTCGCCAAATTTAAAAACTTTGAAAGTATGATGCACCCGAAACAAATCATTTGGAACAAAATAAATGCAAAACAACACAACACAAAATGTTGTGTCTTTTTTTTTTTTTTTCAGTTTATAGCTTCAATGTAAAGTGAATTTAGCAGATGTTTTACAAGGAAATAAATTTCGGAATTTTTACGTCACGAAAGCATAAAATTCCAAATAGGATCAAAAAATATTGACAAAAGTTTTTGCACGGAGTCTAAGATTTTTGTATATAAACTTTTAGAACTTTTTTTACAAACGTTGTTCAGTAATTATTTTTAAACTATTAAAGTACTTTAGTAAGATTTTTTGTCTATTTCTTTTAAAAACTCCCATTATTTAGAAATGAGTCGCGAATACTGAAGTTCGAATAACCTTAACTTTAGGGTCATTAATTTATTAACTGTGTACGGAAAAATGCAACCAAATGTTTTATGATGTATAGGGATAATACAAAAACTTTAGCTTAAGTTGAAAATTTAAAATATTGAATAAAATATTTATCAAAATATTAGAATATAATTATCAATTATCAATATTTATCAATAGATAAAATGACATTTTTAGGTAATAGGTAAAAATGACAAATCAATAGGTAATAACATTCAATAGGTAAAAATGACAATAGAAAAAAAATGCCTTGTTCACCTTCCGTAAAAACTTTGTTCACCTTTCGTAAAAACCTCGTTCACTTTTCGTAAATACCTCTATTAACTTTCGAAAAATATTTTTATTGTAATTTTACGTTTTTTAAGACATATTTAAACAACTTTCAGACAAAGTTAATAAAGATCGTCGGTTTCATTAAAAAGATTATATGATCATCAGGAAAAGGAAGTCATAAGACTTGATTTACTATTCTCGTGATTTAACTTTTTTTTGTTATGCAAACCACAATTGACGTAAAAAATAAGAAACAATGAAATTGTAAACAATGCAATAGCAGCATATAAGTAAATTTTATCTAAACAAAAACAAAAAAAATAAATAAAATACTAAATATAAACAAAAGTTAAATAACATAAATAACAACTTCTTTACCATTATTTTTTGAATCAACCCTTTTGTATGAGTAATCTCTTAATTCGTCGTGATAAAAATTGTTGCACACTGGAAAACCTTTTGGAGGCTTTGGCGCTTCGTCAGCAGCCTCTGATATAATCATAGCCATGCCATTTAAAGAGTGCACTTCAATATGACAATGCAAAAACCATTTCCCAGGGTTGTCTGATTTAAAACGTAAAACTGCATAACCACCTGGTAAAAATATAAATACAGTTCATTGTATTTCTAGAGCTTTTTATTTTCTTTTTTTTTTTTTTTCTATCATAATTGCAATATTATTTTTAAGACCATTAAAGATATAATACAAAACATTTATACATTACTTGTATTGTAATTGATTTCTAATTTGTATATATATATGTGTATATTAGGGGTGTCCACTATGCAAAAAATTTTCAAAACCACCCAAATTGAATTTTTTCCAATTCTAGTGTTTGTGTACAGTGTAAAAGAAAGTTTTACTAAATCTTAATGACTATTCTAGAGCCCCCTCAAAGCCCCTAAAGATAAGCCCCAATTTCCTATTTAACCCATTTGTGTCTGAGTTTTTTGTTATGTTTTACGAATTATAGATATGGCACAAATAGGTTAAAATAGTAGCACATTTTTGCATTGATTACAAATTTCATATACAAATTAATATTATAATATTGACACAATTTAATATGTAATATTGACTGTTACAGTTATTTTGCTGTTTCCTGTTTTAGTTAAACAAATTAAAACTGATATGTTGACAAGAAGTGGTAAATTTGTAGAAACTGAACTCAAGTCTTTGCCAACCAGTTCCAGTTGTTTGTCAGACACAACCGACCAGCCTTCACCGTCGTCATCATCATCAACAACAAGGCCTGTTACTCGTGCCTCTACTAAATTTTGGTTAATTGGACACCCATCACCATCAATAACTGGTTCCAAACTACCCGATTGCAGACAGGTTTTGAAATTTTCTTTTTTTACGACGCGATGAAGAAAATGTCCAAAATCATGTAACAAATCAAGATATTGGCTATATAGTAATCAACGCTGTTGTAACTTTCTGGAACATGCCACGCATCAAGACAAAGGCAAGGCAAAATTCGGTGTTAGATCATATGTGTCTCTGGAATGAGTAAAACCGCTTGTTGAAGAACAAGAATCGCGAAAATGATGCTGGCGGAAAACGTGTCAACTTCTTGGCCAAGTTGGATAGTCTTTTTGATATTGTATCACCTGATGCCATACAGGAAATCATGAATTCCAGGCTACTGACTGCCCAAAAGAAAGATGATGATGTTGCATTCTAAATAGATCAAAAAAAACAAAAACAGAAAGGCGACAATGGACGGGCATAACAAAATCTTTGAGATTAAAGCAAAAATGAAAGATGTCAGATATAATCGGAAAATCATACTTAGAGATGAAGAAAAAGAAAGAGTAGAAAAAAAAGGTAGACAGGATGATCGGGATGATGAGGACATGGAAGTTAATGACGAAGAACAGAATATTAATGAAAATATTGCTGTTGCTGAAGTAGATATCGGTTTAGGGTGGGACTTGAATTATGAACCTCCAATGAATAGACGATCAGAATTTGTTACTCTTCACCTTCCCAAAAGAATTATGCAATCCGAGGATATCACTTCTGCAGCAGACAAACTGAAATTTTCTGATAATAAAATAACTATAATTGCGTCTGCTGTAATTAAAGCTGCTGATAGAAACTTGGAAGATTTTGATATCTCCAGATCGACATCTCGTCGAAGTAGAATGTTAAATTGACAGAGGATTGCTGAGAGTGTTAAAGATAATGTGAGGCTCAACCCATCCAGGTTTGGTGCCCTTTACTGGGACAGAAAACTGCTAAAAACATACTAGTCGTGCAACATGAACAGTTAGCTGTGCTTGTGTCGGGTGCTCCAGAATACAGTGAGGGAAAATTGCTTGTTGTTCCCGTTCTCGTTGATTCGAAAGGAGAGACTCAAGCAAATGCAACATTGGATCTCCTGGAAGCTAGGGATCTAAGCAACAATGTTGTGACATTGGTGTTTGATACCACTGCCAGTAATAGTGGCATCCACAATGGTGCTGCTAAATTGATTGAAGAAAACTTAGATCAAAAACTTCTCTATCTTGCCTGTCGACATCACATTTTTGAAATCTTTGTCGGAGCAGTTTGGAAGAAATTATTTGGAAACATTTTTTGTCCAGAGAATTAATTCTTTGCTGAATTTAAAACTGCTTGGCCAGCATTGGATAAACAGTTGTCAATCGAAACTTAAGCTGTTGAAGGCACCTGATTGCAAAACCTCAAAGAACAGACCATACAGCATTTGACACATCTACTTGTTAAGGAAGATGCTACAACATTTCCAAGAGATGACTATCGTGAATGTGCTGAGAACACACTGATCATCTTCAGGCAAACTTCACCGTGGGGTGTACACTTTCTTAAACCAGGAGCTATCCACCAAGCTCGGTGGATGGCATGTAACATTTATGCGAACAAAATATTCATGTTTTCTAAATAATTGCCTTATGATCAGAGGATGGCGACCAAACTTTTTAGAACGGACAGATATATTTCTCTTTTCCACACACCAGTATGGACAAAAGCTAGCATTGGTGCTGATGCACCTATGAATGACCTGCAATTCATCCACGGCATGATGGACTACAAAGAATTAGACAAGGAAGTTGCTGATGTCATTCTTTCTAAAATAACCAATCACCAATGGTATTTCACA
>NC_088930.1:19892500-19947500 GCF_038396675.1 Hydra vulgaris
AGGCTGGTTTTTATTTGGTGTGAGGAAATCGTGTAACTTTAAATGCAAAAGACTTTGATTGTCTAGTAGTAGTAGTAGTAGTAGTAGTAGTAGTAGTAGTAGTAGTAGTAGTAGTAGTAGTAGTAGTAGTAGTAGTAGTAGTAGTAGTAGTAGTAGTAGTAGTAGTAGTAGTAGTAGTAGTAGTAGTAAAAGTTTATATTTTACCTCAATACTTTCCGCTCTGATCCAATAATTATCTATTGTTTTATTAGCATTTAGTATAAAATCAAAACGCTCTCCAGGATGAACGATGACAGATTCAGCTGAGTATGGTTTGATATCATAACCATCTGATGCAATAACGCTAATCTCGTGTCCATCAACTGAAATGCGCATTGGGTACATAGTTCCAACGTTGATTGATCGAAAACGATACTTTAATCCATGTTTTACTGTGTACCAAGTTAGCGGAGCACCATTACCTTTCCCTTAAATGTTATGTTAAAACAAGTTTAAATTTTTGTTGTTTTTTTTTTTTTTTATATAAAAACCGACAACTTACAAAATAACTCAAAGAGTCATTAACACATTTTACTTTGAAAAGGGAAAATATGAAAATGAAAAAGTAAAAATGAAACTTTTAAGTAAAAGAAAAAGTAACAAAAGTTTTTGAATAGAATTTTATGATGGTTTTGCAATATTTTTAATTTTGTTGTTCTTTTTTATACTTTCTTTCAATTTTTTATACTTGGTCTGCTCAAACAAGCTATAGCTTGTTTGAGCAGACCAATGAATGATTAAATGCTTGCTTGAGCAGAGAATATTGTTCACCACTTGCTCCGTCAATTAAAACTCAATATTGCGTCACTCTTCATTCAAGCTTTCATCATTTTTACTCTAACAAGCTCAAAAAACATTTTACTCAGTTTTTTCTACTCATATTGTTGCTTTGGAATTGGATGACAGAGGTAGGTTGAAAAATTTGGAATAGTGTAAAATTTATTAAAGAGATTTTATGTCGCAAAAAAAAGGAATAGTGTTGCAAATAAATTCAATGAATAGTGTCGAAAACAAAAAAAAGGATTAGTGTTGTAAATAGTATTAGGAATTTTGACGCAAATAGCAAAAACGGAATTGTGTCGCAAATAGTAAAATCGGAATAGTGTGGCAAATATTTAATAAAAAAGTATTTGTGAATATATACTATCTATTGTAGCGTAAACAGATCAGCAATTCCTTACTTGTTTTGATTATCTTTATAGCATGCGATTTATACAGATATAAAAAAAATATAAAAAAAAAATAATAATAAAAGAAAAGATTGCGACACAATCCCAAACCCTGAGTTGATGTAGCGACACTTCTTTGTAGCAGCAAGTTAAAAGATAGTTGGTGTGTGTTCTGAAGCCCCCGTTGGCTATTTCAGTATGACACCAGACATGTTATCTAAACTTGCATTTTTAGTTATTATTATTTTTTTTATTGTTGTTTTTAGTATTATTATTGTTGAAAAAAATAATTACGTTCTTTCCATTCATACTTGACCTTTTTTTATTTCTTTTATAAAACTTAACCTGTATTTGGATCTATGTATCTTCCTTTTCCTTCTATTAAAGCTGAAAACCATGGTACATTAGAAAACAAACTACCATCAACAGTTTCGGAAACATTGTATGGTTTCATTTTAATAAAATTACCATACAACATTTTTAAATAAACTTCCTCTGAACTTGTATGATGCCAATCACCAACTGTCATAATAACATCAGTTATTTTTTCAGTGATGACTTTTTCACGTTCCTTAATTATAAATGCACCATATGCTCCGTTTGTGCGTTGAGATCCAACATGACTATGGTACCAAAATGTTCCTTTTGGCTCCGCCTAACACAGGAAAAAACATTTATATAATAAAAACAATGACAAATATTTTTAAAAATTATTTTTTGCTAAGTATCTTTTAGTTACTGAATTGTTGATGAATAATAAATACGATTGCTAAGTCTTGGCATCGTATATATTATTAATTAACAATATCTAAGACTTAATAAGCATAGTTTATATTATAAATGAACAATTAAGTTTAAAATCATGTGGTGTTATTTTATTTTAAAATAAATAAACCGTTTTCTTCATTTATTTTAATTTTTTTAAAAGGTGGTGAGTGCAATGAAAAATCCCTGGGTACTACAGGGGTTTTTCAAACATAATAAAACTTATGATAGTTAATTTTAACAATTAGAATTAGTGCGAGACTTTTGTATGGTAGAAATGCATAAACTTTGGGGACTGGGGATTATACATACCAAATTTCCTAAACGTTTTTATATTTTAAATATGTTGCTATCCGGCCAGGGTTTATCTATAGGACGTCTAGGCAACGGTCTTGAGGTCATAATTTTGGGGGACCTATAATGGATTCAATTTAGTTTTTTGAATTTACTATTGCTTTTAAAGTTTGTTTAAACAGTAGATTTCTTTCATGATTGTTAAAATTGCTGCACAATAATTCAAAATATTTGGACAATAATTAACGTTTTATTAAGTTCCGTTTTCACGATCGTTAATTATTGCAAAATTTAAAATTCCGTGGAGATTAATTCCACACAAAGAAAATGAATCGGCTCATGCTAAAAGGACCTCAGTCAATAAAAATTAATAAATTAAGTTATTGATGAAAACCGCATCTTGAAAGATGGCTTCATTGCTGTGTGCAAAAAGGCTCTCAACCACATGCACAGGCCGCATAGATACAGGCCACTAAATTATTCAGAATGTGCTAGAAGGGCCTCAGTCAGTGACTGAAGCCCTTCTAGCACATAAGTTGGCAACACTGCCGTCTGTCAACTGTTGCAAAAGTGTACACTCTCAGCTGTCTGCTACATCAGTTTATTGCTTATTCAGTCAATGTCTTGCTATAACTTTTAATTTGGCTTCAGAAACATTTTTTTTACTGTTGTGCATTTTGCAACGTTACTTTAATATTGTTGATTATTTTATAAAAGTAAGTGATGGAGGATAATGTCTTGAAGAAAGCAAGAGTAAGATGTGATGAGTTCGTTGATGCAAGAGGAAATATTGGTCCTAAAAGGCAGCAGGGACTGCATGCAGGTAAATTATAGTACATAATATTAGGCTAGTTAGGCCAGCAGATTTGCACCTACAACACCTTGTTGACCTTAAAGAAGTGAAGCTGCGTCGTCCACAAAAGTGTGAAGAAGCAAGAACTTTATATACCAAGTGCTAGTAGATTTACAAAGATTAAAGGTATGTTTTAAGGCTTTTCTTTCTTTACACTCTATCATCAATAAAAGAGTAAAAAAACTAGGAGCGCTCAAATATTTGGGGAAAAACCCTATTGACAAATGAGGAATGCACGTTAAGAAGCCTCATTCTGTTGAGGCGAGGCAGCTTTTAAGGCAGCACATAAATAGTTTTCCATACATACAAACAAGTATGCATCAAAACCCCACAGGTATTTAGATGCTCAATTAAACAAAAAACTGTTGTGTTCAATGTACAATGAAAAACACACAGGCAACAAAGTAAGTCTCACATATTTTTCTACTTTCTTTAAGGAAAACTTTAACTTACACTTTGGGCGACCGCAGAGTGATTGTTGCTGCACTTGCGAAGAACTTATAAACAACTTATAAACAAACTCAAAAGTACAAATCTAAATGAAATAGCTAAACGAACTGCAAATACCGAACTGGTAATACACAAAAGAAAGGCATTAAAATTTTACCAACGTCTTGATCAGGAAGGGAAAGAAAAAACTAGCTTCATGCTACTATCAATTTGTTTTAATTATACGCAAAAAGTGCCAAGGATCCCTGTGCAAAAAACTTTTTACCTTAAGCAGTTGACTACTACAGTTTTTGCATTCATAAATCAAGAAGAACAATTCAGTAATTTACCTGTACCATGAAGGAAATGTCGAAAAAGGTCCAAATGAAGTGTGTTAAATGGTTTATGACTACTTAAATAGTGTTCCGTCTCACTATACAGAGTTTCGTGTGTTCTCAGGCAATTGTGCAGGACAAAATAAAAACCATACAGTGACCAGATTTTTTATGACTTTGACAGACATGAAAAGATTTGAAAAAATAAGGAAATTTTTCCCATTCAGAGGTCACTTTTTCTTATTTTGTGAACGCAATTTCGGTATAATAAAAAGAGCTCTAAATTATCACAACAGTATTTACAGCCTCCATAAGCTAACGAGCATTGTCATCCAGTCATGCAAAATACACAAGTTCATTGCTAAAGAATTGGAAGCCAACGAAGTATTTGAGTTCAAAACTTGGTGGTCAAAGTTTTGTAAGAAAATGATTATATCTGAGTAAACTAAGACCAGAACTGTACCGAAAGGCAAAAAACTTAACTTTTTGATGAGTACATTCATGCAGTTTACATATGATTCAAAGTTATCTTCTCAAATTGTTGTAAGGCCTTTCATAGACTCAATCGTGGCAAACACATTCAGCTTACAACAACCGGGAATTAGTGAAGTAAATTTACGCACTGCAATTTTATTGGAGGTATTCCTCAGGAATTTAATGCAGCAACTTTTTGGATGCAAGGTATCCAAAATTTGCTGCATTAAATTCCCGACGAATACCTCCATTTCTGCAACAAAATCTTGGAATGGAACAGAAACCTTGTAGGACACGCTCAACACAACAGCAGCAAAGAAGTTGGTTAAGAACTTTTTTTTAACATTTTTATTGTCAATAAGATAGTCTTTAACGTACAAAAGTACTTGTATTTACAAAATATTTTTAATTCTTCACTATTCAATTCTAGGTCGTTTAGGTTGAAAATTTAATTACTTAGAAAAATTTTATTACAAGATGTTCACGACTATTATGCAGACAATGTTTTGAATAGAACAAATTATTTGGTGTACGTCCTAATGAGAAAATCAATTTTTTAAGTGGATCAGGGCAGCAATTTTCCTACCCTCTTGCCCCCCTTTTTTATTTAAAAATAACTATACTCTTTAAAAAAATTAACTTTCACATATTCAAAAATTCAATAAAAAACATCTTGGTGTTCAAAAGATATGACTGCTAAAAGTAAAACTACAAAAAATTAAGTTCACTTTACAATTAAATATAGTGTAATATTCATGATATAATAAAAACTAATCTGCAATATTATTGTATAATATTGTATAACATAGTTTTAAATATATATTTATATTCTATGGCATAGTATAAAATTATCTGCTATATATATATATATATATATATATATATATATATATATATATATATATATATATATATATATATATATATATATATATATATATATATAATATACTCTGAAACAGTATAAAATAATCCATAATATATACTGATATAAAATCATCTTCAAAACTATATGACATTATATACAAGAAATGTATAATTTATGTAATCAAGAGCAAAGAAAGAATCTAAATTCTCAGACTTGAATATTTAACTATTGCCTTTCTAAGAAGCTCTCCATGGTTCTCTCTGAAGTTGAGAATCTGCTCAGTGTTTTCAACATATTATGATGAACAGATTCGGAACATAGCTTAGAAAATACAGCTTAGTTCTATTTAAAAACATGACAAGATAGTGTTTAATTATATGACATTTTCATCCCATAGAAAGATTATGGTTGAATGTTGTCTTCACATACTCTTGGCTTTCCCAAATTATTATTTTAAAAGATGCCCCTTGATACGCACAAAAATTAAAACATTATTTTTAAATGTTGTTTATACATTTATGTAACTATTTCCTTCAACTTCCTTATATATGTTGCAATGGCATCATATGTTTACGACTATAGGTAAATTTTAGTGTCATTTGTGAGAAATTGCTTTTGATTCAATTATTATTTCTTTTTTAATTATAATTTCCTAATAATATATAAATACTTTGAAAAATTAAGTGAATTTAAAATTTAACTGTAGAAAAAGACTTTAACAGTTCAACAACTGGATTGTAAGAAGAAAAATCTAAGATAAATTTTTCCGAGTCTGGCAAAAGCCTCCGTTTTTTGTTAGCAATTCTACCACCAAGCCCACCTCCATTATACCCATGCCAAATAACTACATGTTTTTTTAACCAGAGAGCAACATCAGGTTCCTTACACAAGACATTTGAAATCTTTGTTATAATCTTCATCAGTAAATGAAGTTCTGGAGGAGGGATTACAATAAGCACATACATCTCTCCAGGCTAAACCAGGAGACATGTATAACATTCTTGTAGAGTTGCATAGAGCTTTTTTTAAATCCACTTTCAGCAAAGTTTTTATACATGTTTTTTAGTATATTAAAGGTTCTCAGTTCTCTGAAATTTATTTTATGAGAATCACAAAAAAAAACACGAGTATTCTCCCCCATGTGCTGACAAACCCAAAACTATGTTGAGTAATTTAAAATCTGCAGCAAGGTAAAACTTTAAACCGTTTAGCTTTGTTTTTTTTATAAGAATTTGAAGATTTGTGTGGATTTTGCAAACATTTTTGGCAAAAGCCAATATTATAACTTTGTTGACTCCAGTATTCTTGGTTTCTTTGTAGTCCTATTTTACTTCTCTGTTAAAAACATTCATAATAACTTTTAAAGATCCTTGACCACTATCGATTCCTACACGAATAATAATATTATCGATTTCTAGTCCCCTAGCAATGCAAAAATGATTAACTAGAGATATTGGATCTTTGACATACACTAGATCTTTAATGACAGTTTCAATAGTTTTATTTTCTTTAACTTTTTTTTGTTGATAAAAACTCCACTTTTTCCACTGAGTAATAGTTATCTTAAGCATGTGTCAATTTCCTAATTTTTTTGGAAGAATTAGATTTCACACCTTATCTACCCAAATCTTTTCTTTATTTCATTGCTATTGAATCAATAGCAAATTAAGAAAAGTATAATAGCCTGTAAAATATAAAATGTAAATATAAAAAGTCTGTATAATAATCCTGAACAACTTGTAATAAAATTTTTTTAAGTAATCAAATTTTCAACCTAAACAACCTAGAATTGACTAGTGTCTTTTAAATAATATGCTTAATAAAGCGTGTGTTATCAGTTAAAACAACCTGTTTTTCACTCAAATTCCCATGACATGCTAAAAGGGCTTTAGTCAAATGCTCTTTACTTTTTCATAATAAAATTTTTTTAAAAACCTAGCTCCTTGGTTACAAATCAAACTATTTTAGTACTAAATTTTAACATTTTTTGCAAAAAGAAATGTTGAATCATATTTTGGTTAAACAACTTTTTTTGTTTTTCTCAAAACCAAAAAATAGATTTGGACCGAGAACTTTTTAGCACGTGCCGATTCAATTCTAAAATAAATGTAAATAAAAGATAAATATTCTAACAAATGTTATTCCGTAAACCGGGGTCGTTTTGGCCATTTTTAAAAATATTATTAAAACATCTGTAACTTTTAAACAAGTAACGTTTTACTATTTTTGTTTTATTTCTAAATGCAATCTTTTTTGCTTAAATTTTGATCTGAAGTTTGTTGCAAATGCTCTTTACTATAAGTAAAAAAGAATGAAAACTACATCTTGGTAAAACACAATCAAAAACTGTTAAACAAAATGTTGTCTGGGCGAAGATAAAAATGATAGCAAACAACTCAGTTTTTCTTCTGTTTTAAGACAAACGTTCAGATAAAATTAAGCGAAAAGTTTTTGGCTCAAGTAACATCGATCTTGTTTTTTTACAGGGTGGTCAAAGTTACCCCGTAGGTTTATACTCTTTTGGGGTAACTTTGGCCAAGTAAATAATATTCATTTTAAAGTAGTCTGATCGTTATTTGTTATAACTAGAATATATTTTGAAGCATGTTATCCAATTAGTTTTGAATCCATTTTGAAAAATAGTTTTTAACATGAATGTATCTTAATACTTTTTAAAAAGTATAATTTCTTGTTAAATTATTTGTTGCTGTTGCTAAATCATAATTTTATTAACTTTATAACAAAATTAAAATTTATAGACTCTTATTTTTAAATTTAATTGCAATTTAATTATATAAAAGTTTAATAAAATACTAAACTGCTGTTTGCTTGTGTTGTTTACATTTACTTTTGTTTAAAGCGCAATGCCTTATAAATATAACAAGCATAGTGTTAAAAAACGTGCATACAACACTTGTTCTAATACCATTCTTTTGAAAGAGTGTATGGGTGCAGATAGTGAAGGTATGTCTATTCGTCAAGCCTCAAAAAGGTTTAGTATACCAAGAAGCACTATACATAATAATCTGAAGTCAAAACATAAATAATGCATTGGTGCACCAACCATATTTACTTATAATGAGGAGCAGTTATTTTTATCTAGAATCAAGGTTATGTGTGATTGAGGATTATCGTTAAATAAACTAGATGTTAAAATGTTAGTAGCTGGTTATTTAAAATCGCAAAATTGTACTGTAAAAATATTTAAAAACACAATTTTCCGCAAAATTGTACTGTAAAAATATTTAAAAACATATATTTCCTGGTGATGATTGGGTGTCAAATTTTATGAAACGTTCACAGTTATCCCATAGAATTACATCAAATGTTAAAAGAAAACGTGCAGCTATAAACAAAGATGAATTGAAAATTTATTTTGAAAATATTAGACTTGAACTTGAAGGAATTCCAATTTGTAACAATTAGAATAATGATGAAACATATTTGCGTGGTGAACCTGGAAATAAAAAAAGTTGTTATAAAACGTAGAACTAAGTACCCTGAGAGAATAATATGTAGCAGTAAGGCTTGTTTGTCTGTAATGTTTTATGGAAATGGTGGTGAAGAAATTCTTTCTGACATTTAATAAAAAAATCAGTAAGTTTTTTTTTAATCATTGGGTTAAAAAACAATTAAAAAAAATCAAATTATTTTAGCTTATATGTTTCTTTAATGCTGTTTATATTTATTTTTATTGTCCCTTTTTTAATTTATTAACATATGTTTGGTACCGTTTTTGAAATAAATGCTAACTGTAAGTTTACATTAAATGTGGTTAATAACACTTAATTTACATTTGGTGCTAAAAAAATAATTTACTATGGACAAAGTTACCCCATTGCCGGGTAACGTTGACAACCTCATTATTTCCATAAAATCTTGGATTTGGTGAATACAAGAATACAATGAATACACCATTCTGCTAATTAAATGACATAAGCAATGCACAACTTTGAGCATCAAAATAGTTTTAGGAAATGTTCCTTTTTTTCAAAAAGTTATTTTTATCAAAACTGGTACAAAGTTACCCCGGTTTACGGTATATAATGATATGGCTGTTTGTTTTATTTGTTAAGTTTGTTAAGGTTTCACTCCATTGTTTGTTTTATTTGTTTATTCTTTTAAGGTTTCATTCCATTCGTTTTTAGCTTTATGAGTTACAATTAATTTTATGTTTAATTAATACCAATCCTAATTTTATAAATTTAAAAAAGAATGGTTTTAATTTAACTTTTTAATTTTCATTTTTTTAAATTTTTATTATTATGGGTAAGAAAACTAAAGTTTCTTAAAACTAAATTATCTTAATGATATTCAGTGATGAATTGTTAAATAGACATTGTTAAATAAAAACTGAATTGCTTAGTAATAACCACTGGCTCAAAAACAAGAGGTCCGAGATGTTCGACGCAGACTCTGGCCCAATAAACTTTAGGTAAGCTATTTATGCTCCTCACCCCCTCCTCATTTGGAACGCCTCTAATTGGACCGTAGCATGAAACTTTTTAAATATTGAAAAAATATAAAATTCTTATTTTTTAATTGTTATTACTTACTCCAAGTTGGTTTTTTATTTTCAAAACATTTCAAAACACATAATGTTATTATCAGATATGAAAACAAGCTATTTAAAAACAAAACAAAAATTTGTTAAGGATAGGTTTTAACATATGGCCAACGTGCTCATTTGCATTGGACTAACTTACCCCTTCGTCATGTTTAAAGAATAAACGCTTTAAATTTAGAATTCGAATAATGCATTACTGTTGAACACCAGTGGGTATATTAACGTCAAACAAACTATTCAAAATTTACTTTGATATATCAAAACTTGTTAATACGACTCCATACTTCTAACTATGACCCAATAAATATAATTTTTTTTGGAAAAAGAGATGAACTATTTCCAACCTTCAGATTCCCAGCTCGATAAAGTGCATAGTCTTGGAAAAAAATCGTCGAGGCTGACGAGATGGCTAGCGAGGGCCAAACTGACACAGCGTATATTTTTACTATCACATTTTTTTACTCCACAAAATCTTATGTTAAATTTTTACTCCCATTATGAAATTTTTATTCCCATAAAATATTTTGCAGCAAAATGTGTTTTACGATTTTGTTGTATTTTGACAGTATTTTTTTAAATTTTTAAAGATTGTGGCTTTTTGAAAAGCAGTAAAGAAGCAATCCCGTTTAAATACAAACATTTAAAAAATTTTGTGTAGCGATTAAATCAATTGACAAAATGCTGGGTAATAATAATAAACAAAATGTCGCCGTTGGACGCTTTAACCTAATAAAAGAGTGTAGTAAATAACGCCGTTGTGTAAATTTTTTTTGACAACAAACGACTCTTTTTTATTTTTTTTTAAATTGATTTAAAAAATAATTTTTGTTCAAAAAATAAACTTTTTGTAAGTACTACGTTTACTAATACATTCACAATGTGTCATTTCAAAAATTGCTGCAATAGTTCCTACTATAATAGCAATTTTTTTATTGGCACAACGAATGTATTAGTAAACGTAATACTCACAAAAATGCACATTTAAAATTAAATTTATTTTTTAAACAAGTTTAAGTTGTCTGGTATATCAAGATCATATCAATATCAAATTGAAGTTGTCTGGTATATCAAGCTCAATATCAACCATACCAACAATTTATTTATAATATCAAACATACCAACAATTTATTTATAAAGTTTTTTTAGTTTAAAAAGTCTAACTATTTTAAGTATCGCTGAGTATTGCGAAATAATATTTGGTGGAATTTCATAAATATTAAACTTTTTTTACATCAATGCCAGAGCTGTTATGAGAGAGGAGGGTGGGGGGAGGAGCGTGTTGAGGTAAAAATGTTTTTTTACCCTTAGTCGGCAAAAAACGAATAGGTCACCCCTCCTCCTCCTTTAAAATCTTTTCAGGACAACCCTATTCAAAGCTGATGTGCATTTCTTGTATAATTCCATTTGCATGTAATGAAAATTCTTCCAGATGAAAATAAATATCTTTAAATTTACTAAAAAAAATTCAAATACTTTATACTGCTTTTCCATCTTGTCTCCCATAGAAGAGAAATATTTGTCACGAAAGATCTCTGTTTTGAGTTTTCATGAAAAAATGCAATACTTGGTTTAATAGTCTCAGTATTTTGTATCACCGAAACACCTTTTAGATCATTACCTACGAGATTAAGTTTATGTGAAGCGTAGTGAACAAAAAAGAATCGGGGTAAATCTTTCAAATTTTTGCTATCATTTTCTTTTCCAGCCAGTGAGGAGCAGCAATCATTAAAAATTTCCGTAAAAATAATAGAATACAGATTGTTTCAGTTATTTTCAAAGGTTTGCTTTACTAAACTATCTATCTGACAAAGAATATATCTATCTCTTATTGTTGTTGCCAAATGTTCAGTATCTCGCTGAGCCCCATGATACCTTGCTGATCTGGTTTTTGAAAAGTTTATTAAAATTTTTTTATTCGGTGAAAAGATTAGTAATAAAGTCACCTTAAATTCTTTTAAACATGTTTTGGAAGTTAGGCACACGATACCCAAAACAACTTTTTATCTGTGTCAATATGATAACAATAGAGTTTACTAGATATTTAAAAATGTCGCCTTTGAAATCGTTGGGTGGATGAGGCTGGTAAAGATTAGTGAGCAAACAATACTTAAGGTAAATAGAAATTTTCGTAGTACACTTTACAAAAAGTCCAATCTCATTGTTTAACCTAGTACTTTTTATCAATCTCATTATTTAATCTAGTATTTGACAAACGTTAAGTTTGTCTGGTTCTTGTTCGAGAGATAGTGCTGCTGACGATAATCAAACAACATCTACTGTTTTCAACTTTTTGCAGTTTTTTATTAAATGAAAATCGGGTGTATAAGTACCATCAAAGTATTTTTATTAAATTTTTCCTTTTGATATAATACCTTAATATATACCTTAATACCATTTAGTTTTTTAAAAACTACTTTTTAAAGTTCTGTTTACTACCACCTAACACGTTATCTTTATGATAAATAAAACCAGTAAAAGAATAAATGTTTTAGTTAAAGAAAAGTTTAAATAAAACAAAAAGATTTTAGCAAACGAAAGATTCTTTTATTGATGATCTTTTTATATTTTATCATCAACTCATTTCATAATTTTATCAAAAATCTTTCGTAAATAATTTGTCAAAATTAATTTTATTAAGTTCAATTATTTTAGCTGAAATAGATTAACATTTTTTACAATATTTTAACTTTGTTTGTCTTGAAACAGTTTTGAACCCTTGAGCAATTTTTTTTCCACCGAAATAGTACTGATATATTACGATTTTTTACCGAAATCTTACAAACAAGTATTTAACTGTTTTCTAAAACCGTAAATTAAAAGCGTAACATTAAAAGATAAGTTTGTGTTGAAACTATACTGCTAAAGAATTAAAAAATTTGTTTTTCACCAAAACCGTACAATAGCAACAATTTTTATGGCACTCAGTTTGGTAAAAAACACAAAAATTTTTTCTAAACTTAAAATATGCAGGAGATTGTACACCCTTTCCCTCTTTTGTGGATGCCCATGCCTATATAAAAAAACTATATTAACTGCTTTTACAAACCAGTCTATTTTATCAAACTGACGAATAGGTTAAACACAAGTCCGTTTTATTAAAATTTTCTAACTGTATGCTAAACAAGATATATGAGAGAATTATTAGGTATTTAATTAATTATCATGCACCTTAATAAAGAAATCTATAAAAAAGAAATATTATAGTAAATAAGAAGCAACAAAAAATTACAATAAGTAAAACTAAACAATAACCTGTTGAGCCGTAAAATGCATGGGATCCTTTTATTTTTTTCGCCCCATATTTGCTGTTTACTTGGATATCTACCTCCATAAATGAAGCACATCCAACTATCTCCGCATCAGTTACCCATGTCGCATCTTCAAGCGTTTTAGTTTTATAAATATGCATTTGAATTGGCATATTCCAATACTCAGTAAAACCGCAGTAATTTAAAATATTCACAAAGTACAACGTAGATTGCTTGCAAAAATACATTTTGCCTCAAATTATTTTATTGGAGTAAAAAACTCATAATGGGAGTAAACATTTAACATGAAATTTTTACTGGGGAGAAACAAAAGTGTTGGATTATCGGGGGGGGGGGGGGAGCGCAAATGGTCTATAGCTACGAGCCCCGCAATTTTTGGGGACCCAAAATAGTTTTGAGGACCTTTTTTTAAAGTCTTTTTTTACGTTGTGGCACACAAAAAGACCTCCAAAATAAAATAGTCCCTGGCTCCGAAAACACTTAATCCGCCACTGCTGGGGAGTAAAAATTTCATATATCTTTTTTGCCGCATGCTTTGTTCGTGAACAGACGTGTTTTTTTTGCTGAGTAAGAATTAATAAAAAAAAAAAAAAGTTTTAAGTTTTTAGTATTTAATTATTTTTAAAAATCTGTTTACACTATTTACATCAGACCAATTACTATGGAAGTTTCTATAAAAAACATCGAAAAACTAATGAAAAGCATCCTAGAGGAACAGAGAAAGTCTATTTTAAAGGAAACAGAAAAACAACTTAAAGAACAAGAAAGTAAGTTTGCAAAAATCACTTGTGCAAATATGAAAATAATAACAGAAAGACTAAAAAAATTGAAAGCGATTTGAACAAAGACAAAATAAAAATAAAAGGTATGTTAAAAGATATCAGTGAATAAAAAGAGAGTATTGATTTCCAAGAGGAGATTTGAATGAAGAGGATATCAGAAACTAACAAACGCATAGACGAAGTTAAAAAATTATACAATGAAAAAACACTTCTTGATTCGAATAACGAATCAAATTTTTTGAAAGATATAAAAAAAAAGTTAGTCGATCTCGAAAACCGATCACGAAGAAACAATTTGCGAATAGATGGTGTTAAAGAACTACCTGATGAATCTTGGGAAGATAGTGCAAAAATTGTTAAAAAAATATTTTCTGAAAAACTCCAAATTAATAAAGAAATTATAATCGAAAGAGCGCACAGATCAGGGTCAATAAAGTCAGGAAAAGAGCGATCAATTGTTTTAAAACTTTTAAATTTCGATGATAAAAAGTTAATTCTGCTAAACTCAAAAAAACTACGCGGAACAGGTGTGTTTATTAACGAAGACTTGCAAAGGAAACAATGGAAAAGCGTAAAAAACTCTGGGAGTAAGTGATTAAATTGAGAAAAGAAGGTAAATACGCAATTCTCAAGTTCGATTCTATTTTTTGTAGAGATCATAAAAAATAATTTTTTTTACAATTTTTTTTACATACAGTGTTAAGAAAGTTCTTCTAATTTATAACGCAATCAAAATGTCTGTAACAAATGATTTTAAATCGTTTAGTTGTAATTTTTCAGCATCTGATGAAAAATTTGATTCAGATATTAATTATTTCATTGACATTATTACGGTTGTTCTTATTACTATCCTAACAAATTAGAAGAATTTTTTTATAATTATACAAAAAGCAATAAGTTTGATCAACTAAGAATTCTTCATATAAATATTAAAAGCCTAAACCGCAATTTTGAAAATCTTCTCAATTTGTTACAAGAAACCAACAATTTTTTTAATATAATTTGTTTAACCGAAAGCTGGATAACTGAAAAAGATTTAAAAACTACTTCAAATTTTAATCTTCCTTACTTTGGTTTAATTTCTCAAGAGAGACTTATCAATAAACGCGGTGGAGGAGTTCTTATTTATGTAAAGAAAAATATTGCGCATTATATTAGGAATGATTTGAGTGTTTCTGACGGCGACAAAGAAATTTTAACTATTGAAATTCTAAACAATCAATCACAAAACAGTTTACTGAGCTGTTGCTATAGGCCCCCAAATGGTGTGGCCGAGAACATGAGCATGTATTTTGAAGAAAACCTTTTCATAATATGCATTTTTGAAAAAAAAAAGAATTTTATTCTAGGGGATTTCAATATGAATTGGTTCCATTACTTTACGGACATTAAAGTTAAAAATTTTCATGATTCTATTTTTGAAATGGGAGCCATTCCTTTAATAAATCGCCCTACCAGAGTAACTCCTAAATCGGCTACTCTAATTGATAACATTCTAACAACTGATATTTTTAACAGTGACTTAAATAAAGGTATTTTAAAAACAGATATATCTGACCATTTCCCTATCTTTTTTATCATTAACAACTCTAAAATTATGACCAAAACTAACATTGCGTAATTTAACAAAAGTTAAATTACGCAACTTTAACCAAAAAAATGTTGAGCAATTTAAAACACAATTATCATTACTTCATTGGAAGAACATCGACTTTAGTGATAACGCAAACAAAATTTACGATGATTTTTTTAATACATTTTACTCAGTTTATGATGCCAATTTTCCTTTACATGAAAAAACATTAAATCAAAAAAACATTAATTCTCCCTGGATTACCAAAGGTTTAAAAAAATCATCAAAAGTTAAGCAGAAATTATACATAAAATATCTAAAAAACAAATCATACGCCAATGAGAAAATATACAAAGACTACAAAAATCTTTTTGAAAAAGTTCGAAAAAACTTAAAAAAACATTACTATTCTAAAATTCTCAATAAAGCCAAAAATACTTGTAAACGCTCTTGGGAAATAATAAAAGAAATTATCGGTAAATCAAAACCGTGCTCAAGTTCCCTGCCACACATGATCAATGTAGATAACAATAATATAATTAATTCTCAAACAATAGCTCACGAATTTAACAAATTCTTTGTTGAAATTGGCCCTAAACTATCTAAATTAATTCCTAACACTGAAACATCATTTAAAGATTTTCTAGTACCGATGGATAATTGCATTCACTCGGATGAGTTATCTAAAGAGTTACTAATTGATGAGTTCGAAAAAGCCTTTAAAACACTAAAAAAAAATAAAGCAGTTGGACCGGACGAAATTAATGGTAACATAATTTTAGATTGCTTTGAACAATTAAAATATATTCTTTTTAAAGTCTTTAAATCATCAATCGAACAAGGAGTCTTTCCTGATCAATTGAAAATTGCTAAAGTTATTCCACTATTTAAAGGTGGTGACAAATCCTACATTAGTAATTACCGGCCTATTTCTATCTTATCTATATTTTCAAAAATACTAGAAAGAATCATGTTCAATAGAGTATTTAATTATTTTAGTTTAAATAATTTATTATACAACAATCAGTTTGGCTTTAAGAAGAATAACTCAACCGACCATGCAATTATTCAGTTGGTACGTGAGATTTCCAATTCTTTTGAAAAATCTCAATTTACATTAGGAATTTTTATCGATCTTTCAAAAGCATTTGATACTGTGGATCATGATATTTTACTTTATAAACTTAACTATTACGGAATAAATGAAAGAGTTAGTAAATGGTTTCAAAGTTATTTATCCAACAGAAAACAATTTGTTTCTTGTAATGATCTTAATCATACACAGTTTTTAAATGTTTCCTGTGGTGTTCCGCAAGGTTCCATCTTAGGCCCTCTTTTGTTCTTAATATATATCAACGACTTGCATAAAGCATCAAGTCTTCTAAGTATTATGTTTGCTGATGACATAAACTTATTTCTATCTAACAGTGACATCTACCTACTATTCTCCGTTATGAACAAAGAACTTCAAAACATATCTAAATGGTTTAAAAGTAACAAATTAACATTAAATGTAAACAAAACAAAATGGATTTTTTCCCACCCGCTCTCCAAAAAACGTTCTCTACCCCAAAATTTACCAAAAATTTTAATTGACCATAATGAAATAAAAAGAGATTCTGTAACTAAATACCTGGGGGTTTTCATTGACGAGAACATCACATGGAAACATCATATTAACTATGTCTGCTCGAAAGTTTCAAAAAGTATTGGAATTCTATATAAGGCGCGTACTCATTTAGATAAAAATAATTTAACTAAACTTTATTATTCTTTTATTCATAGTTGTATAAGTTATGGAATTATTGCCTGGGGTAGTACTGATCAAAGCAAGTTACAATGTCTCCATCGCCGTCAGAAACATGCGATCCGTGTAATTAATTTTGCGGATCGGTTCTCAAATTCCTCAATATTTTTCAATCAAATGAAAATCCTCAATGTTTATAAACTAAACGCATATAAAAATTTATCTTTTGTTTATATGTGGAAGTATGATTTATATCCTTTAATTTTTAAAGACCTTTTTATTTTGAAACCTTTAAGCAAGTTTAACATGAGGAATAATAACTATTTAAATAAACCACTCTGTCGAACAAAGTTCAATCAATTCTGTATCACTTATCGTGCAGCTCAACTCTGAAACAAAATTATTTTGCCTAACTTCGGCTTGCCCCTAACTTATTCTGTTTTTAAAATTAAATTAAAAGATCTCATTCTCTCTATTGAAAATATCTTATTATTGAATATTTTTAATTTGTCTTATGATATATAATAATTTTGAAATGTATATTCAATCTTTGTTTTATACTTGTTGACAATTTGTTTCTATTTATCTAAGTACTATTCGTACTTAGATAAATATAAATTTTTTTTTTTTTTTTTTTTTTTCGTAAGTTTTTACATTTTCGTCAAATGTAAAAACTTACGGAAAAAAAAAAAAAAAAAAAAAAGCGATTTTTACTGGGGAGTAAAAAAAACGGGGGAGTAAAAATCTCATATAACACCGGTCTACCATATTGATTTTAGTACTTGTTAAAAGGTTTCCTTATAAACGGTCTACATTATCGGATTTTGTAAGAACTTTTCTTAAACTAGCTTTCGGAACATCAAAGTTGTTAATTAAAAAGTATATTAGGAGAAAGTTTATGCTTTGCTTTTAACATGAATATTAATTTTATATACATATACGGCTTTAAGTTTCCTTAAGAAAGGTTCACAGTGAACAGTACTTTATGCGCGAAAAAGTTTTGCTTACAACAGTTTTTTTTTAGTTTTTCTTAATTTGAAATACCCCATAAAATACTACAGTAAGACTACAAATAAACAAAATTAAAAAAAAATTACAGTAGTGAGATATGGTTAAGTTTTATGTAATATAAAAATATTTCACGAGATTTTATTTTCAATATATTTGAGGTTTCATGATTTACCACGTTTTAATTATAAAACAAATAAAGCTTTTTCTACATTTAAAGAGAGTCTATTACTTGTTTATTTGATATAACTCTTCAGCATTTATTTATTTGGAATAAGTCTTCACTAAATATTTTAAAGAAAACTTTTATATCTTTGTTGGAATAAAAAATATTTGAGTCGTCTATAAACACAATAACATTTAAAATGCTTGATAATGAGTATAATTCATTTTAATACAATAAAAATAGTAGTGATTCTAAGTTTGAACCTTGGATCACACTGCAAGTAATGTGTTTTACTGATTCATTTTCATTATAAATCTAGAATTTAGTCCTGTCTGAAAAAAAGCATTTATATCATAAAAAGCATGAGAACATAGAAAAAACAGAGTTTTAACAAAATGTTCTTCTTTGATCGATGAACAGCACTCTTTGTTTAGCTCAGCGGTTCTAGCCTATGGGTCGCGACCCTAAGAGAGGTGTTCTGAGAATTTGTCAGAAGCCTTTAATAGACCTTCTGAAAAAAAAATTCCACGCTAGTCCGTGTTTTTTTTTTTTATTTTAAATATTAGCAATACTTTTACTTTGACTAGAGTCATTACACCGAAGCAACGTACAATACTATGATTTGAAAAATATCAGGGGCCGAATGTAATTTAATAATTTTAGACATATTTATTCTTACAAATAGATAAAGAAAAAATTGTTTATAAATTTTATATTGATGAAAAATGCATGCCCATGATAATAAATCAGCGAGAGACAAGTATTAGGAAAGTTTAACAGATATAGTGATGAAGTTTTAAAGTATGGATTTACTTTCATAATTGTATCTAGAATTAAAAAGCCACACACAATGTTTTGCAACCAATTTGTGTTAGCCAAATCCATGAAGCCCGACGGACTTAAACAAACTTATAGTCCTTGGTTGAATCAAATTTCAGGGCCTTCAAAAATGTTTTGAATGTAAAACCATTATATATATAAATATATATATATATATATATATATATATATATATATATATATATATATATATATATATATATATATATATATATACATATATATATATATATATATATATATTTATAAAATCGAATAGCCTCGGACACTTTAGGAAAAAATAGATTCTACCCAGGTACTAACTGAAAACGAAAAGTCAAAAGACTTTTTCAAAAGTATAAACATTTATCAATTGAATTAAAAACAAAACAAAAAAATATTGTGTACTTTAATAAAATAATATTCAAAACATGAAAGAAAAAAAGTTAGAAAAAAGGCATGTTTTAATATTGGAGGGTGGTCCCGGACACATTTTTTTGAGCATGATTTTACTTTTTTTTTTACCGGTATGACACAAATATAATACATAATAAATTAACACCAACCGATCATACCTCATTCACAAATACTAGTTTTAAAACCAGTGAACTAAAGTATTAAACGAATTTTTTTTTAAACAAATATTGTAAATAAAAGGTACCTTTAATCAATAAAAAGTTAGCAGTTTACATAAAAATTAGGTATATTAATATGTAAATCAAATAATATGATACATCGCTCATCTGGAGGAGGGAAACCATATCTTGAACATCCAGTTAATTGCTCCGGCATATTATGATAAATATTTTGCATATGCCATATTTCACTTAAATAATGTTTTTATAGTGTTTAAAATCTCATAGTTTTATTTAACAGTTTTTTACAGTTTCAGCTGTAAATCAAGAGTCAGGAGTTACTCGCCGTCCGGGGCTACACGACTTTGCCCTATATAAAATGAAATTTTAGTAAAAACACTCTACACCTACTATATGAGCTTGGTGATAACTTCTGCTTTCTAATTCTTTCGCTCATCTATTTATTTTTTGGACCTTTCTTTTGCATGTTGTTTTGATATTTCTACGTTGCAAACGGTTTAAACACATTTTCAAGGTTTATGGTTCTATCTTTGAAAAGTTTTAATTATAGTTTTATGGAGTATTATTTGTCCTTACTGCTTTAGCGACATTAGCGAGTAATATTCCGTTTGTTTTCGTAATCAATTGACAAAACTTACAGCACTTTCTTCTTCATTTTGTTTTGTGCTCGTAAAAATGTATTTTTCATACGTGATATCCTCTTACGTGATATCGATTGAAAAGTTGATCATCATTGTCATATTTTCAAACATGATATTGAATTGATCGTTATCGTTTCCTTTAAGAGCTTTTTGTATTTTTTTTTTTTTTAATTTAAAGAAAAGTTATGGCTTAAAACAATAAAAAAAAGGTCCCAGGCCAGAGGGACTGTTTTGCATGGAGTTGCAGCCTTAAAGGGACTGGGGAGGCAACCCTATAAATTTTCGCCTTAAAAAGGTACTGCAAATAACTAAAAATAGCATAAAAACTGATAACGTTTAAAAGAATTCTTTGTATTTATTGTTATTCAAAAAAAAATTCCCTTGTCAGCAAAAAAATCTTGTTCAGTTCATTGGTAGCAAATCATATGGGGCCGTTCATATTAAATGTCAATAATTTTTCCTGGTTTTTCGACCCCCTCTTCCCATCTTCTTATCTTTTTTTCAAAGTTCCCTCTAGAAAATTATGTCAGTTTTTTTTACCCGCCACCCAAAAAAAAAATTTGTTAAAAATGCATGTTTATTAACAGTTTTTTATGGTACAATATTTAGTTGCTTTTTTTTTATTTTTTTTAAATCTGCATATAGATGGAGTAAATAAAAACTTGACATTGTTTTGGTCTCAATACTCTCCTCCCGATTGTCAGTTAGTAAAATTTTTTTCAGGACCCTTCCCCCTCTCTCTCCCTCTTCACTGACATCTTTTATGGATGGCCTTTAAAAACATTTTAAAATAATTTTTCTTATTTATGCGTAATTAAAGCAGTTCCCAATGAGCTTAAATTAAAAATTATTCCTTTAATTTTACAATAAATAATGCACGCTTTTGTATATTATTAACGCTATTTAGCGAACGCTTTTTTGGCAGACAGTCTTTCAGTTAAAAGTCTTTCTCATGTTTTTAATGTAACGTATCGTATTCAACCTTTTTATTTATCTTAAAATTCGTTTTAAAATATTTGAAAAAGGAGTTCAACTTCTTTACTTAAAATTAAACGGTATTTATTAAAATATTGAAATTCTTTTTAGAAAAATGTTACTTTTTTTTTTTTTATCTCGTGTAAACAAGTGAAAGTTTTCTTTACGAAGAAAAACTCTATTTGTGTTTTATTAAAGTTTTAATGATCATGTTTAATTCTTTAAAAAAAAAAGCTCTTTTGGTGTTGTAATGATCATTTAATGATCATGTTAAAATCTATTTAAATATTTTTGTTTTGAAGATATTTATAAAAAAGCTTTATTACAAAAATTATATATGAAATTTAAGCCAGTAAGTTTTTTTAGCGGTCCTTGACAACAAGACCTTATGGTCTTCGACGAGTCTCCGCGTTCGTTTATTTCAAAATAACAGTCATAAATTTTTATTATATTTTGGTATTTTATATTGTATAACGGCTTTCTTTTTTAAAATGTAATAACAACAAAATATTATTAACAAAAACTAAAAAAAAAAAGGATCGAGTAAACCAATAAAATTTATTACTTTTTACCTTGAATTTGTAGGTGAATGTTTGGCCAGAAGATATAGGACATTGAGATATCCATCCTACGCCATCCATAAAAGGAGTTCCTTTTTGATGCAATCCGTGCCAATGCAGAGTGGTAACGTCACTTAGTAGCATATTTTTAACGTGAATGATTAAATTTTGATACTCGTAAACAACAATTGGTGGACCGGGTAGTGTACCATTTATTACAACTACCATTCGGTTTTCTCCATCTCCTGAAATCACATCATCTAAGGGTATCTACATAACAAAAATTAAAACATTAGACTTTGGTTTTGATAAATTTGTCTTTATAATATATTTATAACTTTAACTATAGACCTTTGTTGCGTTCGGGCCAGAAGTTTCGTTATATAGAAATAAAGAACCATCAGAAGAATAAAGTAAATCTTTCTTATATATCATTGTTAGTTTCTCTCTTATCTCTAACCAGAACTCGCATTCATTCTTTTCGGGACTACATTCGTTGTATTTATAATCAAGCGGTATTTCAATTGCAATAAGAAATTCGTGGATAAGCAAAATTAAAACTGCTCCTTTAAACAACATCTCCGATAAACACGAGTTCAAGCGAAGTTCTGCCTTTATTAATATCGCAAGAAAAAGTCCTTGAACGAATTTAGACGGTAAATATTTATTTTCTCAGTTGCGGATACACCAATTAAAAGCTAAGACTTGATTTATTTCCCTTGTAAACTCAATCAATTTTTTTTTTTTTTTTTTTTTTTTGTATCATTAGCAATTTTACTTAAATTATGCTAATTTTTGGCAGAGAAAAAAGAAAATGACAGCGAAAACTTTTTATTAGCTTTAGTTTCTGAGATACACAATTGCAATAAATTTTTATTTCAGTTAATATGCAACAGAGCAATATAACATATAATTTACATATTTTAATAACATTTAAAGCACATTTGGTTTTTTTTTTAATTACAAATATATTCAAACAATTTCAAACAAAGAAATAGTGATCATCAATTAATAGGTTTATATATAACTAGGGGTATCGTCAAGAGATCGTTATTTTTTTGCTTTTCTTTTGTAGATTAATTCTGTAGCATCAATGCACACAAACCAACAGTAATCTGCAAGCATAGCCTCATTCCAACAACCCTGATATCTTTGTTCCATTACACAAATAACTTGGTGAAACTTTTCCCCATGTTCATCACTAACAGCTCCACAACGGGAGGGGAGGGGGGGAGGAGAGAAGTCTAGGAGTGAGTGGAGGAATTGAATCTTAAGGGACATGTTACATCCATGTTGATGGTATTTTTGCAGAAGTACTGTTAATATGTAGTTATAACCTTCTTTGTTTCCTAAAAATCCACAAATCACTCCCTTAAGAGCTTCCCAAGTTTACTTTTCTGGTCCCTTCAAAACTTCTTCAAATGCAGAATCCTTCATAAGATATCGTATTTATGGCGCAACAATAATACCCTCTTTAGCTTTTGAATCACTTATTTTTAGAAACTTCGTAAGTACCTAAAAACCTGTCCTTCTTTGTTCATACCTTTGACAAAATTTTTCATTAAACCCAACTTAATATGTAATGGTGGAAGAAGAACATCTTTTGAATCCACAAGTGGTTCAGCAATAATAATTTTTCTTCTGTGTTAAGATTTCTTGCAGGCCAGTCCTTTTTTATATAATGTTAACTTCTGTCTCTACTGTCCCACATACACAATAAGCTGCAGTATTTAATATACCCTACCTACATTCCTAAAAGTATAGCAATAACTTTTAGATCAACACAAAATATCCATTTGTGTTCATTGTAATTAATTAAGTTAAGGAGAACTTTCATATCATGTAATAAGTCTCTTTTATGTGAACAGCCTGGCTAATAGGAACAAAAGGAAGACGGTTTCCATTGCGCAGTAATTTAGACGAGTCTATAAACAATCTCCATTCAATTGGATCATAGTTCAAATTAAGACATTGCATTAGTCCAAAAACATCAATGCAAATAACAAAATTATTTTTCTTCTCAAAAAAAATAAAAGCAGATTCTGCTGCCGTTTTCTGTAATGTGAAACCTTGACATCAAGTTGGAGAAGATTCCACTGCTTTAGTCTTGACCTTAAAAGTTCTGCCTTTTCCTGTGACAAGCCCATATCTCAAACAAGATCACTTAATTCTGCTTGAATTAATCTGTGTGGCGCAACATCTGTTAACACAAAATCAGGATCAACTTATGCGGAAGGCTTGTTTTCTTCTATTTCTATTTCATTTTCTGTTTCTAACTCACAACTTTGTGGTGGAGTAGGAACTTGCAAACTATCTGAATATAGAATAGGTCGAATGGCAGATGAAAAATTCAGATATTTAACTGTACCTAATTTCTTCATTGAGAAACCTGCCTTAATGGGTGGGGTCAAACAAAAATAGCAGTCATCTGTATGATTTTTAGGCTCTCCGTACCATAGGAACAGCAAAAGCCAAAGATCTGTTTTTATTTTTCAACCATTCTTGTAGGGTAACCGAACAAGAGTTACAGCATATATGTGGAGCCCATGACTTATTCTGGTAAGGCCTTCATATTGAAGTAATGCTAGTAAGCAGTATGCACAAGAAGTGTCATAATTCTTTTCTGTGAGGAAAATGTTATTTCACTACAAATGTAACAAAAATTGTCCACTAAATTTACACACTTCCTTGGCATGCTGATTTAAAAACTTTTACACTAGTAAATGAAAAAAAAAAAACAAACTAAGAATAGATTAGACCAAAAATTTTAGCAAACACACACAGCTAGTATTACATGTTTTAAACCTGAATAAAACATTACGGGTAGTAAAAAAAACATATTTTTTTTAAAAACTGAAAATTTATACCCTTACATAAATTGATTTAAGCTTTCGTGATTTGCAAAATCTGGAAAAATATCTGGTCTTTAAAATTTTAGTTTATGGAAAGCCGTTTCTTTGTTTTCAAGGAGCAAATTATTTTAGGCCGTGGATAAAGTGCTGAAAGTCGGCACTCTAACAAAATTTGCTTACAGTGCTGGAAGCCCGTTTATTGGTTTAAAAAGTCACGTGTCAAAAAAAACTCCGATTTCATATATTTTAAATTCCAATCAGGTTAGTACATGTTTCCATGGCGTAAAATTAGGTCCCGTAAACTTTAATATAAAGAAATTTATAAGGATAAGTTTACATACTATACCAGATGTTTCAATTTAATTAGTCCCGTAAACTGTTCCGCAATTGTCCCGCAAAGTGTCCAGGACATATTTAACATAATTAAATTATGCACTAGTAAATTAATTTATGATATAATAAATACTCATAACGCGTTGTCTTGTTTCATTAATTTAACGTAAAGGATTAAATATTAAATCTGAAAATGAAAAATAATTTATTATCTTAAGATAAGTTATCTGAAGTTAATAATTTAAACTTACTAGAAAAAACAACATTAAGTAGAGGTGAGATTTGCAAGAAATTTTAATTAAATATTAAAATCATGATAATATGTTGTGTAAGTTTATTTGTACAACTTGTTTAAATATTTAAACAAATATTTACAAATCACTTACCAACGCACGATTTGAAGTATCACTAAGTCTAAGTTTGTTTATTACTGTCACAAGCTAATTTTTATCACGACTATTTTTTAAGAGGAATGTTGGGTAACTGCAGAAACATATGACGAAGTTCTTCTTTTGATGCAAAGATTTGAAACTAAGACATTATCAAAATTTTCGTGTTATACTGCTGCTAAAACCTTTGGATATATCGGTAAGACAATTTTAAAGAGTTGTAGCATTCAGTTTTTAAATTTCTCCTGATTAATGAGCTATTATTACAAAATAGTTTTTTGTTACAACTTTAAAAGATTCTTCTGCAAAATACCACAAAATTAGATAGGAAGATGATGCAATATCGATTAATGGTACTCCTTTCATGGTTTTAGGCAGTGAAGTGCTTGATTGCATGCATGGTAAAGACAGGAAAACATCTTTTAAGGAAAAATATAAAATGCGCTCAATTAAAAAAAAGATGATTTTATTTTTGTTACATTAATTTGTAACACAGATTGGGTGTAACAAATTAAAGAGTGTGCAAATTCACATACTAAACTTGAAACAGGTATCTTTGGTGTACTATTTATGTATTTAAATATGCAGTGTTTTATTTTGTAATAATGTTAATATAGAGATCAGATCACAGTTTTTCCAAAAACTACGTAATGGTTTAGGACACCTAGAAATTTAATTGCAGTTCACAAATTAAAATTAAAGAAATTTTTTCAGTTTCCAAGTTTTAGTGTAACTTTTTATTTCTTTGTTATTACTTTTTTTATATACTAGCTATTAAATAGTCAAAGATTAAAAAATATATTATGTTATAAAAAATTTAAATAAATAACATAATTTTGTTATTTTTACAATTAACTTTGTTTTACATTACTTAGGATACTCAATGGAAAAGAGCGCAATCCTCTAAATGTTTAAAAGACGCTATAAAAAAAGCGGGTGTATGGAAATATGGAAAAGAATGTTTTCTATTTTCTTTCTTTTAAAATGTTCTCTTAACTGTCACTTTTCTGGAGATGTAAGCTTTAGCTTGATTTTTAGTTTATTACTTTGTAAAACAGTTTAAAATTTAGCTCGAATAGCTATACATGAAGTTATTATGATAAAGTTTCCTTTTTTCATGTTTTAAATGTACTCTTATAATAACCAGTTTATGTGTTCTTAGTGAAGCTTTTCATATGTCAAGACCTTTTGATGTTTGTCTCCCTGCCTCAATCTAATGCATGGTAGAATCTTACTCTAAACACATTTAAAAGATATGTTTTTAGACTCAAGATGAAATATTAGAAGTTTGCTAATTAAAGATCAGAAGATCTTACTAATAATAGAGAACACTGATTGGACAATAGTTAGAGGGGTGAGAGTTTTCTACAGAGTTTTAAAAGATTGAAACCACAGACGCCATTTGTAGCAGGCAGGAAAATCCGGTTCAGTTATGCACTTGTTTAATAGTTTGAGAAAGTTCTGAAGAACACTTTTGTATGACTGGAGTAATGGATGATGCGGAAGTTATCGGACAAAATAAAAACTTAAATAACTTATTTATGAATAAAAAAAACAAACTACTATTTAATTTTTTTTAAATAAAGCATTTATCTTTTAACAAAAATATATTATTTTTTATATGAAAAAATACCACCATCTGCAATTGATCTCAATTTTGCTCTGACGCCTTTCATATGCGACTGTAAAAAGTTTAAATCAATTTCTTGTAGTTTTAATTTAATGCGATCAATCAAAACTTGCTCTGTTGAAGCTTGTCAATCTCCCTCGTAAGCCTTCTGTGCCAAATGTCCCCAAAAATTCAATTGGTTGTGCTTGAGGCACATTTGGGGGATTGGATTCTATATCAACGTAATAGACGTATTGGTCCATCCAATTTAGAGAATCTTTAGAATAATGAGAACTTGCTAAATCTGGCCAAAATAAATAGTTAAGCTCTCCATGATTCTTGTGAATAAATGGAAGAAGTCGTTTTTCTAAAGATTCATTAATATAGTTTGATGAATTGATCGCTACAGCCTTGGAAGTGCGAAACAATGGCTCGGACATACCACGGTCAGATATGGCTATCCACATTTATAATTATTTTGGAAATTTCTCTTTTTCTATAAAACGAACACTTTCTGATCATGTCTTTTTGTTGTTTGTGTAGTATCCAGAATTTTCAGGCATGCTGTCCCCTGCAAAACAAAAGTATTTTTCGTCATCGATGACTAGATTTTTTATTTGCCTTTATTTGTCGTTCTACAATGTATTTTGGAGTCTTTTCACGTTTTCCATATTTAATATTCATTTTTTTTTAACTGACGACCAATTGTCAATGGATTTACACCGAATTTAATACCTATTTTTCTCTGACTGACCCCTTTTCGATTGTTGACAAGTCTCGTCAATTCGGCTTTCTTTTATCTAGTCCAGGATGTCGGACGACTAGGGTGCTTTCTATCAGAAAACAATTGAACAGTTTAAGTCTTTTTAGGTTATCATATATTGCACTTTGAGCAAATCCTTCCGCTTCAAAATGATTTACGATTTTTTTTTTTTTATATTAGGTTTATTTACAAAAACCATTTTTAGTCGCTTTCGAAAAGATTCTCGTTCAGCTGCATTAACCTCATTTAAAAAAATTGTGTTTCAAATAATAACGTTTATATTTTATGGAACGTTTATGCCTACGCATAAAACCACAAAACTAATTATTATGCTCAAATAATGAAGCTAGGATTTGTCCGAACATTCCGCATCACCCTTTATTGTCTCAAGCTATAAAATAGTTATGCAGCAAATAGATTTTTGTAATGGATGCAGGAGTAATTGTGATTCTAATGGAGTCACTTGTTTCTCTGGGATGACAGTGTGATCATGAGACTCAAGAGATGTATTAGAGGAAAACTATTTTTGCAAATAGTTCTGCCTTATTCAGATTACGGCCAGCAAAAGCTGGCCCTAATCTGAAACACCTAAAATATGGCTAATTACTATTTATTTATATATATTAGATGAAAAGAAAAAAAATGACATAGAAACTGTCAACAATTGTAATAGTGATAATACAAATGAGGTTTTTGTTGAGGCCTCATCTGATAGCTTTCTGTTTGTTTATCAAAGTGAAGAAATGCAAAGGTTATTGAAAAAGTATGGCAACGAAATTACCCTTTTTGATTCAACTTATAAAACCACAAAATATTCTTTGCCTCTTTTTTTATTTGTTGTAAAAACAAATGTGGACTACCAAACAGTGGGTACCTTTGTTTGTGAAGAAGAGTCATCATTAAATATTTAAAATGCTCTTGGTATACTAAAAGAACGTAATCCCTATTGAAACCCTGTCTACTTTATGGCTGACTTTTGTGTAGAAGAAATTAATGCAATTAATACTTTACATCCAGGTTAGCTATAATTTTTACTTCAGCTGATTATATTGTAATTGGTTTGTCAACATAGAGTGGGTCAAACTTTTAAAAATTTGGATTTGAGAGCGCACATAGTTTTTCTTTGTTTATTAGGTTTTAGAAAAGACGTGAATAGTTTCTAACTGCGTTTGAACAATGACAGTTTTACTAAAAATATTTTTATACCTTTAAATTTTTATTTTTATTGTTTTTTGATAATTGAATTAGAGTGTATAATAAAAAAAGGGTTAAGTGCTTATTTGATTGGTTTTTAGTAAAACTTGCATTTTTCAAATGTCTTTTGAAACTATTCACATCTCTTCTAGTATCCTAATACATAAAAAATATCCAAAATTTGAAAAGTATGACCTGTCCTAGTCAGTATCTTAATAAATTTGATTTTTTTTGAGTGCCAACTTCTTATATGTGACTTTCATCAGGAACAGGCATGGGAGCGATGGTTTTACAAATTTAACAATGGTTGCAGTGAAATTAAAGTAGCAATGCTGTGCAAGTTAAGAAAGATTGCTAGGGCTTGATCTTATGAATATTTAAATACAGCATTGGCAAATTAAGAGCTAGTAATCATTATCAAAATCCAATTCACAAAAATAAGGTTAATTGGCTTGAAAAATAGTGGTTGCCACAAATTTAATTTTTATTTTTTTTTCATTAAATTATTACCAGTTTAGCTTTTCTTAAAGTATGTAAGTTTTTTACGTATGTAGTTATAACAAACTTAAACATTAGGTTACATTGAATAAAGATGGCATCTTGATATGTATTAGTTAGAGTTGCAAGAAAGCGCGTTTTTTTCTTCTTGTGTTTTAGGTGGGAAAAACCTAAAACACAGGTTTTTTGGTATACTTTATTGGTTATAAATTTATTTAATAATAAAATAATTTACTAAAAGGTGCTGTTTGTTGAAAAAACTACTTTTTAGTAAAAGTAAACTTTATATATATATATATATATAAATATATATATATATATATATATATATATATATATATATATATATATATATATATATATACATATATATATATATATATATACATATATATATATATATGTATATATATATATATATATATATATATATATTAAAGAAGGAAACAAAGTTAAATAGTTTTAACATTTACATAATATGCTACAATCACATAGACATCTGTAATTATCTTTATACTAGACTTGCTAGTAATGCAGTAGTATGTTGTAAGTGTGGCTATACCAGTTAGAACGTTCAGGTTATGAGTCTTTTTGATGTAGTTCATTATAGAATACTTGATTATGTGTTATTTAGAAGTTATAGAAAAGTAGCAGCTAGTCTGAAAAATTTTTAATTTAGATAACTTTTTAAATAAATAAATAACTCTAAAACTTAAAATTTTTGCTACGCACTTTTCTTTTTACAATCATATCTGACATTAATATTCCTTAACCAGCATATTAGTTGAGAAAAATAACGGTAAATATTTTGAATTAAGATCTTAATTAGTATCAATACCAGCACATGAATATTACTACATCAAAGTTATTACGTCGTGATTTCTACTTTTTTTTTACCCTATAGTTTTTTTTTTTTCTAATTTTGCCAAACATTTCACCCTACTAACTTTACATATATACCATATATTTCTTCTAAGGATTAATTGTAAGTAATACGACAAGCTGGGGGTTGAAAGGAAAGATAAGATTATTTTATAAACTCTATAATAATCTATAAACTATATAACATTTACTAGGATTTACATGAGTTATTAGAGATAGGAATATTTTTATCGTAAAGATAGATTAATGGTAAGTATTAATACGAACAATGGGGCTGAACGGCAAAATGAAATGTTTAAACATATCTATTTAAAAAAGCACCAAAATTCATCCGTATCTTCAATGCTAACAGTACTTATCAAAGAATATTTGCCAGATTTTTAAAATAGGTACTTTTTGAATATTCTTTTTATTTTAATCTTTTATTCTCTTAATAGATGACTTTTGAGTGAATTAATTTTATTAATGTTTCGCTGTTTACTATTTTATTGGTGCCATTTTTACTATTTGAATTACATTTACATTTTTTACTGAAATATATACTTTATAATTCATGCAATAATTAGGAAGATCACTGTTTTATATACATACTTTATATTCAATATATAATAATATTATTCAATCCATCTGTTGATCTGTTGATTTTGTGACTGTAATGACTAATAAAGTTTTATTGGCAAAAATTACAAAATTTATCTATCTAGATACTGTGAAACTAGCACAAGATCTATTTAAAACTATTGTCAGTATAGTTCTTATCTGCCATCTTTTTTGCATAGTAGACCACGGCAATTTGTAAAGCATTGCTTGCAAAAAATCTCTCGAGCACAACATATTGACTTGTCTGGAGTTTTAGTTAGAGAACCTGGTAAGTTTACATGAGCGTTATTTACAAACTCAGGCGAATTTTATTATTTATTCTTTGGTGATTCTGTTACTATGCCCAATTGCTCTTGCGTAGATTGAAAAACAACTGGTTATCTTTGAAAACTTTTCATTTCCATTTTCAATAAACATCAATCGTGGAATTGGTATACTTTATCAAAACTGTACATAAACTCACCATTTTTGAACTTGGATGATGAAATTGCATTTATTGGAATAGCTGCATCTGCCACTATAAATCAGCAACTTATAGCAGATAAAGAAAAAGAAAACGAAGAATTTAAGTGTAGGGAAATAAAATTAGGGGAACTTCAAAAAAAAACAAAAAACATGGTTTAACAGTAAGGCTGCAGTGTTTAAAAATTTTTCCAAACAATTAAATAATGACTCTTTTCTTATTGATAATGAGGAGGTATTGGAAAAAAGTATAGGCATTTAAAAGACAATCAGAAACTTATTTGACAAACTTATTCCAAATTAGCAAAATATTCACTAACAACCAGTTCTTAAGAAAATAAGCGTTAGCCTAAAGTATAAATATTGCCATACGTAAAAAACGTGAAATCTTTTCAGGGCAGCATGGGGTAGGTGCAGAAAAGCTAAGATCGTTAGAAAATTTAGCATTCAATGCCAATAAAAAATAACAATTACCCTTTGAAACAGAACAAGAAGAAACGTGTAAAAGTGTTAATTCAGAGAAAGAAGAATATAGTTTTCATTGGAGTACATTTACCAACAATAACAACCTGTTAAATTTGCCACATGAGTTAAACATGGAAACAGTGAAAGAAGAACATAGCCTTGAATAGATTACACTAGATAAATATAACTGCTCAAATTAGCCACAAGCTGAATTTAATGTTATTGAAAACAACGAAATGCTAATAGACTTAAGTATAAATGCTGCCTAATCATTTCTCCAAAAACAATTTAATTTTACGTCAGGATTTCAGGATACAATCTTTGGGGAAAAGTATTTGCTTAAGGACGAGAAGGGTTACTTTATTCACAATTTATATACTGGTCAGCATCATTGGATCATTATTTCAAAAGTGAATTTTCCAGTGGACACCATCTGTTATTATGATAACCTCTTTCATGTACAAGTAAAAGATCATGTAAAACAACAATTATACAATACTTATAAAACTAAAAACAAAGTATTAATGATTCACGGACGCAAATGTCAGCAACAAACTAATTGGGTAGATTGTGGTGTTTAACACTTTCTTAAATCTATCAAAACAGAACTTTTGCTGCTTTTTCACTTAGCCCATTAGTATTTCCTTTTAATAAAGAAAAAATAATTACTTTAGAAACTTCCTGTACATGCCAATCGCATCGGTTATGGTATCATGCAAAGAACCCGGCTTTTTACATGGTGCGGTGTGATGTGTGTACTGATGGTTTCATAGAAGGTGTGAAAATGTTTCCAATAAAATATTCATAACAATTAATGCTGAAAAGCCTTATGTTGGTTTTGCTTGCTAGTAAATGGCTGTGTTTTGCATTTTTAGTTGCTCAAAAAAATAAGAAAAAGGCTTTAATTTTTTTTTTTTCATAAGGTGTGTAAGCAATGTATTAAGAAATCAAGATAATAAAGTTTTGAATATTTTGCACCTATTTGTCAAACCTTGAAATCTGTAAAGATTACAAGGTTTGACAAAAAGGTCAAAGTATAGATAATATAGAACCACCATAGATGATGTTAAAGTCATGATAACTAAAAATTAGTCAAAGTACTTTGTGTGTATTTGCTGTTGTTTTTTAAAACTTTAACCCTTAAAACTGGAACTCTAAAAGTAATACTTTACGTTATAATATGTTTGCAAAAATAAACTTATTTTTCTTAAAGAGTTTTGACTTCTAACACCAACGCATTTAATAAATTACAGAGAAGTTAGATGCTAAATACATCGATTTTTTAATAATATTAGAAACATTCAACAAGTTGGCAAATAATCACTATTCAAATTAGAAGTCTATTCAAATTATAAATTCAAATTATAAATTTATATTCAAATTATAAATTACTATTCAAATCACTATTCAAGTAATAAATTATAAATAGTACAAAAGTAAATTAAAAGCAAAGAATAGAGTTATAGAACAAGAAGATAGAAGATCTAAAAAACCTACAGAGATAAAAAGAATGCAGAAGGTTAAAAAAACTTTCAGAGATGGGAAGAGGACAAGTTTCAAATCTAATAGAGATAAGAAGAAGATTTAAAAAGTTACAGAGATAAGAAGACAAAAGGTTTCAAAACTTATAGAGATAAGAAGACCGTTTTAAATCTTACAGAGGTAAGAAGAGTACATAAGGTTTTTGAATTTACAAATACAAAAACTTTAACAGAAGGTTTTTAAAAATTACAGATAACAGATTACTGATAAATAGATTAAAGATTTCTGTAAGTTTTAAAAAATTACAGAAATAAGAAGACGAAAGAAGGTTTAAAAACTTACAGATATAAGACAAAGCGAGAAGGTTTAAAAAACTTTCATATATAATACAAAGACAGAAGTTCAAAAACTAACAGAGATGAAAAGGAGGCGAAAGGTTTAAAAAACGTACAGAGACACAAAGATAACAGAAGGTTCAAAAAATTAACACAGATGAAAAGAGGCAGAAGGTTTAAGAAGGCAAAAGGTTTATGAAACTTACAGAGATGCAACGAAGACAGAAGCTTTAAAAAACTAACACAGACGAAAAAAAGACAGAAGTTTTAAATAACTTACAGAGATGCAAAGAAGACAGGTTTTAAAATCTCACAGAGATAAGAATGAGGCACAAGCTTAGCAGTTAGTGATCGATGATTGTAAAAGGGTGTATCATTTGCTTTTAAAAACCTTTTTAAAAGTTAATGTATTTAACACTAAATATTTTATCTAGTAAAAACATTGTACAAATTTATTTTTTCACTTATTTTTATCATATTCATTTTAGATACTAAAATATAAAGCAAGGGCATGGCAAGGGGAGTGTGAGGACATATTAAAATAAAATGCATGTAAGTAAGGTGTTTTTAATTATAGTTGTTTTTAATAATTTTCTGTAAAATTTAGAAGAAAATTTTTTGATTACTTTTCTTTCATACAGGGGTGAGAAAAGTAGGATGTTTAGGTTTAAGGTTTTCTTTAAAAAAAAAAAAAGTAGGGTTTTTTTAGGTTTTTTAAAAATTTGAACTTACTTAATTGAGTTTATAATTTTTGTTAAATTATCTTAATAGTCAAATATAATAATGTCTAACTTAATAGCAGTAGTAATCACTCATGCATTTTATACACTTTTACGGAAATATTTAAGAATATATCGCTAAAGAACATAGTTAAAGATTTTCTGTACAGGCTACCGCTAGTTTTGTAATAATTTTATCAATTCATTTTAGGAATGACTATGTGCATTTGTTAACCCAGTTATAATTTTTAAAGTCGTGTAAATTTTATTTTTATATTAGGGGTTCTTTGCTTTAAAACAAAAGACCTCCTTCTTTTTTTAAATGAAAAAATTCAGGTTCCACGCCTCTTCTTTGTTGATAATAAAAAGTTGGATGTATATACTTAAACATGACACAAGTACTAAAGGTACTTGTGTCATGTTTAAGTATATACATCCAACTTTTTATTATATATCTTTCAACATTGAAATGTGCGTCAACGAGAACAAATCTTGCAAAAATCAAAAACAAGACTTATAAATTTTCGCTGTGTAAAATGTTAAAGTATTTACCAATAAAGTTTAGCGTCAACAAAAAGTTTGTTGTATGAACAATTGTTGTTGTAAAGAGAAGTTGAAGCAGATGAAGAATGACAAGCTAAAAAATGATGTGTTTTTTGTCCTGTTTATTTATTAACTTAGTAACATTTTTATAAGAATTTTTTAAAAAAGTGTTAAGCTTTTTATAACTTTTGTATTTTATGTTTTTATTGTTGGATTTTTTTTATGGAATGTATTTTTATTACAACTGTATTATATCTACTTATGTGCGTTAAAAACCTGATAAAAGTTGAAACTCTTGAGGGATTAATTTCTATTGATTAATTTCTTGATAGACACTTTCTACTGAGTAACAAAGTTGTTTTATTGTATGCAATTTTTCTTAAAATGATTTTTTTTTTAAGAATTTGTTTTTTTTAATTTACTTCAAATATTTTTGAGGTCCACATTATGTCTAATAAAAGTTGTTAAATAAGATTTTCAGTTTTTGGACATAATTTCAATCATTATTCAAAATAACAATATTGCAACTAAAAAAAAAAGTAATTATTAACATAACCAGTAATAATATACTAAAAGAAAGAATCCGTAAAACGGGTTATTAGTTATAACATTAAGGAAAAAGCGGATAAGACTTCTAGATTAAAAAAGCTATAGCCCCAGGTCCTGCACTTTAAAGGCCCCAAAAATGTGGAGAGCACATTTTTTTAATTTTTAGGCATAAAAAAATGCTTCCAATAAAAAACCTGAGCCCCTAAAATTATTAATCCACCACTGAATAGCACGTAGGTAAGGTTATAAACACCCCAGCCATACAGAAAACGGGACAGGTACTTAGGACTGGATTATCAAACACATTTACTTAAAAATGGACAATTGGTTAAAGAGCCTAAAAAGCAGTTAAATTCTTTAAATGTGTTAACTTATTGATAACATAAACATCACAAATGCGTAACATAAACATAAAAACATAACTTTATGTTACACATAACATTAATATTATAAACTTTAACATACAACACAGTTTATACAATGGTAAACAAAATATACAAAAACATTGCGCAAAATGTTATTAAAAGACAACTTGTTTCCAGAATAAGACTAGACAACAGCTAAGAATCTAAAACGCATTTTTGAATACATTAAAAGCTTTGAAAACGGCAATTTTTCTTATTACCGAAGATTGCAGCTTCACCGGGACCTTTTTATTGATAAGCTAAGAGAAAAAAGGTCATTTGTAGCTTGCCAAGTCTAAAAACATATCTTCGATCAAATATGAGCCAGGAGAGACTAAAGGTGGTTTCACTAATTTTGATTAAATTTTAAAGTTTGATATAAAATGCCAAGTTTCCTATGTTTAATTTTGTTTTGTTTCGCAACATATATGTATTAAACTAATGATTTTGATTGATCAACTCACTTATAACGTGCAGACGTGCGGAACTAGACGTATGGAACCAGACGAAGATTCAAGTAAAATATCTGAACTGGTTCAGGATTTTTACTTGAATCTGATCTGTATCGGCTCCGGTATAGCCGCCTAAAAGTACTCCCGTATATAAATACTCCCGGAGTACGTATTTCCTAGGAAATAAGTCCTCCGGGAGTATCTATTTCCTAGGAAATAAGTACTCCCGGGAGTCTTTATATTCTAAGAAATAAGTACTACCGGGAGTATTTATATTCTAGGAAAAAAGTATTTAAGGATTAATAAGGATTTTTACTTGAGTCTGAACTGTTTTGGTTCCGGTATAGCCGCCTAAAAGTACTCCCGTATATAAGTACTCCCATATACTTATTTCCTTAGAAATAAGTACTCCCGGGAGTATTTATTATCTAGGAAATAAGTATTCTATTAAGAAATAAGTTCTCCCCTATTAATAGTTAATGACAATACATTATTTGAGGCAGCGGCTAGTTATGCAACGCTAACAATATTAAATTATATGTAAATAACATAATTAGTAAATAAAACACCATTTGACACAAACAAATATAGTTTTACAATACTTATACATTGTAAAGCATCTTATTTTTAATGTTTTGAACCCATTTTATAAAACTTTCAAAATTTTTAAGTTGTGATTTCTTTGAAACTATTTATTTAAAGGCTGAATTCCAAGTATTTGAGTAACACTTTTAAATGGAATGGTTCTTTAATGAACCTTAAGGGGTTTTCTACGTTGGCGAAGAAAAAAAACTTTAAAGTTAGCTCATAAAGAACCTGAAATAGTTCTTAATAAGTTAGTGCCAAAAGAACACTAATAAAGGTTTTTTAATTAACCTCCAAGACTTTAATATTCTCAGCTAGTACCTTAGAACAGCAAAGCCTACTTTTTAGCTAGAAGCAAACTGTTCTTTGAACTATTTAGGTTCTTGACTTTTTTTTCCTAATCATGCAGATATTCCCATAAAAGTAGAATTCTATAAGAATCTATTTTAATAATTAACTATTTACTTCTAAAATTGATAGCATTCAACAGAAAGCTGCAAAATTGAGAATGTAATGGGATTGTCGTGTGGAAAAAGGATTTTCTAAAAATTTAAACATTAGAAAATAGAAGAAAAAGAATTGGCCTTATTTATTATTTAAAGTATCCAAGAAATAAAGTACAGACATTTTAAGAAAAAAGTAGTTCAACCTTGAACAAATTGCAACAAAAAGTCTGTCAGCATTTTTTGTCTACTCTTAATACCTTGACTCGCATATAAAATTTCCTAAGCAATCCTTGTGGGGAAAAAAGAAAAAAAACACAAATTAAACAATAACACTTTTTTTATACTTTCGCAGTAGGAAACAGTTTTCTGATGCTTTTTTGTTTCAAAACTCTTTGACATGTACTTTTGAGTACAAGCTTAATTTAAAAGATGGTACAAAACTTTTCTTCATTTCAAATCCAATACTGATGTAAGCATGACATAAACAATATTTGCAGATATTTTTATAAAAGTAATAAGGATAGTATAAATGCATTATTTAGGTTACACACAAAGTCATATGAGATTTACTTCTTTGTCTGAATCATCAAAGTTCATTTGAGATATATTTACACAACTTGTTCCTCTGAAGCGTCCACATGCTGAGGTACATTCAATTCCACTCTTTTTACAAGTACATTTTAGGCTCTGGCAGTTAGTTTAGTAATTACATTGTATGACACTCAGTAGCTCTGCAGGGTCTGGTCATAAATTAGTATGAAAAGGAATGAGGCCTTCAGCACTCTTCCTCCATCCCCTCTCTTAAGGAAGGAGTGCTTCTTTACTAGCTTTCCATTCTTTTACTTGAAAAAACACACGGAGGCTGTGTTACTTGGCTGCTGCTGATGTTGGTGGCAAACTTTGAGCTTGAACGTGGGATAGGTTGGAAGCTACTTTTTCACAGAATCGTTTGTATCGTAGAGTGTCCAGACTTTCGTTAGAACTCCCATTACCTAAGGCTTTTTCTCCAGCTGAAATAATATCACTGACAGATGCAAATCAAGAATTGAATACAGATGCTTGCTCACGAAAATGAATATTTGTCTTGACTTCTTTAAAGAGGCCCCTTTTCCGATACGATAAATGTGAGATGTTGCATCACACCCAAGGATAAAGAGAATGTTCTCCCATACGTTCTGGCCAAGTTCTGTCTTGAGTGTTTTGATGTTCCATATGCAATGTGCTTTCTTAGCAATTTTCCTGAGCTCAGGACAGAATAACAAGTCATGAGACTGCAAACTTGAATGATAACACAGCAAGATAAGAAGATCCGTATCATCTCCCACCAAAATGGTCTTCTTAGTCATAGCTGATTTGATAGCTGTTTTTACAATGAGGACATTAGCATATCCTGATGCATGGTATGTTTGACAGTTTTTTGTTTTAGTTCTTTACTTAACATATTGATAAATAATTGCTTATTTTATTTATTTGCCAGAAATATGACTTTTTTTTATCGTGATACTCATTCTCTCCACAAACGTTACGTTTGAACCAACAGTTCTTTTGGATTGCCTGGATTGCGTCATTTTCATACTTCTTTTGAACATATTTAGTGTATTGATAGTAGACATCCTTGTGAGTGACTTGAGAAGACCGCGGAATGCATTAGATAAGTACCCCACCATCTAAAACATACTGTACATCATCTGTTAATGGTATCTCTGAAGTGCTGGCATGTGTCAAAAGCTCCCATATAGAATCAGCCAAAGCTGGTTTGTATGGTTCTCTTAGCATCAAATGAGAATCAAAGGGTGATGATGGGTAGTTGCTGAGCTCATACTTAAATGCTGATTCTAAATCACTAGCAGCATTTGCCACAATGATGAGTCGTTAAAAAAGAAGCAGAGGGTCAATGTTGACTACATGGTTTTCAGCGTTCAGGGGTATAGGATTTAACACCACAACTTGAGCTTTCCTTGTAAAAGTATGTTTTGGGAAAGTTTTACCATCCATGGACTTCAGAATCGTGTTTCCGACTGCCTTTGCTGCTTCACTGTTGACAGTGTGGTTTGCATGAGCACCTGTGATAAGAGTACGTAGTCCTGGGTCGGTATAAAAAAGGTTTCTTTCATTGAGAGAGTCAAGAATTGTTAAGATATCATGCATAGCATTGTTGATTTCTGCGCATGCATGCATTGATAAAAGCCAAGTAAGACGCTGTTACTCTGTCATTCCTTGTCCTCTTGTAAGTCCACGACTTGTTTTCATACTTAACATATGATAGATAGGCCAGCCTAAATCACTCCTTCTAACCACGTGCCTTCCCTTTTCAAATTGCATTTAAGTTTCAGGATATTTTTCTTGTAATATTGACATTCTTTGCACATATATTCGCGCTCTTTTGGTGTACAGATAATGTCCTGATGCTGCCACATAAGGTAAAATTTTTGATATCGCATTAAGATGCAAAACCCAATTGCCTATTCGCTCTGCCTTGATAAATTTTCGAAGAATGTCCACCATAACCATGTATTGTACCCAGAGACCTGAAGTTCTAGAAGATGTCACCATGGTCTTAGCTTGCTTTGCAAGACATTTAGCTACTTTCTTTGGAATGTCAGTCTGGCAGACTTCATTTGCAGTCATTGAACCAGTCATAAGTTTCTCATATAGTCAAGAAACTTCTCCTTCATATGTTTTCCACAACGAATTTGGAGCTCTGATGTTAGTTTCAGATGTAATTCAATTCGGTGTGAAATTCGCCTAAACGCAACACAATGTTTTTAAAATCACTTTCTCGAGGTTCCGCTGTAATTATCATTTAAGCTTTCCACCTGAGTGACTAGTCAAATGTAATAACTCGTAAAACATCATGGCGTCTTTCATGCTTAAACTTCAGAGTAGAGTATATGCATGTTGTGTTGCTTGGGTTTATGTCTGTCATTGGCAGAAACGTAATTGATGATTTTCCTGGGTTAGCAACTTGATGAATGAGCTGCATTATCCCGGACCATGCTGGTCGTGTTGATCCAAACATAATTAAAGTTTTCCACAAGATATATATATATGGCAGTTATGTCCTGAGCATTTTTTCTTCGGAGAGTTTCATATGTTACCGCTGATATTCCACATCTGTCTTTATTGTGATAACTGATAGGCACCCTTCCTATCCTAGATATATCAATAGCACTCACTTTCGTTGTAGTAATTTGTCTGCATGCTTGAGTTCAAGGTGTAATCATAGCAATCATGCCCATACATTGAAATTTATTGCGTCCATCCAGAGCAACAATTTTGTGGTCTACATTGTCAGCTGCATACTGGACAAACTGGATTGTAAGGGTAGCAATTTCTGTCCCTTGCAAATGAGCCGCACTTTTCTGAAATTTAAGTACTTTTTGATAAGAGCATAAAAATCCATGATGATGCAGAGAGTCAAATAGAAACTGCTAGGAGAATGTAATAAAGCTGTGATAAGAATGTGATAAGAATGTGATAATGCTTGACGTCTAGCCTGAACTGGATTGGTGGTAACAGAACACGCGTACTTATTGCTTGCATTTTAGCTTATCCAATGGAAGCAATCTTTAAATCAATTTTTTTCGCAACAAAAACTGTTTCAAGTAAAAGCCTGAGTGTTTTTGGTAAGAAGCAAATTCCCATTTCTTCTAATTCTATGTCATCACATGATGGATAATTTTCATTAGATATCTGCACTGCCTTTATGTCCTCTTTCAATATTTTAGAAGCAGCCTGCACAAGCCTACGCTTCTCACCCTGATTGTCATCTATCCATTGATTGATGTAATAATCCTAAAAGACAGCCCTTGCTGCCATTCTAAAAGTCACCACATTTGGTGTTCCATTAATCTCAGTTAAAGTAATTCTGTTGCCAAAATGTTCCTCCAGCTTTACTTTTCATATAGGGATAGCTGTATGGTTCTTGTGTGGAACGAATTGATTACAGTTTGTTCTTCATGAGGTCAATAAGATCATTTATAGTGATAATTCGTTTTTGCATTAAATTACCACATGCATCCCCACGTTCTTGAAAAGCTGTCAGAACTGTTTCTTTGAACTCGATCGTCTTTACCTATAGAAAAGTATACTTTTTATCGTTTTAATCACAGATCCCTAAAAAGGCTGGTTGTCCACAAAACAGACAATGTGTTTTAAAGTCAAAAAACTCTTCAGACGATCTAAGTGAATGCCTTTTCTGGTATTTATCATGCTCTTCATCCTTTTGCCTAGTGACTTTGAGAACTTGATGGGGATTACATTTTATTCGTCGACAATATGTGTGCACCTTTATACCAGGCTGTGCGTGAACATTTTCTCCCCTTTTTTCACTAGATAAGTTAATATTGGAGCTATCCTTGTCACTTAAAGTACTATCAGCTTATTTTCATCATCAATGAGTTCTTTGCATATTGTACATTTTGATAAGTCCGTATCTGAAAATTAAAATTGAAAAAATGTTCACACTATATATTTATGTTTCAAAAAACTCTTAACTCTTAAATGACCAAGATCTTTGTAACTTTATACAGTCGGTACCTTGCTTGTTTTAAGTTGAATATAATCTATAAAGTATTTCAATATATACTATTTTGCTTCCGCTAAAGTGCAAGGCTTGGTCATTCTAGAGTTAAGATTATTTTATTAAAAGAATTAAGAAACTTATCTTTAAAATAAATAAAAACACACCACACAAAAAAAATTATCATGATAAATTAGAAAACATGTAGTAAAAAAGAATATATAACTTTTGCTTACAATTATTTGCCTACAATTTTTAATATTTAATGACTTTCCCCCAACTGAAACTCTTAGGACATTTTATATGTCAAATAGAGTTACTTTATAGTTATTATGTCGTTGAAAAACCTTTTTTTGCAATTTGTTTAAGGCAATTTTATATACTGTCTGTACTAATTTCAAATATTTTCTAACTACTACAAAATGACGCTTCATGAGAATCACAAGAGAGATATTAATCTAAGTTTAAAATATCCCTTGTGAAAAATCAGAAACAACTTTTTCACAAAGAGAATATCTAATGCTTGAAACATCTTACCACAAGATGCAATAAATTTATATTTAAACTCTATCTATTAAAAACAAGATAAAAATATTCAAAAATTTTAAAAATTATTTTAAAAACAAGATGTACACAATATTCAAAAAAAAAAAAAAAAGTTTATAAATTTTATTAAAGATAATTCTATTAATAATATCGAGGCATTAGCATTTGCAATACTAATATAAAAAATTTCAAAAACTATATAAAGCAAAACTCAAAATCTCTACCTTCTCTAATCTTCAAAACTATTCAAATTAGTAAGAAATAACCTCATAACAGGTATTGTTTATTTCGTATCTCATATAGTAAATGTTTATATATATCAAAAATTCTTATAAGCTAATAAAAATCAAAAAAATCTGGTTATATCAAATCAGGAACTTCATTGCCTACGCCTCACAATAAAAACTAAAACAAAACTATATAAAACAAGTTACGTATTTTATAAAGCAGATAAAGAAAAAAATTAAAAAAAAAATTAAAATAAAGCTTTTTCGCAGGCCGATGTAATTTCATCATTTTCAGGTATAAAAAATAAAACAAAATTTTTGTTCTGTTGCACAATCTGTAACATTTTATTTTCCATAATTTGATTCTTTGTTGCATAAAAGTAAAATAATAAACTTTGTTAAAGTATAGCCATAACGGAACTTGCACAAGAGTTGCAAATGAAGAATCATCTATAATTAAATAATGAAATGATTATATAACCAGGGCTTCAGAGACTATTTTGATAAAAAAAAAAATTGGAGCCTAGGATAAGTGATGTATAATAGAATATAAATTATTATGAAAATATTAGTTACAAACTTACAAATGTTGCAGAGAAGATATGAATATAATATGAATATTTAAATATCTTTTATTTTAGATGAATCTTTTGATAGCGCAGATACCTTATATTTCTGACAGTCAATCACCATATTAAAGTCTGGTTGAAGTTTGTTGAAAGTTGCAGTTTCATTACCCTCAGAGACTTTTTCTAAAATAAATATATTATTTACACTTTTACTCCATGCTTTATATAAGGTTACTTTCTATATATATATATATATATATATATATATATATATATATATATATATATATATATATATATATATATATATATATATATGTTTGTGTGCCACAAACTTTGAAATCAATTTTTGAAAGCTTTTTTCTCAACCAATTTTGCTCAAATTTTGCACACTTAATCATTTTCGATGACAATACAAGGAAATGGAAAAATTTGACCAAAAAAAGTTAATTAAGTTAACAAAAATTTAATTTGTATTTTCCCATACATTTAATGTACTTGATATGAATTGCGTATTACGTCACAAAAATCATTGATTTGCAAATTATTTGCAGTTTCGAAGACATTAAAGCGCCGCGATTCAAAACGTATTGTTTTAAGTTATTAAGTATTCAAAATTAAGTTATTAAGTATTCAAAAAAGCGATTCAAAACGTATTGTCTTAAGTTATTAAGTTAAAAACCTATTGTTTTAAGTTATTAAGTTAATAAGTCTTAAGTTATTAAGTTAAAAATCAAAAATTTAGTGAAAACAGTAATTTTTAAATTAAAAAAAAAAAAAAACAGTAATTTTTCCTTCTACAAAAGATAACAAAAAAAGAATTTCTAGGCCCAATAGAATTCTGCTTGCATAAAGCATGGATTTGGAAAAAGAATTTTTTTTTGATTTATTAGTTTTCAATAACCATATCATAACGGGTGATGCGGAAGTTATCGGACAAATCCTAATTTCATTAATTGAGCATAATAATTAGTTTTGTGGTTTTATGCGTAGGCATAAACGTTCCATAAAATATAAACGTTATTATTTGAAACACAATTTTTTTAAATGAGGTTAATGCAGCTGAACGAGAATCTTTTCGAAAGCGACTAAAAATGGTTTTTGTAAATAAACCTAATATAAAAAAAAAAAAATCGTAAATCATTTTGAAAAGGAAGGATTTGCTCGAAGTACAATATATGATAACCTTAAAAGACTTAAACTGTTCAATTGTTTTCTGATAGAAAGCACCCTAGTCGTCCGACATCCTGGACTAGATAAAAGAAAGCCGAATTGACGAGACTTGTCAACAATCGAAAAGGGGTCAGTCAGAGAAAAATAGGTATTAAATTCGGTGTAAATCCATTGACAATTGGTCGTCAGTTAAAAAAAATGAATATTAAATATGGAAAACGTGAAAAGACTCCAAAATACATTGTAGAACGACAAATAAAGGCAAATAAAAGAAGCCGGAAACTAACTCTATAACACAAAGTCGCTTCTAGTCATTGATGACGAAAAATACTTTTGTTTTGCAGGGGACAACATGCCTGAAAATTCTGGATACTACACAAACAACAAAAAGACATGATCAGAAAGTGTTCGTTTTATAGGAAAAGAGAAATTTCCAAAATAGTTATAAATGTGGATAGCCATATCTGACCGTGGTATGTCCGAGCCATTGTTTCGCACTTCCAAGGCTGTAGCGATCAATTCATCAATCTATATTAATGAAAGTTTAAAAAAAGACTTCTTCCATTTATTCACAAGTATCATGGAGAGCTTAACTATTTATTTTGGCCAGATTTAGCAAGTTCTCATTATTCTAAAGATTCTCTAAATTGGATGGACCAATATGTCTATTACGTTGATAAAGAATCCAATCCCCCAAATGTGCCTTAAGCACGACCAATTGAAAATTTTTGGGGACATTTGGCACAGAAGGCTTACGAGGGAAATTGGCAAGCTTCAACAGAGCAAGTTTTGATTGATCGCATTAAACTAAAACTACAAGAAATTGATTTAAACTTTTTACAGTCGCATATGAAAGGCGTCAGAGCAAAATTGAGATCAATTGCAGATTGTGGTGTTTTTTCGTATTAAAAATAATATATTTTTATTAAAAGATAAATGCTTTATTTAAAAAAAATATAATAGTAGTTTTTTTATTTATTTATAAATAAGTTATTGAAGTTTTTATTTTGTCCGATAACTTCACCCGTTAGCATCACCAGTTATTATTATATAATACTAAGTATGCGAAGTACCAAAAAGGGCTTCAACTTTGAAAGTTACAAAACCACAACCTTTTCTTGGTTTTTGGTGTCCACAAGCTTCACATTTGTTGAGAGGCCAAGAGAGTACTATGTTAAAAAAATTCAGGACATTTAAGGTACAGGAAGTATCAATTTTGGGCCCGGATTTACCAATTTTAGGATCTTATTTAAAATAACGGCAAGGGATTCTAGGACTCCTGGCAAGAAAATATAAGGTTCCCATTTATGAAATCTTATGAAATTTTTTCTCAAAGCTGTCTGTAAGGATCTTAACAATTTTAGAAGTTTTTGTCATCAGATATCAAGAAAAAGTAGTGAATCTGTGACTTTTAAAATTGGAGTCCTTTACGAGTCATCCTTGCAGACTATTTTTCTAGAACAATGAGTACTTGAATAATATTCATTGTTCAAGAAAAGGAGTTCTAAAAAAAATAATTTAGCATGTAGTTAAAAGACGTACCACAAGCTAGGTAATTGTCAAAACAATCATCCTTGTTCTTACATCCCATTCCTGGTTCCCCAATTTTGCTTTCATAAACGCCAATAATTTCCACTACTTTATATAACTAAAATCTATGGCAATATATTCTGCCTTACAATTCATACATCCTGACTTTTAACCTATGTATCAAAGAACAACCTGAAGAGAATCTTTGAAGAAAAAGGGTTCTTAAAAGGAACTTTAAAAATTGGCTCTTTGAAGGACCTAAACTTATTCCTTAGAATACTTTAAAGGTTCTTTACGTTAGTGCTTAAGGAGTACTGATAAAGAATCTTTATCGAGCCTTCAAGAGAGTAACTTTTATCAGAGATTACTTTTTATACTTTACGATTACATAATATGGACAGAGAGTCCAAATAAATTAGAAAATAGCCAAATAAAGTAATGTATAATAAAGTGCAAATTATTTAAAAAATATTATTTACAAACTCACCAATTTTGCATTGGAGAGCTATGCGTAATTTATGATCTTTTATATCATCTGCGAACATAGCTTGATGATGAATTTTTAGGCTATATCAACTACATTGCTGACAATTTTTTGCTTTATTAAAGTCTGCAAAAATTTTTTGGATTCATTTTTAATACCCTGGTAATGTTTAGCTACACTTATGTCATCCTCAAAGACTTTTTCTAAAAGTAATACACTATTAAACTTTACTTTTTAATAACCATCATATGCTGTTATTATATAATAACACACGCACACACACACACACACACACACACACACACACACACACACACACACACACACACAAACACACAAACACACACACGTAAATATATATAAGGGTGTTAGCTAGCCCAATGGTGCCGCGTATACAGCAGAATTCTGAATGGGTTAAGAATTTCCAAAATTCAATCTTTGCAATAAAAAATTGAAATAAAAATAGTAATAGGGCAGCTTTAATAAAATTTCCCATATATATATATATATATATATATATATATATATATATATATATATATATATATATACATATATATATATATATATATATATATATATATATATATATATATATATATGTATATATATATATATGTATATATATATATATGTATATATATATATATGTATATATATATATATATATATATATATATATATATATATATATATATATATATATATATATATATATATATATATATATTATAGCAGAAGATAAATAGTTGAAAATATCATTTGTTTTTTAAGATTTTCATTAAAAAATTTATGAATCATTGTTTCCATATTGTTGGGGAGTATTCAGATGCAGTTAACCAATTTTACTAAATCTTCTTTATTTCACGCTTATTTTAGTATAAAAATTCAGCGATCAATATTTGCTATTCAAAGTTACGTTTTTTTTAACAAATCCCTTTCCCAGAAAATTTCACAATACTTAATTGATTGTAAAAAAGAAAGAGAAATTATGTCACACATATTTCTCAAAATATGACTTATTTTCTCAAAATATGTCACACATTTTATGTTGACAGAAAATAGTTCAAACAAAAAATTATGTACAAATATGTTGATAGAAAATATGTCGGACATTTTATTTCAGCAGAAAATAATTCAGACATAACATTTAGTCAAAAATATGTCAGTAGAAAATATGTTTGACATATTTTATGAAGGCAGAAAATACGTTTGGAATTATATCGACATATTCGCCAGACATATTATGCCGTAACAACACTGGTTAGAATGATAAACTATCAATTGAGCTAAAACAGATTAAAATTTAAATCATAAACACTAAATATTAGTTTTTTATGATTTTTATTTAACTTACTTCAATTTTTAAATTTACCAGCTTAATCAACATCATCACTGCCGTCTGGCGCTTATAGTGAAAACCAAGACCGCCTCTGTAAGTTATTTACTACGTTTATATTTTTGATTTTAAAACCCTTTAACTTAATGTGTTTTTTTATAAAATATAGGCTTGTCAAGGAGTGATTTCTTGGTTTGGCACCTTAGCCATCCTGGGCCTAAATCAAAAGGGGCCTTCTGTATATGGACAGTATATCATTTTAAATATAAACTTCCTGGCAGAGTAATTAGGGATGTAATTATCAATAACTATACATATGCTTAATAGTAAGCATATGGTGTATATAGATTTACTTATAAGTGAATTTATATGCACCTTTTTATAGGGGTATGTATATATTTATGAAGTTGATATTTGTATATAGTCTTTTTGTATAAAGTTAAGATTTTGTTTTTTGTATGTAAAACTTGTGTTTTATTTCAGATTTCTTTTTTTTTTTATAAAAATCTCATTTGACCTCTCCACCATTCACACCTAGCCGAGGTGTGAGTGGTGGAGAGCTGCCAAGTATTACACTCTTGTACCTTCTTAATACGTTTATCATGGAAATCTTTCTTTCGATGCTAAATTGCATGCATTTAAGTATGAAAATAGTGAGCTTTTATTAGTATGAATAATGATCTTAAAAGATTTTGACTACCAACTAATGTATCCTAATATATCCAAGTCATATTTGATGTTAATGCTAGAATATATGTAAAAATACAAATACAAAGTTTGAATTATTATACTATAATACTATGATATAATATAGTTATATGTAATATAATGTAATACAATTATAAAATAACAAAAATATATTTTTTTTTAAAAAATCTACATTTTTCAACATACTAAAGGGTTTTGTAGACGTCTTTCTTGCGTTTTGTAGACGTCTTTCTTGCATAAGGAGAACACATTTTATCAGAAAATGGTGATTTTCTGATAAAATGTGTTCTTCTTATGGACCATACATATTGCCCTTTGCAAGACTTTATGACAGTTATGACATTTTAAGTAAAAACGTCTCAAAATTTGATTACAGTTTCACCCTTTTTCACCCTTAAAATACTTAACTGAAGACCTTTCTTTATAAAACAATCTAAGGATTGATCAATGAATATTTCTTACATTTAAATAATTTAATTAATAATTTAGTAATTATAGGCATCTTTAAAAATAGATCTACTTAGTAGATTTACTACTCAAAAATAAAACAATTAATTTTTTTAACAACGTCCTACATTTTGACTTATTGCAGGATACCATGGCATAATATGATCAATAACAACCCAATCTCCAATTTAAGAATCAGCAGCTAACTCCTTTGCAATCAGCTAAACATCGTCGTTTAAATCGTCATCGTTGCTTTGAGTTGCATGTCTCGCATTATTAGTTGCATCAATCCCGTAATTAGTTAGATTAACCTCTTCACAAAAAATAGTTACTAGTTTTCCTGCTCGTTTTTGTTTATTCGATTTAAAAAAATATACTCGAAGCATGAAGGAAATTACAAAATACTTATAAAGTCACATTTTATATATTTTATATACATACATATATTGGTTGTTAGTAAATATACAAGTTAATTTACTTGCTTAGAGATCAATGATCGAACTTGTTGAGTTGTCACATATTCACTCGGCTTTAACTTTGCCCTGAGATGCTGGTGAACCTGCTTTAAATTCATTTCCTTCCCTCGTTCATATTTAGACATAAGCATCTGCATTAACAATGTTTTTTTCTTTAAAGAATATCTAAACACTTTTATTCTTGGTAATGCCCATCCAGTGACGTTTGTTAAGTTTTCAATTATTTCTCTAATGGATAATAGCAGATAATCAAAAGAACTTACGCTCAAGATTTTCATTTTTTTGGTATATAATAGTCTTAACGTGTCTACCATAGATTTCTTCACAGTATGAAAATGGTGATTTTCTGATAAAATGTGTTCTTCTTATGGACCATTATCAAAAAATGATTCAGCACAACCAAACCGTAAAATTTTTGCATCTTGAACTAAAAAGCTTAATAATTTCAATTGAACTATGGAATGTCATATTTTTATAGTTCCATTTTATATCTTTACCTATTCAGCAGTATCTCCACATTAAAATATAATTGAGGAAAAACTGAAAAGAATGATGCTTATGTTGCAAATCAGATTGGGTCCTGATAAAATAGAAGTTTTTACAGTCTATTTTGATTATAACAACATCAGCATTTTGAATTCCACCATTATAAAAAGTCATAAAGATCTTCTGTAGTCAATAAATTGTTTCCAACAAAACTCTAAATAACGCATTTCCCTCTTACCGACTCCTTATTACATTGATCATTTCCACATAAAGACTCATTGTAATCGTATCTTTTTAGAAGATTTATTTTGCTGGGCAAACTTTGTAAAGGGCATTTGAGTAGAAGTATCCATGATAGGGTGATGCATTATGTGACTTAGCTCAGTTATTTTTCACACAAGGGAAGAAATTTTCAATTTTGGCCATAACAACATCAGCGAGACAGAGTACATGAACAAGTGTTTGCTCACATCTATATACAGCTGTAAAATAGACTATTTTATCATTTGACCATTTTCATTGAAAAAGCGACGACTGAATTGACGCGAATTTTTTAAGTGCAAACTAGCATGAGTGCAAATGGTGTAAGTACCAACTGACATAAGTGCAAACTTGCATAAGTGCGAAGCAGTTGCAAAAACTGGCATAAGTGCAAATCGGCCTAAATGAAAACTAACACAAGTGCGCCAAAAGAACTTTAGCATAAATGCGAATTGACATAAATACGAAAGCTTAATCTTATTAACTAACTATAATCTAGCTAACACTTGTGATAATGTTTTCAATTTTATTTGGTGCTCTTATGCCAATTTGAATTTATGCCTATTTGTTCTTATGTCAGTTTTTGTAACTGCTACGCACTTATGCAAGTTCACACTTGTGCCAATTTGCTCTTATGTCAATGTTTGCAAATTTATTTAGCGCACTTATGCCAGTTTGCATTTATGCTGATTTGTACTTACTCCAGTTTTTACATCTGCTTCGCACTTATGTCAGTTCGCACTTATACCAATGTTTGCAAATTCTTTTGACGCACTTATGCCAAATGGCATTAATGTCAGCTTGCTTTTGTGCCAGTTTTTGCAACTGCTGTGCAGTAATGCCAGTTCGCACTTATACTAATTCGCTCTTATGCCAAAGTTAGCTAATTCTTTTGGCGCACTTATACCAGTTCGCACTTATGCCAGTTTGCACTTGTGCTAGTTTTTGCAACTGATTTGCACTTACGACAATTCCCACTTATATCGATTCGCACCTGTGCCAGTTTGCACTTTTAAAGCTCTTGCTTATACAGCCTCTCAAAGAAAAAGATATCAATATGTAAAGTTTTTTTTTTCCAAAATACTTATTTGGGCCTTCACGGAATTTAGCTGACAAAATTTTCTGATAAAAATCTGTTAGCCAAAGCCCAGATTTCTCATCAAGTTGCTCAAAAGCAATAGTTAATGATTGTTTGAAGAAGATAAAGAAGAATGAGATAATACTTTTAAAGTGATTAAATCGTAATCCGAGGTACTTAAGGGTGAGAAAAAGAGCACTGACTAAGATCAGAAACAACAAATAAGTCAAGTAGAGAAGGTAAATGATTTGGATTATCTGGAAAGCGAGTTGGAAAGTTGACTGCTTGTGTTAGAGATTGAGAAAGGCAAAAGTTGTGGGCCTAATGCCTGCAAGTGACTGACACTAGAACCAAGTCATTCAGTGTGATGAGCATTAAAAGCAAAAGGACTTGGTCAATTTGATCAGAAATAACATCAAAAAGAGCACAGTCTTGTAATGAAGGAGAGTGATATAGAATTCTTACGAATATAAATGCCCAGGCCAAGCATGTGACTATTGGAGTCTTGACGAAATAAAGGCAGATAACCATCAATACTAAGATCACAAGATGAGACTGCTGAACTCAAGTTAGTCTCACAAAGAGCATTTAGGTATAGTGAACTTTGCAAGAGAAAGGCTCATAAGAAGAAAAGTATAGTTTTTTGTACTTTAGTTATTTTTAAATTTGTTGAAGAACTTGACTTAAAGGACAGATAGTACTCAGTACGATATTTTATAGTTCAAGCAATAGCGTCATTACTGTTAATAAACCTTTAGCTGTAACAATGGGCTCCAAATATGGCCTCGACTACCCACATCAAAAGGACAAACAGGCATAGAATCCATATGCAACATGGCACTGTTTTTACTCTGATATTTTACAATTGTTGATAAAATCAGCCTCTCTGAAAGCTACCACAGAGCTCTGGACTACGAAGACCACCTGACTATCAGCCGACCTCAGAACCATAATACTGAGTTTTTATGCTGTACCCTCATTAGGAGATAATAAAAGGAGTTGCCTAATCATAAAAATAGAGAGACAAGCAAACACCTTGTCAAAAATATCCACTGTTTAACATCCTAAACTAAAAACAAAGTATTATAAATATATCTACGCCAGCCTAATAAATAAAGAAGGGGTGCTTCTTCATTTATTAGGCTGGTTGTCAGGCTGTGTCAACAGATAGAACCTGTTTACCCCTCAAGTAATTGCCTAGGAGGCTTTCTACAAGACAGTAGTCGGATGCGTTTAACGTCTGCCCAAAATGAGTATGTTTATAGAGACACCATCTCTAGTCTTTACTCGACTAAGAGCCCCAAGGTAGGGGGTGTTTTAAGTTGGAGATGGCTTCTCTTAGCCTTTGCCTAAAATAGCGTATCCTACAACACAGCAAGATATGAAAATACAATGGTAGAGATATCAACAAAGCCTGGAGCATCACTTTTTAAGTGTTTTATTGTTATTTCATGTTCTTTGTATTCAAGTTGTCCAATATATAGAAACCGTGAAAGTCTCTAATATATTTTTTAAATGAATTGTTTGTAAACTCATTAAACTCTTCATTGATGAATTTTTTTGGTAATAAGTAGTTTGAGTTTGTTTTATTTTTAATAGTTATTTTTTTAATAGTATCCAACTTTTTTCTGAATTTTGAATAAGGTTAGTAAAATGTGTAAAAACTATAAAAGTTAAAAATTTGTGTTTGCAATTTTTTAAAATACTGACATTTTTTAATTTGAAATTATGCAGGTATGTTGATATTATTAATTATTATTTGTAAATTGTTATTTTTAAGTTTAAATATATATTAAAAGATATAGTTCATATAAAAATATAAAATGTTGAACACGTTTTAAGAAGCTTGTTTGCTTTGCAAAAATCATTAACCTGCTGATTAAGTGCTTAATGTAGGAAATGTAAATGTGGGAAAGAAAGGTATCAATACTTTAATTTCATTAGTCACAAGTACGCAATGACAATATCTTGAAAAAGAACTGAAGGTAAAGAAAACGGTAATAGTGTATGTGACATGTAGACGTGATAATACTAACCCAAAAAGAAAGATGTTAAAATGTCAAACAGAATGGCCTAAAAAAACTACGGCCTTAAAAATTTTGTTTTATAAGTTATTATCTTATTTACTTTATCTTGTGATTTAATAAATAAGAAAATAAAATTCAGAATTTAAAAACAGTTATTCTGTTCTTTTATGTTTTTTTAATTGTTTTCTTATTTTCATTTTGTACAGCTGTAATTCAAGCCCAACAATCATATTCAAACAAAATATGCTAAAAGTTTGTGAAGTAAGAAAAAATGTAAAATCTCTTTTGAATTGCTGCTTGAATTGGTATGCAAATAATTATATATATCATTTTGAATGTTACAAGCTATTAACCAACAATGAGTATGTTTCAATACAAATAAATTCAAATTGGTTTTCTTCTTCTCGTAATAATATGTACTGTAGTTTGTAATTTATGCACAAGTCATTTGTAATTTTTCCGTCATAATCGTTCCTAATTGTCGTCACGATCGATTCTTACTGTTTTTAATGTTTCAAATCCAAAAAAAAATTAAAATCTGTCTTTAGGTCAAACTTGAGTGAGACAGAAAAGCCTGGTCAAAAAGAAAATCCATCAATGGCAAAAAACTTCAAAAGACTTTGTTACTGGTGTGAAAGTCTAATGGTTTCCGTGACAACTTCTAAATTACATAATAAAAAAGAAGATCCAGCAAATTCCGATGAGATATGTTCAATAAGGTACCTAAAAAAAAAATTAGGAAATAAATTCGAAGAAAACTTAATTATTAGCCAAACTGAAGAAAAATCCAGTTTAGCTTTAAAGATGCAGCTACATTTAATATTTAATAAAATCTGATAGATCTAAAGATAGAGAGCAAAGTTCAAAACGAATCAGAAGTTATTATTAAAACCGCGGCAAAGTAAATAAAAGTAAATAAAAGCAGAAATTTTAAATCTTAATTTCAACACATAGGCGGAATATAACTGAGGCAATTGAGGCATGTGCCTCTGGCCCCCGAATTTTGCAAACACACCTTTTGAAAAAGTACGTGTTTTTACCTGAAGTATTGAAAACCATGTGCCTTTAAAAAAAAGAACAAGAAAGCAAGATTAATTTCCGTAATAATATATCTTTCTTTTAATAAACAACAACAGTTACGAAACTATGTAACAGCCATGAGTTGACTCATGGAGTTTCGTAAGTTGTGAGTTTCGTAAGTTGAGAGTTAAAATTCGCCACAGGGGTTTCCGCGATGGTGGATCCTTTTTACAACGGATAAGCAAAAACCAAACAAAAAATAGTTTCAGAATTAGAAAAAAGTAAAAAGATACATAAAAAGACAGGTAAGGTAAAACAGATAAATAAAAAGAAGAGTGTAAAAAGTAAAGAAAAGTATTTTTTTTGCTAACCTTTATTAACATTTATTGTAACGTAACGGTTGCATAACGTTTAGTAAAAAATTTAGTGTTATGTTTACCGTGATGTGAGTAAAAAATGTCTTAAGGTGAGTTTCCACTCATCCGTTTTTCTTCGGGAACGTGAAAGGTAACGGAAAAATAATCTCGTGAGCATGCGCAGTTTTTCTTTAAACAAATAAAAACTTTTATTACATATGTTCACGTGATTATTTTTTCCTTTCCTTTCCGGTTCCCGT
>NC_088930.1:19952500-20092500 GCF_038396675.1 Hydra vulgaris
GCGAATGATACAAACTTATTCCTTTCAAACTATGATATCGCTGAACTTTTTAAAACAGCAAACGAAGAACTCAGACATATATCTAATTGGTTCAAGTGTAATAAGTTAACCTTGAGTACTAATAAAACAAAAATGGGTTTTATTTCACTCGATTACAAAAAACGCTTTCTCCCATCAAAATTATCTCAAATTTTTATTAATCAAAAGGAAATATAATGAGATTTTGTTACAAAATTTTTAGGTGTTTATCTTGATGAAAACATTATTTGGAATCACCATATTGATTATATAAGTACAAAAATTTCTAAAAACATTGAGATCCTATATAAATCACGAATCTATCTCAATAAGAAAGTCTTAATCCAACTTTATTACTCGTTTATACATATTATTTAACTTATGCCAATATTGCTTAGGGAAGTACAGAAAAAAGTAAGTTGCAATGTTTTTATCTCCGTCAAGATAAATAATCTGTATTTGAAGAAATTGATCTTTCTTTAGATACAGATTAATTAATTTTGCAATTTTGTAAAAGTTTTTATTTTTATCTTATCTTTGTTAAATGCTTATTTGAGGTTCTGACGACAAGATCTTTGCGTTCTTCTTTCAGATACCTTGTTTATATTTGTTATATTTTCTAACATTGTAAGTTTAAATTATTATTTTCATTATTGGTTATTTAAAGCTATACAACGATTAACAAATGTAAGCCAAAAAAAAAAAAAAAAATAGTCGGTTTCTTCACGAATTTTTTCGGCAAGTTGGGTATTTGACACGATTCAGTCGGTTAAATTTTCGTTTCTAGGGTCTTTTTTTTTTTAGTTTTTTTTTAGAAGCCAGTTGGTATTTTTTGCGGATTCACCCCCTCCCCCTTTCATTTTATTTGTAGAATCGCCTCTGATTATATATTATATATAAACATTTTTTCATATATTTACTAATATACAAAAATTTGTGTTACAATATGTGCTTTAAAATACATTTTTGATTTGAAAAAAATATAACGGTATTTGCCGTAATGTTTTTTTATACAAATAATACATTATACCTAACGGTAATTACCCGTTATAAAACACGAAATCTAGCGTTATGTTTTTTTAAAATATAACGGGTATTTTTTTACTAAGTTGTTTATTATTTTTATATTGAACTTTGGTTATAACGAAAAGTATACTTATTATATTTACTAACAGGGCTGTCCCAAAGAGATTTTAAAGGGAGAGAGGGGGGGGGGCCGTAAATGTTTGTCGACTAAGGCCAAGAAAAACTTTTTTGACGGAGATCTATTAAATTAAAAATAAAAAGCTCCTTGTTACATGACATTTTCCGACTGCTAACTGCTAACTTTGTCGACTCCAGTGTAAATTTAAACTACAGTAGAATCTCTCTAATTCGAATTTTATGGGCAAAAATAAAAGTTCGAATTAGAGATTTTCGAATTATAGAAAGTTGATTTTTCTTAAACGCATTTCACGGTGACTTAGCATTTAATCGAATTACAGAGACTTTTGAATTAAGGAGATTCGAATTAGAGAGATTGCACTGTCGTAAATTTAGTAGAGGCCCCCATCGGTAGGCCTCTGTTTACTAAGTCTTTTCGGTTTTTTAGCAATAGTCGTTTTTATGTCATCTTTGGTGTAACGTTTTGTCAATGACGTGCAATACATAACTGGAAGTCTAACTCCGGGATTTTTTATAAACTGCAAGTGAAGGCGATTTTTTTGTTAATTATTTTAATCGGCCATTATTATATCGGGCAAAAACAGTAATATCCCAGTGAGAATGGTAACAAAGGTCCGTTAGCGGCGCGCCAATGCTGGCTAAATATCGATGGGCCAAAAGCAGGCCTGACATGGCGCGCCAACGTCGGCATACCAAAATTGGACCGAATGCGGCTGGTAAGTACATGTTTCCATAGCGTGAAGTTAGGTCCTTTAAACTGTCCCGCAATTGTCCCGCAGACTGTCCAGTACTGATTTAACATAATTTTAGCATTTATATTTTAATTTATATTAATTAATATTAATTAATATTTTAAAGGGTTAAACACGTTTTCTCTTGTTTCACATCGTGAACGATTAAATATTAAGTACAAAAATGGAAAAACAAGTATAATCGTTTGTTAAGTTTTCCGGAGATGATAATGATTTAAATTTATTAGAAAAAACAACATTGAGTGGAGGAGGTATAAAATACTATTAATGAATTACTAAAATCATATTTATAAAAAGATTTGTTGATACACGCATCAGTTTTATTGTTTGTTTGCTCAAACATTATATTGTTTGTTTACTGTTTAATAAATCATAATATTTCATAAGAGGGAATTTGGATAACTGCAGAGACATACGACGAAGTACTTGTTTTGATCAGAAACTACGAAACTGATAATGTGTCAAAATTTTCATGCTACACAGCTGCTAAAAACTTTAACAATATAGGTATAACATTTTTGAAGAACTAACTTGAGCATGCAATTACTAAATTTTATTCTTCTTAATTTTAAGATCTATCATTAATGGCATATTGTTGTTACTATCTTTAAAGATTCTTCTGCAAAACACCACAGAATAAGATTGGAAGATGATTCAATATCATTTAATGGTACTCCCTTCATGGTTTAGGCTGTAAAGTGCTTGATTGCATGCATGGCAAAGATAGGAAGGTCTCTTTTAAAGAAAAATATAAAATGCACTCAAATGAGAAAAAGGTTTGTTTTTTTCTATATTTGTTACACAGTATATTTAACATGTATAAATTATTTAACTGTGCAATATGTTGTTATACAGTTATGTTAAAATACAATTTATATATCTAAATATGTAATTTTTCAATTTGTTTGTATACTTATCTTATTCGGTATTGGATCACACTTTTTCCAAAAATTATGTAATGGTCCAAGACACCAAGAAATTTGAATGTAGTTGTCAAATAAAAATTAAAGAAATTTATCAGTTCCCAGGTTTTAGTGTAAGATTTTATTTCATTTTTTTATGTGTTTTATTTTCATTTAAGTTTGTCATTTATAAACTATTATGTAGTAAGCTGTCCCTTAAAAAAAACTTTTGAAAAGAGTATCACCCCCTAAATGTTTTCTATATTTAGTTATTTTTTTCAAATTTTATTTAAAAGTTAATAGTTTACAGTAGTTTAAAAAATAAACTTATTAATATCAATTCACACAATGTGACATTTTGGTTTGTGTGTGTTGTCTATACAGACAAACACAAACATAAATATCGTACGAAAAATAAACAGGTTTAATTTTAACTGTAAAAATGACCAACAAAAAATCATAAGTATTAAAAGGAATATATTTAAATTTATTTATTATATTATATTATAGGCCTTGTCATATAATAATATTTAAAAAAAAACTAAAATTTGCAAATGTTTGAAAAATTGGTTTCCCCATTTCAATATAAGATTTCTTTTATGTCAACACTTGTGTTCTTTTTAAAGACATGGTGTTATTATCAAGATAATTCCATAGTGAGGTGGCTCTAAAAAAAATATTATTGATATTCTTATGGTTAGAGCCTTATGGTGGTAGCATCAATTTATTGCAACATCAAAGTGGTAATGGTAAATTTTTTTATAAATATAACTTTATAAATTCAGAGTTTAAACCATTAAGGCACTTAAAAAACAAAATCATTTTAATATTTCATCCAAAAACAGAATACTATACTAGCTAAATTATTGTATTTTGAACAAAACATCTGTATCAAATGATAGTATGAAAAATTAGACCATTTATATGCATTAAATAATATAGAGTAGCTTGTTTATATGAAAGAAAAATTTCTAATAAGAGAAAGTGCAAAATACTATTAGCTTTTCCGCATAAACTTTTAATGTTATTTTGATGTTATGTTTTGATGTTAAACTTTTAATGTTATTGTTGAATTTAAGTACAATTGTAAAATAAGTAGCTTTATTTTACTGATGCAAAATTTTTATCTTATTTTTTTACTATTATTTTTTTCTTTTCTTTTTATCTTTATTATTTTAATTTTTTTTATCATTATTTCACTAATATATGATATAATATATCATGTCTCAAAAAAATTTTTTTAGGAAACAACATTTTTTAGACATCTGCTCTCACCCCTAGAATATGTTCTTAAAACTACTTTATTTAATACTTTAAAATAAACTTTGCTTTAGATTACCGAGTATACTAAATGGAGAAGGGTGCAATCTTCTAAATGTATTAAAGGTGCTAAGGCAAGAAACAAAACTGTTGGAAAAAGAATGTTTTTAGTTTTCTTTCCTTCAGAAAATTCTCATACTGGTCACTTTACTGGAGATGTAAGATTTGTCTTGATTGTTAATTTAATACTGTAAAGCGTCTCTTTAGTTGAAACTGTACCACATCCTTCTAAGTTTTTTTACATTTAGTTGTTTTATATTAATAGCAGTAAGCTATCTGTAGTAAATGTCATTTGTAAATATAAATTAAATTGTAAATATAAAATAAATTCTATTGTAAATATAAAATAAATTCTAGATTCAATTTGATTTAACATGTAGTAATTTATTTCACTATATTATCTAAAATTTATAATAAAGTAAAACTTTTAAAGTTTAGTATAAACTTATTTATATTTCAGTTTATATAATTAACTATTTATAACGTACCAAAAATCTGAGGAAACTGGTCAAAAATATCAACACTTATGATCTATCTAATTATAATAGCTATCAGTTTTGATTCCTGCATCGTTATGTAAAATGGTTACTTTGGCTCCAATCTAAAATATAATAGGGCTTCAAGGGCTTTAAATCCCATAACTTTTTTCTTATTGTAGTCCATAAGCCTATCCGCATTTTTTGATTGCCTGATAACAACAGCCCAGACACAACTAGTTATTCTAAGTTAGTATCGTTTCAGGTTTCCCTTCCTTTTTTATTACATACAATATTATATTACTAGTAAATAGTGACTGGGCTGGACTGGGTGCTTAAAATGTGGTTAATATCAATGTTGCAACAATCCAAGGTTTTCGTATAAGATAAATATTTAATAAATTATATAAGATAAATAATGTAAAAAGTAATAAAGAATATTTGGCATGATTGACTTGCATCTCACGCTCTATTATTGTGTCTTGTTTATAGAATAATTGTTACCAATTATTGACGCTGTTTATTTAGAGTTAATTGTTTAAGTTTTGTATATATAGATAATTATTGACAAGAGTCACAAGTTGTATTTTCAAGTGCCTTTGTCAAAATAATATATATAGTGAACAATAGTTGTAACAGTAGAAAGTTTTTAGAATGCCATGAAAATAATACTAGTTCAAAACAAAATGTCTTTTAACTTCGACGATCAACAAAATACATAACTATGCTAATCGTAGAGACGTTTCATTTTACTGTTTATTATTCATTTTACAGTTTTATGTAAATATAAATTATATATTTTAGTAGTAACATAAAATTGCTACTACTAAATATTATTCTCTTTTTATTACTTTTTGTAAACGCAAAAATAATTGATAATAATTAACTTCATAACATACATTTTATAGAATTTTCTTATCATTTTTTAATTCAATTTTTTATCTAATTTTTGGAATTTTATGCTATTTGTTCAGGTTGCAGGTATATCCCAGCCAATTGATAAAAGATTAAAAAAAGAAAAAAAGAATTTGCATCTTCTGGATTCATTAAAAGTGTAGATAAAATGCGGAGAAAATTAGAGATCATTGTTACTAAAGAAATATTCTAAAATAGTTTGTGTCTAAGCAAATCCAATAAAAGGTTCTTCCCATCTAATAAAATTATTCGTAATTATATGCTGGATGCAATACAAAAGAATCTGCATTCCAATATTGACCAAGAGTGTCTTATTAAAATAATGGAGCAAAGGAAAGTTCAAAATTCTGGCCAAAGATTTTTTCTTTAACCAAAAGGAATAACAATCAAACGTATGTCGTTAATATTATATCAATATAAGTTCACATGTAAACATCTTTTTTTTTTCTTTAGAAAACGTAATTGAATATTGGTATACAAGTATATGTGTGTGTCTATATATATATATATATATATATATATATATATATATATATATATATATATATATATATATATATATTATATATATATATATATATATTTAAACAACTTTAAAAAGTATTCTACACAATAGAGTGCTCAATGTTCTTAAAAGAACAGAGCAATTATATATTGGTAGAAAATCACTTAACAAAAATTTTTTCCATTTAACACTGTGTTTCATCAACAAAGATTCATCAGAAATGGATGATCAAATTAATAAAACTTCAACTTTTACCAAAAATTAAATTACAGGAAGTTGCAAATTTCCTAACAACTGTAAATTTTCACACATTTGTGGAATTTGCTGACACTATTATAAATAGAATTCTTTAGAAATGATTACTTATGCTATTTTTTTTAATGTTTTTTTAAAAAGGGTAGTTAATGTAAATATTATTTGAACTCTTTTATTTTTATAGTTTTTTAGGAGAAACTTATTTTCTTGCCTACATTTAGAAATTAATTCCGTTTTTGCTATATGGGGGGTTGAACCAAATTACATTTCTAGTTCTATTTCGTTTTTTTGTATTCTTTTTTTTCAGGGTCAAATTTTAGTTCAAAATTTTCAAAACCGCTTTTTTTTAGGGCATCTTTGAATATTCGTTTAGAGGAATTGAATACAATTCCTTTAAACGAATTCCTTTAAATATTGATGATTTTATACTGAATTGGTCTATCCTTAAAACAGCGCCTGCATATAGCAATATTTCAAAAAAAGCATACTATGCCTACAAGAAAAATTTGAAATAATTACACATGCAAATCAAGAATACTTATTAAACAAAAGATCGGAATTAATTTCTAAATGTAGGCACGAAAATAAGTTTCTCCTAAAAAACTATAAAAATAAATGAGTTCAAATAATATTTGCATTAACTACCCTTTTTAAAAAAACATTTAAAAAAATAGCATAAGTAATCATTTCTAAAGAATTCTTTTTATAATAGTGCAAATTCCACAAATGTGTGAAAATTTACAGTTGTAAAGACATTTGCAACTTCCTGTAATTTAATTTTTGGTATAAATTGAAGTTTTATTAATTTGATCATCCATTTCTGATAATTCTTTGTTGATAAAACACAGTGTTAAATGGAAAAAATTTTTGTTAAGTGATTTTCTACTAATATATATACATATATATACATATATATATATATATATATATATATATATATATATATATATATATATATCATGATTTCTTGCTGAAAAACTATAATGTTGTTATTGCTTATTTTAGTGTGATAATGGGGAAAAGCCAGATATTAATGAGTTTGTCAAGGGGGCAAATTGTAACATTGAATGCTGAGCGTTATTCTCAGCGTGATATTGCAAAGAAACTGAAGATTTCTAGAGGTGCCGTTGAGAATGTTTTAAAATCTGGAGATGTTTCACGACGTTCCAACTGCAAGGGAGTACGAAAAACAAATCATTGTGATAATCGTTATTTGAAGAGCATTGTTGTGTCTAGTCCGCATACTTCTTCTGCACGCGTTGCAAGCCTAGCTAGTGACAGGGGTATTCAAGTGAGTACTAGGACTGTTAGGAGACGTCTGTCAAATGACTTTGATCTTGTAGCTCGCAGACCAGCGAAGAAACCTCTAATCACGAAACAACAACTAGCAATTGAAGTTTTGCCGTGCGATAAAAGACAAGTCAAGGGAGTGGTGGGAGAGAGTCATGTTCACAGATGAAAGTACCTTTCAGCAGCTACGAGGCCCTGGTTACAATTATGTCAAACGTCCACCTCTCAGCGATTCAATCCCAAATACACCATCAAAACTATCAAACATCCACCAAGCGTCATGATCTGGGGTGGCATCACAGCAAATGTACAAATTTATTTATTTTTTGTTACAAAAGTATTTTTAAATCAATTAATGTATTGTTGCTATTAGTTACCATTGTCTAATATTTTTTAAAACAGGAAGTGTTAGTTAAAAGTATCATGCTTTTGTTTATGCGAATGACTTTCATAAGATAATAAATTTTTATCACTTTTAAGTTCCAGAAATACAAAAAGCTGGAGAAATGGTTCCATTATTTTTTTATTTATACGTTGGCAATCATATACATGATTGTCAAACCTGTCTGTTGAATGGCCAGTTCTGCAACTTGAAATATGACCATTAGTGCGATTTCTCAAATTGTTTGTTTTTCCAGTATACGTTGATTGATCATTACAAGACAAACATTTTAGATAATAAATGACATTCTTGCTGCTACAAGTAATGTGACCTTTAATGTTCCAAATAGTACCGTTGGATGTTACGAAATTATTTACCTCTTGTAGGTAAAATAAAAAATTTTGCAACGACTATCATTACATTTAAAAATTCCTATCTTTTTGTTATTAGATGTTGTGGAATTAAATTTAGCGGAAGTAAGTTGTCTCAGTAAATTTGGTGGTTGTTTGTAAGCTATTACAGGATTTATGTTAGAAAATATTTTTTGTATTCTTTCACTGGTGGATAAACTGAGTAGAAGTTTGGTTTTAGTTAATATAGGTTGGCAATTTAGGTTGCTGTAAAATGTAGTGACTAAAGGAACGATTTAATTAGGTTTCTTTTGTTGAGCTGGTCCTTGTAGTTTTGCATTATGAAATGCTTTTTCAATAACAATTTCTGGATAATTACATTTTTTCAGCCATGATTTAAGCTCTGCTAAACGCAGGTTTTCGGTGATATAATCAGATGTAAATACAATTATTCTTTTTGCAAGACTATAAGGGATGTTCTTTTTGGTGTGGTAAGGATGATGGCTGTTAAAATTAAGATAATCGTGTGTTTTTTTCTTTATAAAATATGTCAGTTTTGATATGTTTGTTATTTTGAAGAATAGCAGAAATGTCTAAAAAATTAATTATATTATAAATATTTTTTTTTTCAACTAATTCAATGCCATAGTCAATTGTGAAGGTAATTGAATTGTTTAATTCGGCAAGTGACAATTTAAATTTGTTTATATCTAAGTGTTTAGGCCATATGTTAAAACCATCATCAACATATCTAAACTAGAACTGTTTAATAGTATGAACCTCGTCATTCGAAAAAAATCTTGGTAGAATTTTTGGAAAAAGTATTGTTTCTTCTAAGAAACCTATCGAAAGACATGCATAGTCTGGTGCAAAGTTTGTACCCATGGCTGTACCTGTGATTTGGTGAAATAGTTGATTATCAAAGAGGAAATTATTGTTTTTTAAAATAAATGATGCTGATTCTATAATGAAATTGGTAGTAATTCGTTCAGGTATTAGATTTTTATGTTTTTCAACCTAAAATTTTAATGCTTCTAAACTAAGGTTGTGGGGAATTGTAGTGTAAATGTTAACAATGTCACATGTTAGTATAATACTATCTAGCTCTACTTTTCTAGGAATTTTTCTTAAGAAGTCCCAATCATCTTTTATATAAGTTTTTTGCTTCCGTACAATAGGAGATAGAATTACGTGCAGAAATTGGCTTAAATGTGACGTAGGTGAGTCAATTCCTGCAATAATAGGTCGACCCTTTAAATCGATTGGTGGTTGCATTTCAATAACTAGAGAATTAGTCTCTTGAAATTTTTTGATTATTTCTTTACATTTGTGAATTTTGGGAGTTACATAAAAATTGCTTGATTACCATTCAAATTTTGTAAAGTAGTCTATCTCGTTTTGTGTTAAGCATTTATGCTTATCAATCATTTTTAAAAGATTTTTGAAAACTAGTTTATCAGAGTTTAAGTTTGTTTTTTCATACGTGATTGAAGATGATAGATGATCTTGATAAACAAGCTTATCGTTGTAATATGTAGAGTCCATCACAATTAAACTGCTACCTTTATCAGCTATTTTAATAACAATGTCTTTCATTTCTCTCAGCTCTTTAAGAGCTGTTCTTTCTTGTGATGAAATATTATCAACTGATAGATTTTTAATGAGATCAACTTGTTCGATTTTCGAAATTATTTCATTAAGTTCTGGAAGAGTTGATTTAACATTATAATTTGATTTCTTCTTTAAAATGCTAATATCATTATTATGGGTTTCATAAAATTTTTCTTTTAGTTTAAGCTTTCGAGTGAATTGTCTTATATCTGAATTAATGTGTAAAAAATTACCTTTAGTTGTTGGGCAGAATTTAGGACCTTTTATCAGAAGTGATATTTGGAAAGTGGTCAGGTATTTGGTGGATAGGTTGATGACCTTAGGTTGTATTTTCTTGGGATTGTGCTTGTCCAGTTTTTTGAAGGTGCGCTATTAAACAATTGGTCATAATTTATAATATTATTTGATGAAGAATTAAAGTTTGCCGAATTGATATTTTCTTTCTCTTTTTCTTTTTGATGGTTAAATTTAGAGTTTCTTAAATTGAAATATAGACAATCTTTATCGAAAGCTAATTTAGTAGAAACAATCTTTTTTTCCCATTTTTTATCAATTCGTTCTTTATCTTCATTTTTGCATTCTTCGAATCGCAATAACAATCTACCTTTTAAAGCTTCATTTGTTGCATGATTATTAATAAAGTTGGTAACTTCTACATCGACATTGTTAAGTGAAGTAAGAAAATTATCTTTACGTATAGTAAGTATTTCGCATTCTGAAAATGCAAAGATTATTGAATTTACTCTTTTGGATGCAACATATAAAACAACCAAATATTCTTTACCTCTTTTTTTCCTCGTGGTAAAGACGAATGTGGATTACCAAACTGTGAGTACCTTTGTTTGCGAAAGAGAGTCAACAATGAATATTTGTATGGCTCTTGAAAAGATAAAATAGTGGAATCCGAATTGGAATCCTGCTTATGCTATGGTTGACTGTTGTGCTGAAGAGATTAATGCTATTGAATTTTTACATCCAGGTATTTTATGATTTTTCTGCAATCATAGGTTAAAGAAGGGGGAAACTCTGTGAAATTTTAACACATTAGGTGTAAACTCTGAGTATGTATTAAGTTAGTTATGATTTATGTTTTAAAGTTTGCACTACTTAGAGTGCCAAGTTCTCATATGTGACTTTCATTGGGAACAAGCATGGGAGCGTTGGTTTAGCAAAGTTAGCAATGGTGGCAGTGAAATTAAAATAGAAATGCTCAGCAAGTTAAGGCGGGTTGCCAGAGCTCTATCATTTGAAGATTTAAATACAGTACTGGCAAATTTAAGAAATAGTGATCCATATAAAAATCAATTAAATGTATCCACAAAATTATGGTTAATTGGTTAGAAAAACAGTGGTTGCCGCAAATTAAGGTTTTAATTTTTAATGCGTTAATTAAATTTTACTATTTAGTTTTTTTATAAATTATACAAAAATCCTTGACTAAACATTTGCTTCTATTTACCTGTATAAGAGATGGGCATATTTTTATCGTAAAGATAGATTAATGATAAGTATTAATACTAACAATTGTGTCAAAAGGCAAAATGAAACCTTTAAACATTCTTACTTAAAAAAGCTTCAAAATTCATCATTGACTTCAATGCTAACAGTACTTATTGAAGAACATTTTCCAGATTTATACAATAGTTACTTTTTGAATTTTTGTAATTAAACTAGAATAAGTTAATTTTAATAAAAGATCTTCCTTTGAATTAGTTACCGTTATTAAAAAGTTTTTTTTTAATTTTTTTATTGACAGCATTCAACTATTTACATTTGGCAATTATTTATATATTTTATTTCTATTAAATTAAAACTATTTTTTACAGATTGTTTGTAGTTTTTTAACTTTGTAGTGAGTTCATTAAGTTATTGGTCAAAAATTACTCGAAAGTATTTTTATATCTAGATACTGTGAGATTAATACAAAATCTAGTGGACAGTATTGCTAGTATAGCTCTTATCTTCCATCTTTTTTGCATCATAGGCCAAGACACTTTGTAAAACATTGCTTGCAAAAAATGTCTTTAGCACAACATATTGACTCATCTGGACTTTTAGTCAGAGAACCTTGCATGTTTACATGTCAATCTTTTACAAACTCTGGTGAGTTTTATGATAATTCTTTTAGTGATTCTTTTACTATGCCTAATTGCACTTGCCAGGATTGGAAAACAACAGGATTTCTTTGCAAGCATTTTTTTGCCATTTTTAATAAATACCCTGTGTGGAATTGGTACACTTTATCAAAATTATACATAACTCACCCTTTTTGAACTTAGATTCAGAAATTGCATTTTCCAAAAAACCTATTTCTCCTGCTCTAAATCAGCAAATTATAACAGAAAAAAAAACAGAACACAAAGAAATAAATTCCAACAATAAAAAATTGGAGGCACTTCAAAAACAAAAAACATGGTTTAATACTAAGGCTGCTGCATTTAGAGATCTCGCCAAACGATTAATTAATGATTCCTTTGTTATTGAAAAAGAGGAGGTGTTAGAAAATGGTATAGACATTCTAAAAACAATCAAGAACTTATTTGGTAATTCCATTCCAAATGAACAAGGTGTTCATTTACAACCAATTGTTAAGAAAAATAAGGGTAAGTTGCAAAAATTAAATATTCCCTAACGAAAAAAACATGATTTTTTTTCAGGGCGACATGGGGTATGTGCAGAAAAATGCAGATCATTAAAAAATTTAACAATAGTTACAAATAATAAAAAAGAAAAGTTACCCTTAGAAACGGTAGAAGTGGAGACATGTGAAAATCTAGAAACAGAAAAAGATGAAATTAGTGTTGCATGGAATATGTTTAATAACAACAACTTGTTAAATTTGTCACTTGAAACAGCTATGGAAACAGTGCAGGATGAACATCGTATTGATTGGTTTACCCTTGATAATAACCGATTCATTTTGCCACAAGCTGAAATTACTATTATTAAGAACAATGACATGCTAACAAATTTAAGTGTTAATGCTGCCCAGTTTATTCTTCAAAATCAATTTCAAGTTAAATCAGGTTTTCAAGATACAATCTTAGGGGGAAAATACTTGTTCAAAGAGGAGAAGGGTCAATTCATGCAAGTATTGCATACTGGTCAATATCATTGGATCACTGTATCAAATGTTAATTGTCCTGTGGACACCATTTGCTATTACAATAGTCTTTTCTTTATAAATATCATACATATATTCTTTATAAATACCATATATATATATATATATATATATATATATATATATATATATATATATATATATATATATATATATATATATATATATATATATATATATATATATGTATATATATATGTATATATATATATATATATATATATATATATATATATATATATATATATATATATATATAAACACACACACACACACATATTCTTTATAAATATTATATAAATATTCTTTAAAAGGCAGAATCTTGCAAGTTATATACTCGGACAAATAAGCAAAAAGTGTAATAAAGTGGGCTAATAATAAATGGGGTTGTGGGAACTTTTTGATAACAATAAAAAAGTAGGGGTTTTAATTATTAAGGAAGAAAATTTTAAAAAAGTCTTATGATCAACTTAAACACCATTTTTAATGCACAATTAAAAAAAAGTATAAAGATTTAGAGGAAAAACAAATTATCTTATATAATGCCAAATACACAACCCTCATTTATTAAGCTTTTTCTTTACAAACTTTACAAACTATTTTCATATTATAATTATAATATGAAAATAGTTTGTAAAGAAAAAGCTTAATAAATGAGGGTTGTTTACTTGGCACCTCAAATTATGCAGTTTTAGTATAACATCAACCAAATAACAAAAAAGTAATTTGTGAGTATTAAAGACATTTATATAGAACCGTTTGGTTATATTTGCAACCACTAAAGAAGTCATTCTAATAGTCTTGTTTATATTCTTCAAGCGGGGATCAAACTTGCAACCTTTGGATTGCAGGTCCAATGCACTAACCAGTACGTCATGTCTGCTATACGTTACACAGCTGCTATTACATACATTAAAGTGATGATGATTTCAACCAATGAAAGCAATTCGATACAAACCTGATGTTGAATGAATGCTCCACAGTTATAAATGTTGGAATGTCGCTCCACAGATACATAAGTCATATTTGTGAGAGTATTCAAACCTGACTTCGAGACACACAGTTTAAAGTGTGAACAGTGAAAAGTAAGAATTTTTTTAAGATTTCAATATAGACCAATTTACATACCATTTTTATATTTAAGGAAGTCCTAACAAAACCAAATGTTTTATTTCAGAACACTGTCAAAGGGAACAGCATTAATGAGGCAGACCTTTGTTTGCAACATAAAAGTACACGTAAAAGGTCATTTACACTTAATAACCTTCCATTAAAGTAAAGGTGATACCATATGTTATAGTTATTAAGTCATTGTACAGAGTTAGTGTTTCAGTGACTAATTTTGGATTTATATTTTAGATATTAAGTTTATAGCTGATGGTGTTTAAAAAGCATATATGTAAGTAAAAGTGTTATACCACAATTTAATAGCAGCAATTATGATTTTTAATTTTAGAGGGTTCAAAGTTTTCCTTTTTTATATATAAGTTCCATAATAACTCCATGGTAATAATTTTATTAATGTTATTTTATATTTTTGTTTTTTAAATTCTTAATCAACTCTGAAACGAGCATTCAATGTCAAAAATGGCTTTTATTACTAAAAGAAAAGTTAACTAATTCAAAATACGAGAAGGCATCCAGAAATTACATACGAAAAAATGCTGAAAAGTCAACTCAAGAAGCATAAATTTTATGTTTTTATGCATGCTTTGCATCTGTTATTGATAAATAATATTTTGAAATATATTCTTATCTTGTAACTCAAAAATCTTTTTAACTTACCGTTAAGAATTATGAAAATCTTAAAAAATTTTAAGCTTTATTTCGATCTGAGTAACCAACTTTTGTGTAATTTTTTCAAGTTTTGTCTTAATAGACCACATCTATATACATAAATACTATATACATCACATATAGTTTAAAGGATATAGTCTCTTAATTTCCTTATTTTATACTTTTTTTAGGTCTCCTTTATAAAGCTAAATAGTAAGCAATAATTAGGAAACAAAATATATTTATAAATTGATCAGGTAAAGAAAATTAAAAAACAAGGCAAAACAGTATAAATTTTCACTTCCAAAACTAAAGCAAAACTTTAAAAAATTAACTAATCTGTCTATCTAATAACAATAGATATGATACTTTAAATTAAAGTTTACATAAATAATTAGTAGCATATAATATTTTTTTTTTACAATGACGCGGAATTAATAGCGTCTTCAAATAGCTTCTGACAGTTTCTGATAAGACTTAGGTCAAGTGATTTAGCTAGCCATTTCATTAAATTGATTTGGTTGGTGTTGAACCAGGTTTTAGAAAGTTTGAATGTATGTTCACGCTCAATACCCTGCTGAACTTACTATCTTTAGATAGAAACTCTCGGAACAATTTTTTTTTTGAATAATTTTTAATATTTGATAAATTTAACTTCTAATTACTAAAAAAATTAAATTATCAACTAAAAATTTAAATAGTACAATATTTTTTAAGGACAAAATGGCACCTGTAGCCGATGCCAAAAACACACATATATAGAAATACCCCGGCCAATGTATCTAACAATCCACACAGTTTTAACAAAATCTTTTTGGCATACTTAATTTTGAAGGGTTGTTCTGTGACTAAGCAAAACAGATTTTTCATATGATTTTTTATTAGGCCAAAAAGTAAGACTAAATTTTGTGACTTCCTTGACGTATTTCAGAACTGGAGTAGATTAAATCTAGATAAATAGATAAATTAAGGCAATAAAATGCTATCATACTAATTATTTCATCTTTATACCACGTTTAGTTTTTTACATAATATGTAATATAAAGGATTTAAAAGACTTTTTCTTAGAAAAGGGATTCTATAAAACCCTTTATCTTTATAAAAGTTTATTAAAACTAAAATAATTAAACACTCTTTTGTACATGATTTTTTCAAGTATTTTTAAAATATAGATAAAACAGAGATAGGGCGGTAATTACTAATGTCAGTTTTGTCACCATCTTTGAATATAGGAGTAACTTTAGCAATTTTCAATTGATCAGGAAAAACCTCTTGATCAATTGATGATTTAAAAACTTTAGCTTGTTTGGGACCAATTTCAACAAAAAACTGATTAAATTCATGAGCTATATTTTGAGAATCATATATATTGCATGGGGAAGCACAGAAAAAAGTAAATTGCAACGTATTTATCTACGTCAGAAACGCGCAATCCGTATAATCAATTTTGCAAATCGCTTCTCTCATTTGAAGCATTGTTTTATTAAAATGAGAATTATATATACGAATTAAATGTATTAATATATTTTATGCTTTGTATATATATGGATAAATAATTTATTCTTAGATGTTTTTAAAGCCAATCAGTAAATATATTTTGAGAAAGAAAAATTTTTTAAATCAGCCTTTTTGTCAAACAAACTTTAATCAATTTTGTATTGCCTATCGAGCGCCACACCTCCGGAATAAAATTGTTTTGCCGAATTTTAATTTTGATGTACCTATTACTTTTTGCCTTTTTAAAAATAAACTAAAAAACCTCATTCTTTCATTAGATAATATATTGAGTTATTATCAGCAGTAAAAGTTAAAAATATATTTTTTAACTTTTATATATATATTTTAGTGTACTTTTTAATGTCTCTTTGCATGTCTACGTTTATAAAAGTTTATTACTACTTATTTTATATATTTTACTTATAATTTTTACTGTTAATTTATATGTTGGTTTACGCTGGTATAAAACTCTGATGAGAAGATCCTCGTGATTTTTAATCAGATATATAGATTATTTATCTTGCACTTTTGTAAAAGCTTATTAATTTTTTTTCTTTTTTTAATCCTCTTCTTGTTATATACTTTTTTAAGGTTCTGACGACAAGATCCTCACGATCTTCTTTCAGATACCTAGCTTATATTTGTTATATTTTTTATCATTGTAAGTTTTTATTATTATTATCGATTATATAAAGTTGTATAACGACCAACAAATGTAAACAAACAAACAAACAAAACAAAAAACAAATTTAACAAGAAGGCCTCTCCGTTTCCAACCCACCAATAACGTTTATGTGCTTCAAGCGAGGATCTAACTTGCAAGCCTTAGATTACGAGTGCGATGCACTAACCACTACATCATGTCTGCTATAAATCAATTGTTTCACTAATTTTTTTTAAAGGAAAACCGTAAACAAAACTACTACCGAAAATTATTTAAAAAATCTACCAATTTGTTTTAAATCGTGCATTCTTTTCGTGAGCAGAGTGTTATCTATGTACCGTTATAACCTGAATGCGCGAAAGTTCAAATTTGAAAATAAAAAAGGAAATAAAATATGCATCATCAAAATAAAACTACGGTTAAAGTAAAAGTTGGACTACAGTTGAGCAACAGTGCACTGCGTTTTTAAATGTGGAAAAAGTTTTAAGAGTGCAATAAGTTATACTAGTGCGAACATAGATGGGTTCCACTATTTTGCAAATATCGAAGAAAATATCCAAAGAGACTCTTTTCTTCAAGTCCTCGATGACGTCAGTCATAACCGATCTGAAGGTTCGGGGTGAGAACACTAGAACTACGGGAAATTTCACATACCTAGAACTCCGATAAGGTCATTTTGACCCAATATGTATAAATCTTTTAACAAAATGGAATTATATATGCAATTTTAAAATAACCAAGTTCTGGATATACTCTTTGACATAACAGGGCCTACGACACTTATTCATTTTATTATAAAATATTTTATAAGGAGAAGAATTAAACTTTATTGATTTTTTAAAGGTAGCGCTACGTTGTGAACAACAGTTAACTCCAATTTATTGTATTGAAGATCATTTTGATCCTGTTTGGGGAAATATTCATTTATTAAAAATATCTTATTTTATAGGATAAACAAAAATACTTTAAGTGTGACATAAAAAAAGCTTCGGGAAAGGGTGTAATATTTTGAGACACTTTGCGACAAAAGGGGAAAAGGGCTCTAAAAAGTTGTTTTTAGGTGTAACGTAATTTGCAAATAACCTCTAACAAAGCAAAACTGATTTTTTTCCACATAACCTTGACCATTTAAATACATAAAATTTTAACGTATGTATAGCGCAGTTGTTTTATGTGGTTTTTGGGCTGCATTTACTTTTGCAGATTTTCTATATGTAAGATGAGAATCTCAAAAAACAATGGTAAAAAAATAAACATTTTGTTTTTGTAATTGAAATTATTATTAACCAAATATATTAATAAATGACTTTTTGTTAGCTGCTAAATCGTAACTATGTTCTAACTTTAGGTGTAAACAAATCAAGTAAGATTTATAAAGCAATTATGATTTTTTAAATCTAAAAAATATAAAAAGCATATTTTACATATCTAGTAAAACAATATTTATAAGTAAATTTATTTTAATATACTGAGCTAAACATCCTTCACATAAGTAAATCTGTTCAAATATATAGAATTAAACTCGAAGAAACAATTGTTGGTTTAACCCTTATAATATATTTTATCGTAATTATATTATTAATATATAATATCATTATTTATATCTCTTAATATAAAAATATTATTAGATATAAAATAAATACGTAATTTCATCAACTTGATGTCATACATTGTTTTTCCTTTGCATTTCATGTTAAAATCTGATCCCATTGGACAAGAAAAATAATCATAAATACTTTTGAATTGTTGATCTACTGCTATTTGGATATTGATAATGCCTAAGAAGTAACCCTAGGCTGATTCGGAGGTAAAAAGAAATGGGAGATTTTTGCAACAAATTGTTATTCCATTCATTGAATTAAAAATTTAACATTAAATTACATTATACTTTTCAAAATGGTACATAATGATGAAGTAAAAAATATATTGATAATGAACTAAATAAAACTAACTAAAAATTTGAATTATTAGTAATTCTAAAATTTTCGGATTTCTACATCTAGCACTAATACTAGTTCTTAAAACATAACAAAAACAGTTTTAATATTGCTGAGGAGTGTAGAAAAGAACTAGATGTCGTGTAAATTTTTTTTTTATAAAAAAAATGTCAACTTAATATATATATATATATATATATATATATATATATATATATATATATGTATATATATATATATATATATATATATATATATATATATATATATATATATATATATATGTATATATATATATATATATATATATATACATATCAGGGTTTCCATTCAAATTTAAAAATGAAAATCATTGACTTTCATGACTGTTCGTAAATTGAAAATGTTTTCATTATTGTTTTCTGTTTGAATAAAATAAAATAATCATTAATAGCTTACACTGCAATAATATCTTTTTTAAAAAGGTAGCTAAAGTATTACACTAGACAAAGTAGAACTTTTCTTTAAAAATATCACTAGTAAAAAAAAAAGAAGATCATTTAAAAAGTTACACAAAATTTCCATGACTTTCATTTAAAATTATGGACTTCCATGACTTTTCCCGTACCAAATGAAATTCTAAGACATTTCTACTACTAGTGGCCACTCATATATATGTATATTTGTAAATATATATATATATATATATATATATATATATATATATATATATATATATATATATATATATATATATATATATATATATATATATATGATATATATATATATATATATATATATATATATATATTAGGCCTAATTTATATATAGGACTTATTATTTTTATTTTAGTATAATTAGGCCTAATAAGACCTAATAAGCCTATATATATTAGGCCAAATAAACCTATAGGTTAATAGTTTATTATTATACCCTACTCTGCACAGTGTCCTTAAAAGTATTTAAGAGCAACAACTTTGATACTGCAATGATTTAATTTTACAATAGAATTGACTTTATAATTAAATGAATGAAATAACAATATTTATATTAAGTTATATAATAGTATATGTAAATAGCTTTTGTATATTCGTAAATACAAAAATAAAGTATTAAACTTTAAAATTTTTTAAAAACTTTTTTTATTTTTTTTATATTTGAGTACATTTGTATGTCATAACATAACATGTGTACATATTATATTATGACATACAATACAAATTTACATATACTATATGTATATAGACTATATACATATTGTATATGTATATGAAATATACTGTTATAGTATATGAAATATAGTATAAAAATATACTATATTATAGTATATGAAAATTTGTACAATTTAAAAGTTTTTCTCGTTATAACTAAATAAAAATAAGTGAAAAATTGAAAAAGCAAATGAAGTGCGTTTGAACAGCATCTTGAAAAAACTCCACCATTAAAACCTAGCTCTAATTTAAATTTAATGAGACATCTTATGTTATATATTTGATAAATTATCGCGCATAATTAACAATCACAAAAGTAATTTAACAATGTTTTTTGCATATTCAATATTTAATTATTCCGCAAAATATAAACATTACGTCACCTAACCTCATGCTATGGAAACATGTTTCAACCAATACGGCTTTGAGCTGGCAAGCCGAAGTAGGCGTGCCTACATCTAACCTACAGCGAATGATTAGCTAACCACACATAGAGAACCAGCGAAGGAACGCGAAAAGTTAACATGCGCTTTTAAAAGCATCAATTCCTTTTCTAATGAAGCACAGTAGAATAAATATTATGAATATGCTAAAACTGTGTTCATTGTCAACATGCTAGTAATATAAGAATGTTGACCATGAACACAGTTTAAGCATATTCAATTGTTATATTATTCATATAAAAATTTGTTTATCTAATAATGGATGTATATATATATATTTATTTATTTATATTTTTATTATGAAACACAATAATGTTTATTTATATTGGTTAAACAATGTATTGTATTAATGATTACTCCCAGGTTAAGTATGTCAAGCTACTGGAGCAGATGGAGAAGGATCCGTGCAGAGGTTGCAGTTATTACTGACGAGTGCTTTAGTAAAAAAATATATATGAACTATGTGAGGATGTGGAGTTGATAGTGTTTCTGACTCAGCTTTTTTATTTCGACCACATCAGTTACAATTAAGTACAGATACCGCATATGACTTGATACTGAATCCGATAGTTGTTGAGAGTTTTGAAGATTGTAATTCTGATACAAGTGAAGATAAATTTGAAAATAGATATTCAGATCAATCATTTTATAATAACAAATGTAAAATTAGCAAAGAAACTGTAGAGTTGATTTCTGATTTGGCTTGTTGGTCTACTAAACATAACATTACACAATCAGCGTTAAATGAGTTTCTAAATCTTTTACAAAAAACTTTTCCTGATCTACCAAAATGTGCTAAAACAGTCCTTCAGACATCAAAGTTTCCACATTTGGTCATTGATAATTCATACTGCTACATAGGAATAAAAATGGAATATTGTCAGGTGGACACATTAAGCAATTAGTAGATCAAACTATATCTATTGAATTCAATGTAGATGGATTGCCAATATTTAAAAGCTCTATGATGCAGTTGTGACCGATTCTAGGATTAATAGAAATATTTAATGGTATTCTTCAGTGTAATAAAGAACCATTCTTGATTGCACTATATTGTAATAATAGTAAACCAAAGGATGTAGGTGCATTCCTTAAGGGCTTGGTTGACGAAGTTAATGAACTAGAAACTTATGGATTGATGATTAATGGGTACTATTATGCAGTAAAAATTTCAGCAATTATTTGTGATACACCGGCAAGATCATTTATAAAATGTAATAAGGCTCACAATGCTTACAGTGGTTGTGACAAATGTGAGCAACGTGGTAAATTTATTGGAAGAGTTACATTTCCGGAAATGAATGCAAAATTATGAACAGACTTGTCTTTTGCAACGATTTCAGATTGCAGTCACCACATAATGGAAAGCCCGTTGAGTAGAACATCTATTGGTTTGATTACTCAGGTTCCTCATGATTACATGCATCTTGTTTGTCTAGGTGTTATGCGAAAGTTGATATATGCATGGATACAGGGACCTTTAAATACACGTCTCAGGCCTCGGGTGATTCAGCAGTTATCACAAAAGTTAGTCATTTTGAGACCAAATGTGTGTTCAGAGTTTGGACGCAAACCAAGATCGTTTTAGAGAGTTTGAACGATGGAAGGCATCTGAATTTAGGCAGTTTTTACTGTATACAGGGATGGTTTGCTTGAAAGACATATTGTCAGAGCGTTTATATAAAAATTTTATGCTGCTATGTGTTGCAATAAGTATTTTATTGAGTGAACCATTGTGTCACATATATGCGGATTATGCTCATAATTTGCTTGTAATTTTTGTTGAAGATACACGAAACTTATATTGTCCAGAATTTTTAACCTACAATATGCATAGATTGATTCATTTAGCCCAAGATGCCAAACACTTTGGCCCTCTGGACAATATTTCAGCATTTCCGTTTGAGAATTTTTTGCAACACGTGAAGAAATTAGTTCGGAGGCCAAATTTACCACTTCAACAAGTTGTGAGAAAAATGTATGAACAAAATCTTGTTCAGAAGCTTGGTAAAGTTGATTCAATTTTGACAATACAACAGGAAATGAAGAAAAAACATTTTGATGGTCCATTGTGCTCAAATTTGGGAATGAATGTTTCTAATCAATTTAAAGAGCTATATACCTAAAAATTTTGTGTTAAAGTTGGTTTTCGTGACAGCTGCTTTAGATTATTATCTGGGGCAATAATTGTTGTGCAAAATATCACAAGATGCTCTGATGATCAGATTGTTATTTGGCATAAATCTTTTGTAAAAATTGGAGAATTTTTTCACATATCCATGTGATTCTAAAAATTTGGAAATTTTCATGGTGTCGTAGTTAAGAAAACAGCTCTTCAAATGCCCTTTATCAGAAATAAAACACAAATATGTACTTTTACCTCACAAGCAATGTTATGTTGCTGTACCTATGCTTCATTTCTGAATATATTATAATATATTATATATTATAATATATTACCATGATTACTTTTTTTTTTTAAATTTTGATCATTATTATAGGTTGTAAAATATTGGTAATGGTAAATTTCTTATATATTGGTAGTTTATTTTTTGTTTTCTATCTTGCATAATGTTTGTCAAAGTGAAAGCTCATTAAAGTCTTATTTTTAGTACATGAGTATGAGTTGCTAAATCTTTTACAAAAAACTTTATTTTTTATTTTATATTACTATCTAGTCAAAACTTGTCTCTTAAATATTTTTTAGTTGTATTTGTAATAAACTTTGTTTCTTAACTTATTTTATAGTTTGCTATATTTTGACATTATTTATATTGAACTTTTTTGAAAAATAATGTAGTTAATGCAACTTCCTGGTTACAAAATAACTTCAGAAATATTAATTATAACAATTAATTATAAAATTAATTATAACAGTTCCGACAATCCTGTGAAATATTTTTCACATATTTTTTCCCATGTGTTATTAGTTGTACAATTAAAGAAAAAATAATAATATTATTCAGAAATTTTTATTTGCTTTTCAGGAATACTTCTTAACAATGTTAACAGTTGATCAATAATAAACAATAATAACTTTTTTTCAAATAGGTTTTATCTTAAGTATATCATGGCTTTTATTATAGTTGAATTTCTTGATTATCCAGAAGACCTTTGCCAAATGCTGTTGTGTATTTAAAATGTTACAAATGATCCAAGTTTTTACTTTAGTTATTGTACTATTTATAGCAACTTATGAGAGGGCTATAGAAAAAAAGAAGGTTGCAAGTTATGAGTCTGATCTTAATCTCACAGAGAATGACAAAAAAAGCATTGCAAATGAAAGTCGCCTAAGAAAGCGGTATTTTTATGTGAAACATATCGTTAATATATGATATAAGCATGTCTATTTTTATTTTTTTTTTAACTAATAAAATTGATATTTTGCTTTGTTTTAGAAAAGTAGACTATAGCGGATTAGTAGAAAGTGAACATGAATATGATGATGGTATCAACTTCAAGATTGGAGCATTTGTCCAAGAAAAAACAAAAAAAGGAAACTATTGAGAACATAACCAATCACAACAACTCCTGATGTCCCTGAGTTTCCTTATTTGAGAGGTAAATGATCTGAAATTCGGAACCTCTAACTCCTTACGGTTCTTGAATGATACCTCATTTCGTCCAAAAAATATTGCTATCAGAGATGCGGAGTCCCAAAAAGGACTCCGGATTTGAAAGTCACAAAAAGATTACTTGAACTTAGTTTTTGGTATCCAGGAGCTCTAAAAATATAGATAAGTTTATGGACTACTATTAGGAAAAAAATGAAGACTTTTAGGTTAGAGGAACAATCGTTTCTTGAACCCGGAGTCCTTAGGTACATGGCGGCAAGGACTCCAGGACTCCGGGCTTAATATATATATATATATATATATATATATATATATATATATATATATATATATATATATATATATATATATATATATATATATATATATATATATATATATATATATAAATATATATAAATGAGAGAAAGAGAGAGACAGAGAGAGAGAATACAATTTCTCAAATATATTTTTAAATTTTTAGAAGAGCAAATAAATATATTTACCAAAACTAAGGTGTCTCCAGTGCGCTTGTCTCAAAGGCAGATAAGTGACAGCAACTTAAAAGGTAACTTAATATATGGAAACATCTATACTTGATTAAGTTAGTTTATATTTTATATAATACATTTTAATCAAATTAAACATCAAAATTGAAATGAATGACATCATTAAACAATAAATGTTTTTTAATTGTTATGGTTGTTTCATTTTAGGATTTTCCCAAGTTCCAGTAATTGATATGCCACCGCATTGCTCAATGTTTTCAATGAACCCGTCTTATGTTCCTTTTAAGTGATTGCAATTAAAATGGTAATACATAATTCTTCAGGTCTAATTTTGATGTCAAATTCTATATTTGGGCAGGCCTGTCTCTTTAGCCGTGGTAAAAAAAAAATTTGCATAGAATAAAAATTTTTACTTATATAAAACCATCAATTTTAGCATAGTAGTCAAATTTTATTTACTGTTACTATTTCTATTGTATTGTTTTAGGAACTATGGATAAAACATTGATTGCTTTATTAATTGAAATGAAAACATCAATTAAAGAATTACAGCGTCAATCGGAAATCAACACCCAGTTACACTGCTTGATAATAAGTACAAGTATGATGACAGCATGCTTGAAGAATACAATCTTCCGATTGATAATATTAAAGATTTAGATGTATTTGACATAATGCATATCTGATAATGCAAGACAAGGCGATTTTCAACAAGCTGGTAAGTGTTTTAAAGGTGTTAATCCAGCTATTATATTTTTTTATGATATTTAATCATTTATCTTATTTGATTCGTATGCAAAGTGACACCATTTAAATTAAATACAAATAATCTGTTGAAATATAGGTGATTGCTCTTGCCAGCAAGGGTGGTCAATCAATCAGAGAAATTGTAAAAAGGGCCATTAACGCCTTAATAACCAACGACCTGCAACGAAAATTTAACTGGACTGGAACAGTTGGGCAGGCTGGAGATAAGGAAAACATTTCAACTAAAAGAGCTTTTCGCAAACTTAATTGTTGTTTAGCGCTGCAGAGAAAGTAATTTTTGTGATTAACTAATGTGTAATGTGCATTTAAATCATCAGAAAAGTCAGTATTTAATACAACTATAATAATCTAACTATAAATATATAATATAACAGGGGGAATTAGTAAAAATCCACCAACAAAATCAATAACCGAAAGCGAATTTCAGGTTGAAGTCGTTCGTTTTTTACGAGGAGTTGCAGACAGAAATGGGGGAAGAAAAATGAGAATAAAAACGAAGAGCTCTGCAATTTAGGCGAACAATTTTAATGTATGGCTTGTAAGAGATTATAAGAAGTTAAAATAACAATTATTTGTATTTAATTATATTTTTGATATCTGATAATATATGAATATTATATGATAATATATGAATACATTATACGAATACCTTAATAATATAAGAATACAATATAATGTACTCATATATTATCAAGGTAATAAAGCCCCGTTAGCGGCACGTCGACACTGGCTAAATATTGATGTGCCTAAAGCGGGCCTTGTATGTCGCGCCAACGTCAGCATGCCAAAAGTAGACCAAATGCATCTTTAACATAGGAAGCCGAAGACAGCCTGCCAACAGCTAACCTACAGCGAATCATTAGCGGTTTAAAATTAAAATTTCAAAGAAAATAAATAGAATCTTTAGTGCACATACGTGTTACATGCATGTTACGTTATAACGTAACCCTGATAAATATATAAATTTATGCATTTTTGCATGCAATTTAACCGGGCAGTCGATGGACTTATGGCTGCTAGCCAGAAGCAAACCATTGTTAAATCTACATCGGCTTGCCGGTAACGGACCACTGTTGCACCTATATCGATTTGCCGTCTGCGGACCGCTAAATAACGGATTAGCAAGCCAGAGAGGTAACGCTGTGGCTCGCCGACGTCGGGCCAGCGAGATGAGTTTTTGCTTTGATTTTTACATCCAAAAACACTTGTATATGTTCCAACTTTTTTTAGAATTAGATTACGATTACAGAAGCCCAGAAAAATATTGCATGAGTTGATCATCATCATAAACCCGAATCTTTATAACTTTGTTATAAAGAAAAGAAAATGTTTTTCCAAGAGATGGTTTCCCTTTTAAAAAACAAATTATTTTACGACTGATGTTGCAATTGTTTTAGAAAACTATTTTATGAAATCATATGTATGTATATATAAATATGTATATATATATATATATATATATATATATATATATATATATATATATATATATATATATATAAATATATATATATGTATATATATATATATATATATATATATATATATATATATATATATATATATATATATATATATATATATATGTATATATATATATATATATATATATATATATATATATATATATATATATATATATATATATATATATATATATATATATATATATATATATATATATATATATATATATATATATATATATATATGTATATATAAATCAGTCATCAGTCATATGTATATATACAGTCATATGATATATTATTTTAATTTTGCAATTTCGTAACCATTTAACCATATAGGCTAATACAAAATTAAAATTTGAGTACGCAATTTCATTAATTTGCTGGGCTTTGTAAAAAATTAATGTACAACAAATGCATTTTTTATTAAATGAATATAAATTAATCAAAAGACGCAATAAATACCATACTATATTTGGGATGACATTTACCATTATGATGAAGTTGCATAAATACATTCCACTGTGCTTGGTCGTCACAACCCGTTGAAATGTATAAAATTTGCCAAAAAAATGGTCAATAGTGAGAGAAACTTAAATATTTTGTTGTGACTTAATCTCAACAATTGGCTTAATGAGTACCTTTGTCATTATAGTTGTGTCAGGAACGTTGTACCACAAAATTGAAATATTTCTTTTAGAGATTATATTAGCTGTTTTTAAACCATATCTTATTCTTTTAATTCACTTCTTCAACATTGCTTTTCATAAAAAATTGTTTGAAACGTGTTATTTCTGATGGACTTACACAAAATCTTATTTTAAATAGTTGTTTTTTGTTAACCGTTTCGATCAAAACTTGTGGTCTAGCTCTAGTCCTAATCCAAAAATGCAAAGGCTGGACATAACATCACGATTCAATAATTTTAGATTATGACCAATAGAAGGTTATTTTAATTCATAAGGTGTTTCCTAATGAGACGAAGTAATTTGTTTCAAGGCAAAGTTATGAACTCAAAACTTTTTTATAATGCCGAATATCGTATTTAGTTAGATGATTTCAGGGGCGTATTAGGAGTACTTGGAACTATTTTGATTTAAAAAAAGTGATAAGCATGTAGCATTTAATATTCTCCTGCACAATTTTCCACCATTAGGCTGAGTTAAATTTTAGAAGAAACATTTATAAAAATTTCTATCAAACCATTTATGAGCAAAATGAGGTACATTTACAACTCCTCGCTTGTTTTTGTATTATCAGAATTTATTTGTGTGAATGTGTAAGACCAAAATTATAACATTTTCTGCTTCCAAGCTGACTTTAATAACATTAGAGTAATGTGCTGCTAAAGTATCACAATATAATGTTATTGTATATCCCATCCATACGAGTCAATGTTGCAAACTGTTTATGAACTCAAATCTGCTGGCCACATCTGAATATACGGCAGATCTCTGAGCCAATGTTTCTTTTAATTGATCAATAATAGAAATCAGCACATTAACTCAAAATTACTTACTTGCAAATAGGAAAACTTTTTCAGAAGTATCTTCATCAAACTGATGGTTTTTTTTTCTGCCTCTTTTGACTTCTTTTTGATATACTTTACATTTGGACAACTCTTTTCCATATTTCTCAAATTTATCCAAATCTGTCGTACGTCTCAACGATTGAACATACTCAGACCAGGAATGCAGCAAATCCACAGATTTATTCAAATCTAAAGTTGCAACTTTCTATAGATAGACTTGTTTTGTTTGATCTTTGCATATCGTATCCCAAAAGACAGTCAAATTACCAGTTTTCAACTTACCAAGACGATTTGCTAGTCCAAATGCCTTTTGTCGAGTTTTACCTTTTTTACGTTCATCAGTTGCATTGGTATCTAGAGCAGATTGAATATTCGTGTAACCCTTCCGCAAAGTACTTGTTGCATCAGCATGTGCTGATTAACTTGTGTTTTTTTTTTAGGCACTGGTGTCTTGACTTTGGCTAGTGCTTTTATCAGGTTAGTCCATCGATGAGTGGAGGTACTAAAGAGTGTGTAGATCAGTTGTACAATATCAAAAAAAAAAACTATTGCACAACAACAACCAACAGCATTTTTGCCATCTAAATTTAATAAATGAGAAAAGCAGGGTTTGTAAATAAGATATTCACAAACAGTATGAGTCTAAGATATTCACAAACAATATGAGTCTAAACACCATTGTAACATCCAGACATACTTGATGCATTATCATACATCTGACAATACAATTGTCAATGTCAACATTACTTTTCAATTCATTTGATAATCCAATTTCAGTATGACTTTTAAACTTAATGAATGTTTGAAAGCGCATAACTTGTTCACCTTTATTTACATAGCGAGCTGTCTCAGACAACTGATCAACGTGCAATAAGTCAGGTGTTGAATCAATTGACACAGTGTAGTACTTCGCTTTTTGTATTCCATTAACAATAAAAAAAGTATTTTTTGACCCATCAAATTAATTAGATTATCACAGACAAAAGAAGAAAAGTATGATGTTTTGCCGCGATCTGGGCTGCCGTTTTTATTAATATGTGAAGCTTAAGTTGGATCATAAAAGAGCTTATAGCTCGAGGATGCCCATAAAGTTACCATTGCGTACTGAACCAAATTTCTCTTCATGTCCACAAAGTGGCAAACCACGCTCAGCTAAAAACTTTACCATATCTACAGTCCATCAAAGAACAGATAACTAGTACTTAGATTCATTTAAGATTGCTTTCTCCTGTTTCGTATCAACACAACCAATTATACCACGTTGATGTGCAAACGTTAATCAAGCTGATCTATGAATTTCACTATTTTTAAGTAGCTCGACATCATGTTGTCCATTTTTCAAATGATTAATCCCTTATGTAAAAGGAGAATTATTTTTCGTATCCGAAAATAAAAGCTTACACTTGAAACAATAAACATGTTTATTTGATGGTGAGAAACAAAGCAAGGTATGTTCAGAATTTTCACCAGTTAATTTATGATGTTGAGTGAATAATGAGAGAGTACGATACCGGTTTCAATTTATATCAATGTCCGATAGTTTTGAATGCAAGAGTCCTTTGTCTTTGTTGGCATTTAATAATACTGGTGTTGATGAAATAAGGTTGCATGTTTGATGAAATTTTTTTCCATAAATTAGATTGGTTTAATATTGACAGGTCTACCACTGCTTGTTCTTGTACGTGTTCAGTGTCAACGTCTGTTTCAACTGTTGCTCTCAATCATTCAATATATATTTTTGAAAACAAAAGTTGTTGCAATTCAAGGTCATTTATAAATAGTAATAAACTAATCTGAAGTAAACAGCTGATGTAGAAACCTGATACATGATAATGTCAATAATATAATAATAGATAAAAATAATAATAATAATAATAATAATAATAATAATGTTAAGTTTATTATACATAATTAAAGATACTTATTTAATAAGAGTTATGTAACACTAAATAATAATAATTACAATACATACAAATGAAAATAATATATAAAACAAATACATAATAGCAATATTATATAAATAATTAACAACGAGATTAATAATTAAATAGTAGTAATACTATAATAATAGTAATTACTATATAATAAGATAAATCATAATAATTAAAATAAATCAAAATTAACTTCCATACAATAATTGTTTATACATACACAGTTAGAGTTCCGAACAGTAGTAAACAGACAAAACGCAATGATATATAGATATTCCCTTACTAATGCCAAATTTAAGACGGTAATTTTTTCGTGCTTTTCCAGGCCGAAATTTCTAACCAGTGGTTCTTTACCTATAAAATGACAGGATGCGATAAAAAGTTTTTAGGTTTTAGGCTATAATGTAATGGTTATTAAGTACGATAGAATCTTTTACCTTTAATTATACTATTGTTTCAGTTACAAAATTGAAAAGTAGTTAACTACATCAATCACAAAACTTTTAAGTAACTAAAATATTTCAAACTACCGTCATAACCGCAGTTAGAGTCTTGCAATAGTGAAAATATGACTATTTCACTATGACAAGGTTCTAACTGCATTTTGGGGTATTTTTTTTTCAATTAAGAGTGAAACATTTTTTAGTTACAAATTGTGATACTAAATGCTTATGTAATCATAGTTGAAAAATATTGGTACTAATAAATTTTTATGGTAAAAACATAACAATTTTTGACATCGATTCACTCAAAACTCCTTACGGATCAGAAAGAGCGTTGTCAAACCAACGCAACGATCTGTCACTTCACAGTCAGAGGCGGATCAAGACTTTTCGAGGCCAGGGGATATTTTATTTTGAGGCCTTTTTTTTGAACCACAGCGTAAAAAATAACTTTAAAAAAAAAATGGTACTCAAAACTATTTTAGGGCTCCTTAAAATTAGGGGGCTCGAACTATAGCCCCCTTGAGCCCCCGCCTTAAACCAGCACTGTGTACTGTCAGAGTAGTTTTGATACACCGAACTATGTTATGAATCCATTGACTGTGTACACTATGATTAAAAAAAATATATATTTTAAACAAAACATCTCTGTTTTGTTTTTTGCTATAAATGCTTACAAATTTGTAAAGCAGGTTTGTTTGTACATGTATATTAACAATAAAAATGGAGACCAAAATATATTTTTAACTTTTACTACGGAGAATGACTCAATATTTTATCTAATGAAAAAATGAAGTTTTTTAGTTTATTTTTAAAAAAGCAAAAAGTATTAGGTAATTCAAAATTAAAATTTGGCGAAACAACTTTATTACAAAGGTGTGGCGCTCGATAGGTAAAACAAAATTAATTTAAGTGTGTTTGACAAACAGGTTCATTCTGTTATTATATTTCAAAATATATTTACTGATTGGTTTAAAATTTTAGTACCTGGTTTTTATTTTTCGTTTAAAATAAACGCAGAATTTTGTAATGAGAAACTTAAATTTTTAGGAGCGCCAGTTAACTGACTTATTAAGCGCAAGCTCACCCCCCACACCCTATGCTGAATCCTCCATTTCTTATGAAAATTTATTACATGAAAAATTATTTGCTTTCATTGAACCTAATTTAATGACTGCCTTTAACTCTACCGGAAAACTAAAGAGTAATAAGCTCGACATTTGTAACTTCATTTTGAAAAAAACGAAGCTTGTCTTTGTAATCTTATGTCATTATAGAAAAAATATAAAAACAAAACTTGAGAGGCTTTCTTGTTTTAAAATTTCTCTCAGATATTTCAAATTAAATTAAAATATATTTAGTGTGATCTTGCTTTTAATTGAAAATTTGATAATGCTTTTCAAAATTTTTGTAGTATTTCAATTATAGAGAAAAATAAACAAGTTTTAAAACTCATTTTAAAGAAATTTCTTTTAAATGTTAAACTTTTTATGTATATAACACTACTTAAATTTCTTCTACAAATTTTTTTATATACATTTTATTTTTATTACAGCTATATATATTTACATTTATACAAATGTGTCTGTAGAAATATAGCTATAAGGCAAACATGTCTTTTTCCTTTTTGTTGTTGCCGTCTTTTATATGCTTTAAAATACAAATTTTGTAAGTATATATGTCCAAATAAAAAGTTTATTTTAAAAAATGATCTAATCCCATGAATAAAAATTTTAAAAAGTTCAATGTTGTTTAAAAAAAAAAACTTTATTTCAATAGATTTTTACAAGATAGTTTTAACATAAAAACTACTTAAAATCAACACACTTTATAGACAGTACACACACACACACACACACACACACACACACACACAAACACACACAAACACACACACACACATAAACGTCATGAAAATATTACAATTGTTGCAATAAAAAAAAATGTCATGAAAATTTACAATTGTTTCAATTAAAAAAAAAAAAAAAAGTAGTAATAATACAATCCTTGCTACAGATATGCCAGTATAAAATAAAACAAAAATTTTAAAAACGACAAGTTTTGCAAACGCAATTATTACCATACCAATTCTTGATATGCTTTTGAACATCTTATGACTTTTACGGATATGGTCTTTTTATTTAGAGTGTTCCACGGCGAGGTGGCTTTATATAACGTACAACATGTATCATTATATAAGCCTTTAGGTGGTAGAACAACACTTTTTCCTAAAACGAAGTCTATACGTAAGATTTTTAATAGTGAAAAGATTCTTCATAAATTCTGGATTTAGTCAATTAATGGAATTAAAAGTTTTATTCATAAGAAATTGCAAATTTCTTAGATGAATCATTGGGCTGCTTAAAATTTAATAATTCATTTAAAGACAAATCAAATCTTTTATAAACTATGCTTAGAGCTTTTTTATGAATTCTATTAATTAGTTTACTATCTTTTTTTGAATAAAACATCCAAATTAGAGGACAATATGAGAAGTTAGACAAAATCAGGGCCACCAACACGGGTTTCGAAGTGAAGGCGGGTGTGAGGTGGGAATGGGGGGGGGGGAGATCACAACGGTCAACTTCTAAAAAAAGTCCTCTATATCTGAAAATTTCTAAAAAAGAAAACTTTAGAAAAAAAGTGTATGAGAGGGGGGAGAAGGAGTGCGCACTGGCCCTCTCCTCCCTCCGATATTGCCTACCCTGAAAATAAATGCTTTAAACAGTAAGATAAACTTATCACGGGATAATATAATTTTTATCCGTAAAAGAGCAAAGCATTTACCATTAGCTTTACTGCATAACTGTTTAATGTGTTCCACAAACTTTAGATCTTTATCAATTGTTATAGCAAGTAGTTTTACCTTATCAGAGGTAAAAATAAAGAACTTGGAACTTATCTAGATTAACAACCTTAGATAAAGATAGCAAGAGATTAAGACTTTCTTCAGTAAAACCATAGGCATCTAATTTAGCAATTAGTAAGTCATGCGGAATAAAGTCGTACGCTTTTGAGAGCTCTATAAATGCTGGTCCAACAACATCTCCATTATTAATACATTCATGTCACTTATTAAGGAACAAAAAAAGTGCATGCTGAGTACTATAATCTCTTTGAAAACTACACAAAGTTATACCAAATCTAGGCTCAATAAACATCATAAATTGGTTATATAAAATAGTTTCAAAAACTTAAGAGAAGGGCTAGTAGAATACTAATCGGACGGTAGTTTGACTTATCTGTTGGGTCGTTTTTCTTAAAACACGGTAAAACATCAGCCATATTTTAGAAATGCCCGCAAATTGTCATCATGAATACTGTTATTTATGAAATTTGAAAGATTGTCAACAATAAAGTAAACAATATAAGATTTTAACATTGAAGTTGGAACATCACCACTTGTATTTTTATTATTACTCATAGACCTTATAAATTTTGTAATATCGAAGCTGGAAACTATGTGTACACATTCTAAATTTTTTCTTCGTGTTTATTATACTGGTATGATCAATATACTTTTTGATAGGTGCATTAAATGGGTCTACAGAACAAGAAAGACGAATGTATGAGACCTGTATTACCAGATGGCATTGCAACGTTTATGAAATAGTTATTCAAAATATTAGTCAATAAAAAGTTGTCAGAGACGATGTTACTGTTTTTAACTAAAGTGATACGTTAGAACAGAGTTGATAATGCCGCCCGGCGGCAAAGTAACTTTCTGTCAAAAGGCCGACTTTATAGGGAGGTGGAAGCTGTTGGCGTCGGCGTCCCGATCAATTTTTAGCGGCAAAATGGTCATTTTTCTGCCTCCATAGGCTTCCGCCTTTCTATTAGCGGCCGCAGCCAGAGTTCTTTTTTGGAAGCAAAATGTTTTGGAGGCCGACGCCAATAGAGAGGCGGAAGCCAATGGTGGCCATCTCCAGAAGAAATTTTGGGGGCAAAGCTATTTGGAAGCCACCTCCAATGGCTTCTGCTTCCTAACTGGCTGCGGCCGTTAAATTGGAGGCGGAAATATTTGCCTCCCGCCGCACAGCGGGACAGAGTGTGCCAAAATACCATAAAATCAATATCAGTATTGCAGGGTAAAAATTTATCATAATGGTGAAGACATGTTCATTAAAGGAAATATCTAGTTAAAAAACATTAAATATTAATTTAAGCGTAATTTTATGCGGTTATTTACACGTTAATTTGACATGTGTTCCAAAACGCTATTTTGCATTTTTTATTAATCAACTTTCTTACGCTATTATTGTTTTAAATTAAATTTATTGACTTTCATTTTAAACTATATTATTTTAATTAAGATTGTTTTTTTCGCTCAGACTTTTAAAAATAATTTAGCGTAAATGTAATCATTAGTTTTTATGCATCGAAAACAGACAGTTTTCGATATTTTTTTGCTACTAACCTTTACTATTAGGTATCAGATAAACTATCCTCTGATATCCTCCAAACATTTGACTATTTAAATCTCATGCCAAATGTATGTAAATAGCCATGTATCATAAATATTTTGCAACTTTTTGCAATAAAAAAAGTTATAACAAAAGATTGGTCTTCGGTTAATGGTCAGTTGATGAGAAATACTGAACATCTAAAAAAGATGCTTTGTACACAAAGAATACCTACAAAATCTTTCATTACTGTTATAATATGTCCATTAAAAATATTTCGTACTTTTCACCAAAATAATTAGTTTTTTTAATATTTTTTTATATTGTATAATTACATGTTTATTACTTTATTTATGCATTTTATATAAATATAGCTATTCTAATAAAAAAAACTACGAAAATAATTTTGGCACAAAAAACTCGATTTTGTCCCACTGAGCGCCGGTGGATGTAATGAAAAATAATTGTCCGTTTGCTTTAAAGCAATTAAATATTAACAAGAAACAAAATTTGTTTCTTGAAGACATAAGTGGATGAAGGTGTTATGTTACACCAATATGGAACTGAGAAATCAGGAGTTAAAGTTTTGAGCACGTATTGTTCTAGATATTTTTATATAGCAAAAATATTTGTTAATATTTATGGAGGGATATAGTAACCAAGCACTTAAGATTGTGCATGTAATATTTAATTTCATGAAAAAAATGTGTTGTACATGTTTTTTTCATGAAAATTTGTACATAACGCCTTCATCCACAATAAGAAAACACATTGACTGCAATAAAACTAAGTGGATGAAGGTGTTATGTTCATTTTTCACTAATAATATTACAATATTTACATAAGATAATACAAAATACACATGACTTTATGTATGTTGTAATATTAAATAAATAAATTTTCTGTTCTACTGTGAAACTTTGATGTACACCGTACATAACTACAATAATTTCAATTTATTAGACCCCTTATTTTATTTTTATAAAAATGAATCTGTGCTTACCCGAAGTGAACACAAATACATTCTTGACATCGTTCACAGAAAGCAAATGCTTGTGTTGTGAAAGAAGAAAATGGTCGGCAACGGGATTCGAACCCACGACCTTCGGATTGGAAGTCACCTACTGTAACCGCTGGACTACCAACCACTTTATTTTCTAATGAAAATGTTAATATCTGTGTATTGCTTGTTCTCAGTCTACATCTTTCCAGGACATTCTACTAATCATATAACCTAATACATGATTATATTGTTATAACTTACCTCTATCTGTGTTGTAAACATAAAGTAAGCATGTAAGTTGTAAGCATTTTTTATTAAGGCCAATGATGTACTGGGAGGTATTTATTTCAGCAAAAAGATATATTCTTTATTTATTTATTTTCTTTATGAACATCAAAACAATAATAATACAATCAATAAACAAAATATAATATAAATAAAAAGTATAAATCGATGTCTAGTGGTGGGATTATCGCTTATCATTATAAAAAATAATGGTCAAAACAACTGTTCATAAAAATATCTATACTCCGGTTTAACAAAATCTTCCAATTTGGATAAATCATTCAATTTCTCCTTAGATATTGTTCCATACTTTCCATTATGCCTTTTAATATGAGAAATATTGGGTATACCCCCTCTTTTGTTTTTTATAATATCCACTTTTTTGAAAGGGACACTCTCGTCATAAGACTCTTTATAAAGATAGGAGCCATATTCCTCCACCCTTATCCATTTTACTCCATCCCTAAATTTGACTTGCTCGTTTAGCTCATCCTTCTTCCTATTAAATATATTAAGTTTTCCTGGCAACTCATAAAACTTCCGGAAATGTTGGGTTATGTCTATGATTTTGTTGTTTTTTCCAGAACTTCTAATCACATCTCGATACTGGTCTGGTGTATAAATTGAATCTACCTTTCTTAATTTTTTTTTCAATCCTTCCAAAGTCACGGTCTGAGTCCATGTAAGTATGACCGACTTCAGGAAATTTGTGGTCAATTATTTTAAAATACTTATTCAAAATAAGGTATTGATGTAAAGTGATTATATTGAAATTTTTATTTTGGCCAGCACTAGAGTCTGACCAAATAACAAGGTGATCATATTTCTCCTCGCATGTCTCTACAAACCATAATACGCAGCTAGCTATTTCAGAGCTTCCCCTATTAGCCATGTCCTCCGTCCAATTGCAGAACACTGCCATCTCTCCTTTCATAGAGACTACATGAATCCCAAAGTTGTAAAACCACATCTGGCGCAGGTAGAACACTTTATTTGTTGTTATTTTAGGGAGTGGCATCGTTTGCTGCAAGTCAATCGTAGCAAATGCAGTCGATGTACTGATTTTTGCCCTTTCTTAATCAGTCTTCATAGCAGCTATTGCTGCAAACACATTATCTTTGTGAGGCACATTATCTCCGTTTCTATCGAATGTGCTACAGGTGTCGCTTTTTGTATAACCGAACGAGTAATTAAATTGTGTAACAAACACATTTTTGAAGGTACATTTTTTAATTTTATACATTTCGCTTAATTCCTCTTTCTCACACTCTTCTATGTCCGATTGGTACAACAAAGTAATATTGAGCGCAGGCAATAAATACTTTTTATGAAAGTTTTTATTTCTAGAATAGTGTGACTCCTCTACTGGGAATTTTTTAATGTGGGCAATGATTCTTTGAAGAACCTCATCTTGCATTTTGTGGGGTCTATTTGAATGCCTCCCTCTTAAGTCCTTTGGTGGAGCAGAAACGCCATCATCAATCCTACTTTTTATAATATCCACTTTCTTCATTCCAATTTGGTAGACGCTGCAGAGAGCTTTCTTACATATCTGGATTTCCACACCACTTTTAGATACTTTATAGAAATAAGAAGCACTTTTATGGGATTTTGCAAATTGTCGCATTTTTTTAATGACTATTTTAGTAATGCATATAAACAATAGGACGTTCTTTGCGTTTACATCCAATTTGAGAAATGCCTCTAAAAGACTTGCTCTATCTTCTAAACTGATCTTTGAGCTGTAATTCAAACGACAATTTTCTTTGTATAGAATGCCCTCATTCTTACCATTTTGGAAGGCATTTAACCATTAACCATTTTAGAAGGCATTAACCATTTTAGAAGGCATTTCTTTGTTCCATTTTAACCATTTTAGAAGGCATTTCTTTACCATTTGAGAAGGCATTTCTTTGTTCGTACCCTGACTCTTATAAGACTGCCCTCTCTCTCCCGCTAATGCCGCTGCCTTTTTTTTCCATGACTCAGGTTCACATTTTCGCATTTTTGAAGTTTTCTCTTTCGGGGTAATAGACTTCTTCTTCCTCTTTCCTATAAATAATATAATATATTATTATACAAAAAATTATTTTACTTTCAAATTTAGATTGTATCATAGTGATATTTTTATAAACAATACATTTTGAATTAGATAACCTGTAACCAAGTCATTGGAAGCAATTGCTGATGAATGTATCTCTACATCATTACCAGATGATTGAAGATGTGTATTCATGCCAGCTGTACTGTAAAATGAATATTGAGCTTTACCGTCATAGTCATAACATATATCTGAATTAACGGAATATGATAAATATCTCACCAATAGGCAGATTTTCAACGGTAATAGTCTCAGCTACAGCTTCAGGTAAATACAGGTTTTCAGATTAAATAACTGCAAAGAAAAGATGATTATATTATGTCGGTATATATCAAGTTTTACATTATTTGCAATTATAGGAAAACACGAAAACCACTTGCGAATGGTCATATATATATATATATATATAATATATATATATATATATATATATATATATATATATATATATATATATATATATATATATAATAGACATAAATTATAATACAAGTAATGTATAAATGTTTTGTACTATATTTTTAGTGGTCTTAACATTGATATTACAATAAGAGTAGAAAAATAATGAAAATAAAAAGATCTAGAAATACAATGAACTATATTTTATACTTTTACCAGGTGGTTATGCAGTTTTACGTTTTAAATCAGACAACCCTGGGAAATGGTTTTTGCATTTTCATATTGAAGTGCACGCTTTAGATGGCATTGCTATGAATATATCAAAAGCTGTTAACGAAGCGCCAAAGCCTCTAAAAGGTTTTTTAGTATGCAACAATTTTTATCACGACTTATCAAGAGATTACATTTACTCATGGGATGATTCAATTAATATTGGTAAAGAAGATCTCATTTATATTTTTTAACTTTTATTTAGACTTAATAATTATATTTATTTTGATTGTTTTTGTTTAGTGTGCACTAATGTTTTAATTAGCTTACTTATTGCTGGTGGACTTTTTTTAATAACTACTGTTATATGGATTGTGATTTGTTGCAAATGTTGTCAATTAAAAAAAAGTCGAATTAAGGCGGAGACGAGAGCGCACTTCTTATTAAGAATAGTAAATGAAATCTTTTTACTATTCTTTCCGATGATTGTATAATCTTTTTGACGAAACCGATGATCTTCATTAACTTTGTCTAAAGGTTGTTTAAAGATGTCCTAAATTTGTCTAAAACGTAAAACTACAAATAAATTATGTTACGAAAGGTAAACGAGGTATTTACGAAAGGTGAATAAGGTTTTTACGGAAAGTGAACGAGGTTTTTAAGAAAGGTGAAATAGGCATTTTTAATGCCACTATTATCTACTGATAATTATATTCTAATATTTTGATAAATATTTTATTTAATATTTTAAATTTTCAAATTAGGCTTAAAATATGTAAAAGAGAAAGGAACTTGGTAGTTTAAGTTTAACGTTTGTTTCGCTAATAATTTCAAAACTAATAATGAAAAAAGCATTAAATTTTTGTATTGCCTCTATATATTATAAAACATTCGATTGTCTTTTTTCGTACGCATTTAATTAATTAGTGACCCAAAAGTTAAGGTTACTCGAACTCCAGTGTTCGCGACTCACTATTTCTAAATAACGGAAGTTTTTAAAAGACAAAAAAATCTTACTATAGTATTTTAATAGTTTAAAAATTATTACTGAATAATGTGTTTGTAATAAAAGCTGTAAAATTTATATACAAAAATCTGAGACTTCATTCAAAAATTTTTGATAATATTTTTTCATCCTATTTGCAACTTTATGGTAATGTGACGTAAAAAACCTATATTATTTATCCGTTTGTAAAATATCTGCTAAGCTCACTTTTCATTGTAACTAAAATCTGAAACAAACTTAAAAAAAACAACACAATATTTTGTGTTGTTTTTGCATTTATTTTGCAACAAATGATTTGTTTCGGGTACTTTCAAAATTTTTAAATTTGGCGGATCGTTTTTAATGTGTTAATATTCCTTTTTAATACCATATAATTGAGTATAATATAGTAAATGATATTTTATAAATATTAAAAATAAATTAAGTTTATTATTTAAAGTATTTTTGTCTTTAACAAATTTTTTATTTACAAATTTGTTAAAAGAGGATTGTTAGTTTGTTTTTTTGCGTTAAGCTAAGGTAGAGCTTTTTTTATTAGTTATTTTTACAAACCTTTCGTTTCTCTTCAAATCTTCAAACTATAACAAGTAATATGCCAAAATTAAACATTAATTAAATTAAACTCTGGCGCTTCATAAAATTAAAGCCCTTTGAGAGATAAAGCTTTCTAATTGAATAAACTTTTGCGACCTAATAGCTGTTCTAAAACTAGAAGCTTTTCTTTACATCATTATTTTTCGAAACGAAATTTTTCTATATTTTTTATCTGAAATTGATATAAGACTTAAAATTAGATACTCTGATTGGGAAAGTTGTATCTGATACTAATTGTGAGGTATTCAGAGTTAAAACAATTAACAATGCTACACAAAACCTTGTTATGGAAAATCCAATTGTTATAGAAAATCTGATGAAAAACTTTCCAATTATATGAATCAGATAATTATATGAAACAGATATGTCAATAGAATGCACAATTATTTTAGTAACAATAATGTATTACACAAAGATCACTTTGATGTTTAAAAAAACAGCTAAAATGATTTTTTTTTTTTAAACATCTTTGCTTTTAACAAGGATGCAAGCAACCACTATTAGAGTTGGAAGTTACTGAAAGAGAAAAGATGAAGTTCATAAAGCAAGATAACGATTAACAGACGACTTGAAATATTGCAAATTATATGAATCAGGAAAACAAGATGAAGGAAGCGAATTCTTCCTTCATTTTGTTTTCCTAGATGAATATGAACTTTTCTAGCACTTAGGAACATTCACAGTAAAAGGACGAGACTTAGTTGATTGAAGAGTCCATTATAGCATTTCTAGAAAAAAGAAAGTAAGGCAACATTACGATGATGCGACAATGGTTGAAGGTTAGCTGCAAGTGCAGGTCTAACGATTATTACAATGCGTTTATGCACCTTGTCTAAAAGAGAAACAGCATTTTTCGAAGATCTGCCCTAGATATGGCAACAGTATACCAGACAAGAACGAAATTCGTAGTTAGAAAGTGGCGAGCATGATAAAGAGATGCAACTTTAGCAGATGTTAATTTTGCAATGGATTTGATATATGGTTTTCAATAAATATTGAAAGTAAGAGGTAATCCTAGAAGACGAAGTCTAGATGATACATCGACTACATTACCGTTCATTAATATAGGAAGATCTATATTATTGCGATAACGATTGGCTAAGAAAAATGAGTTTTATCTATATTTAAAATTCACCAACCACTGAGAGTCCCATGTTGTAACAGAAGTGAGATCTTTTTCAAGCTCAAATGGCTCCTCCAAGCAACCAGAGAGTGTTGGCTTCTTATCAAGATGAGAAAAAATGTGATCCAACATAGATTTAACAAGCGAAGATGTTTAACAAAAAATCATAGATCATTTATCAAACATCCACATCTAATGCACAATACAACCTATCGGGTAGAACCGTTAACAAATTATTACCTTTGTACAGTTATTTAGTTGTTTAAATCTAGCGATTATTACCGTTAACAAATCTAAAGCCTTTGATACTGTAAATCGCAATATTTTGCTCCATAAACTTAAACATTACGGAATAAATAGCAGAGTTTTTCAACGATTTTGAAGCTGTTTATCAAATCGAAAACAATTTATCTAATTTGATGATATAAATCAAAAGCATTTGTTAGAAATATCCTGTGGTGTTCCGCAAGATTCTATTCTAGAGCCAATTTTTTTTTGATTTGTGAAAATTACTTTTATAAAACCATAAATCTTTTTAAGTATCAAGTTTGCAGATAATACCAAAATTATAATATTTACCATCTCTATTTGACTATAAACGATGAGTAGCAGAAAGTATCAAATTAGTTCACATGTAACATATTAACCATAAACATAAACAAAAGAAAATGGATTCTTCTTTGTCCCCTCTCCAAAAAACATTTCTTACGCAAAAGTATGCCGCAATTTTTTATTGATCAATTTCATATAAACAGAGGTTTTGTTACAAAATTTTTTGGTGTTTTATTTTGATGACAACATTCCACGGAAAAAACATAATAATTTTATTTGCACTAAAGTGTCTAAAAGTGTTTAAATTTTATTCAAGGCCAGAATATATTTAAATAAAAATGTTCAACACAACTTTATTTATCATTTGTTCACAGTTATATAAATTATGCAAGTACTGCCTGGCGTAGCACAAGCAAAAGTTAAAACGTCTTTACCGCCGTCAGAAACACGCTATGCGTTTATTTAACTTTGCAGATTGATTCTCACATAATTAAATATTGTTTATGGAATCAAGATTGCTTGATGCATACGAAATAAACGTATTTAATGCTTTAATGTCTATTTTTTTCCAGGTTTTTTAGTTTATTTTTAAAAGAGCAAAATGTCATTGGTAATTTAAATTTAAAATTCGGCAAAACATCTTTACTTCAAAGGTGTGACGCTCGATAGATAATACAAAATTGATTTAAATTTGTTTGACAAATAGGTTTATTCAGTAATTATTTCTCAAAATATATTTACTGATTGGTTCAGAATGTTAACCTGATTTTTAACTTTTTGTTTCAAATAAACGCAGAATTTTGTAATGAGAAACTTGTATTTTTCGGAGCACCACTTAACTGACTTGCTGAGCGCGAGAGGACAGCTCGCCCATACAACCTATGCTAAATCCGCCACTGCTTATGAAAATTTATAACATCCAAAACTTTTTGCTTTCATTGAACTGAGTTTAATGACCACCTCCAACTCTACCAAAAACTTAAAGAGTAATAAGATTGATATTAGTAACTTCATTTTGAAAGAAATTAAGCTTGTTTTTGTAATCTAATGTAATTATAGAACAAATATAGAAACAAAACTTGAGACGTTTTTCTGTTATAATTTACTTTACAAAGGACGTCTTGTTGAGACACTTGACATACTTCTAATTTTATAATACGTATTTAAACTTGTTTACAATTAAAACAAGGGAGTAAGCTGCTACGCTGTTGAGGACACTCATAAAACAAGGGAGTATTTATACCGTAACATACAAATATTAAATCAATTGATTTAAATATCCTAATAACATGTTGCATATATCAATTTTATTTGACCTACAGTATTTTAGGAAACGAAAAGGAAAACTATTTTGAAATTTATAAATTCAGTTGTTATTTTAATGACAAAAATAATAAAACGATAAAGAGCGATAAAAAGAATTACATCGTTATTGCAATTCATTTTATCGTTCAAAATATCTTTACGTATATTACACAGTGACTTAGGAAATTATTTTTGGTCAGGTGACATACGTGGCCAAGGTAACCTGTTTCTGTTTCTCTGGAACAATAACTTTTCTAAAACAAAAAAAAAACTCTTTGAATTTCTTTAAGAGCACCTAAATCTTGCGGTTCTAGGTTCTGTTACTTGTGGGACCGTAAATCTTGATTAAAGCGGCCTTGCGGTAACTATGCCACTGATACTAAAGCCAAATAAAGATATTTAAGTGAGAAGTTCTAAATTTTTCATGCCCATATAAAAGTACTGTTGTTATTTAAACCAAGACTTTTAGAGTCAAACGATATTCTTGAGCAGGTGCACTTTTTTAGTGTCAAAGTGGGGAAATATCTTTACAAAAATAAAGCGTCATCTTTAAAAGTTCTTTGCTCATTAATCTTCAGCGCATTGTGTTACAACCCCAATTATTCAGGAGAGGATTAATCTTTCTCTCTTTAGTTTTTAAATAATAAATGCATTTACGCAAAAAACTTGTAAAAAAGAACTAACAATTATGCCAATTGTTTTCCTTTCAAATAATCTACTCTTTCTGAGTCTCCCAAGGGTATACGCGCTTTCTGCTAACTACCTTGTTTTGGCTTTGACTAAATTCTAGACCTTTTGAATGGTTGGCCTGAGAGTGATTAATTTTGAGACGGTTTGATTCAGAAAATGGTTATTATAACTAAAACTATCATGGAACGGAAATGGAGAGGGTTTAAATCATGGGCAAAAACCTTTTGTTGATATTTTCAAACTTTACAGGAAAGAAATACCTAAAACCGCGCAAATCAAATGTTGCTGCAAACTTGATGTTAATGACTTAAAATTTTACTTTTTTGCACTACTTTTGTACAAGATCCTGTCAATGTTATTGTAAAATATAAGTAAATTTATTTACTTACTTTATATAAATTACTTTTAATTTTTTTTACAAATTATATAAAATGTCAGCTTATGCAATTTAAGTTTTATTTTATATAATTTATTTTTAATAAAAATTTGTTATTACTTTTCAAATAAAAAAATCCTACTTAAAAACTATTATTTTATTTGTAAACTTAACTTACATTTGGTAGCATATTACTTGTATGTAATTTACTTTCATATGCAAGTTATTTTTTTATATAATTTTTTTTAATCAGCTACTTTCATAGATATATGTAAATTACATTTGACTGCTTGCAAACAATTTCCAAGTTGTTTGCAAGCAGTCAAATGCAAATGACAGTTTGCATTGACTGTTTGCAAACAACTTGGAAAGTGTTTTGGCCTGCTTTGAACGCTTGATAATTCCTTGGTTGGCTACTATATTATCAAAACTGTTTTGAATCTCCAAACAAAGAATTTCTTTGCAATCGCAATTGATTTTTTAATTATTATCAGCATCATACCAGTAAATATACATCAAATCATTAAGTCTTGAAACTCGAAAGGAAGAAACAGCTGTTCTAGAATGTTTTAAAATCGTTAGTATCTCTTTTTCGCTATCACTTACTAGATGACAATTACAGTGAATCACCAGTTTCACGTGACTCACCATATTTACGTGACTCACCAGACCAAAATGTTGTTGACTACTCTCAAAAGGATGCTTTTTCAGTGTAGACATTGAATCATGAATTGCTCTGCATTCGTTCAAGTCACGAACCGTAAGGTTCTTTGTAATCTTAGACATACTCCTTCCTCTACTTAAACTTCCTATGCTTTTTATTGATCTCATTATGCACTGTTCAATTACTAAATGCGGCCTTCCAGTTGCGACCCACGAGTCTGATGGAATGGTAACTGCTCATGAAGTGCATAGATTGAAGTTTATAAGGTGCATGGATTGAAGATATCAACAAGCGTTTTTGGCATTTATGTCCCCCGTTGCGGAAAAAAAAAATAGACCTTAGTCTTCTGGCTTCCAGATGTTCTTACTAGTTTCCAGTTGTCTGCCCTGATAAACATTTCAATAACGCTAAAGTATTCAAGATATTGCAACCATAGTAAAGTTTTTTTGGATGAACTCGAAAGCTGTAAGCTCAAATTTTTAACAAAGTTTTGAACCTTATGATTACACCGCTTTTTTACATGTCTTATAAACCCAAATTTCCTTGACCCAGATTATAATGCATATTTTCTGAGAAACTCGTGCTAACTTTATCTTTAGGAGCTTTTTTAGAGGTTAGTTTATAAAGATAGATTTAACAGAGAAGTGAATTCTAAGCACTCTTGCTACTGCTTTAACAGTCATGTATATATATATATATATATATATATATATATATATATATATATATATATATATCAGTCATCAGTCATATGTATATATACAGACATATTTCATATTATATTGCTTTTGCAATTTCGTAAGATTTTAACCATAAAGCCTAACACAAAATCACAATTAGAGTACGTAATTTCATTAATTTTCCAGGCTTTGTATCAAAATTAATGTATAATAAATGTGTTTTTTATTAAATGAATATAAATTAATCGAAAGGCGCATTGAATACCAAATGTTTATGGGATAACTTTTACAATTATGATGAAGTTGCGTAAACCCGTTCCACTGTGTGCAGTCCTCGCAACCATTTGAAATGATTAATATTTGCCCAAAAAAGGTCAATACCGAGAGACAATGAAATAGTTTGTTGTGACTGAAGATTAACAAATGGCTTGAAGAGTATTATTACCATTGCAGTCGTGTCAGGAACGTTGTACCACAAAATTGAATTATTTATTTTAGAGACTATATTAGCCGTTTTTAAACCATATCTTATTCTTTTAATTCACTTCTTCAACATTGCTGTACATAACAAAGTGTTTGAAACGTGTTATTTCTGATGGACTTATACAAAATCCTTGTTTAAATAGTTTTTTGTTAATCATTTTGATCAAAACTTGTGGTCTAGTTCTAGTCCTAATCCAAAAATGCAAAGGCATAACATCACGAATCAATAACTTTTGATTATGACTAATAAAAAGTTATTTTAGTTCATTAGATGTTTCATAATGAGGCGAGGTAATTTGCTTCAAGGCAAATTTATGAACTCAAAACTTCTTTATAAGGCCTAAAATCGTATTTAGTTGGATGATTCCAGGAGCGTATTAATGTACTTAGAGCCAGAGGGACAAATAATTTTGGGGCCATTTTAACTAAATAAAAAGTGATGGACATGTAGCAATAAGGATTTTCCTGTACAATTTGCCACCATTAGACTGAGTGAAACTCTAAAGGAAACATTCGGAAAAGTTTCTATCAAACCATTTTTGAGCAAAATGCGGTACATCAACAAGTCCTTGTCGTTTTTGTATTATCAATATCTATTTGTGTGAGTGAATGTGTAAGACCAAAACTAAAACATTTTCCGCTTCCAAGCTGACTTCAATAGCATTGTGGTAATGTGCTGCTAAAGTATCGCATAATAATGATATTATATATCCCTTCCATACAAATCAATGTTTGCAAACTGTTTATGAACCCAAATCTGCTGGCCACATCTGAATATGCGGCACATCTGTGAGCCAAAGTTTGTTTTTAATTGATTAATAAAAGCAATGAGCATATTAACTCGAAATTCATTATTTAGAAAAATTCAAATTTGCAAAACTTTTTCAGAAGTACCTTCATCAAACTGTTGGTTTCGTTTTCAGACCCTTTTCACTTCTTTTTCATATACTTTACATTTGGAGAACTCTATTCCATATTTCTCAAATTAAGATAAATCTGTTGAACATTTCAACGATTGAACATACTCAAGCAAGAAATGCAACAAATCTACAGATTTATTCAAATCTAAAGTGGCAGCCTTTTGCTGCATTGTACCCCAAAAGACAGTCAAATTTCCAGTTTCCAATTTACCAAGACGTTTTGCAAGTCCAAATGCCTTTTGTCGAGTTTTACCTTTTTTACGTTCATCAGTTGCATTGGTATGTAGAGCAGATTGAATATTCGTGTAAACCTTACGCAAAGTACTTGTTGCGTCAGCATGTGTTGACCAACTTGTGTCTGTTTTTTAGGCACTGGTTTCTTGTCTTTAGCTAGTGCTTTTGTCCGGATGGTCCATCGGTGCGTGGAGGCACTAAAAAATGTGTAGATCCGTAGCACAATATCAAAAAAAAACTATTGCACTACAATAAACAGCAGCATTTTTGCCATCTGAATTTAATAAATGAGAAAAGCAGGGTGTGTATATAGCATATTTACAAACAGATAAAATATGAGTCTAAACATCATAGTAATATCCAGACATACTTGATGCATTATCATACATCTGACAATACAATGTTGCCAATGTCAACATTAATTTCCAATGCATTTGATAATCTGATTTCAGTATGACTTTTAAACTTAATGAATGTTTAAAAGGGCTCAATTTGTTCACCTTTATTTACATAACGAGCTGTCGCAGACAACTGATCAACGTGCAATTAGTCACGTGTTGAATCAATTGACACACTATAGTACTTTGCTTTTTGTATTTCGTCACCAATAAGCAAAAGTATTACTTAAACCATGAAATTAATGAGTTCATCACAGACAAAAGAAGATAAGTGTGATGTTTTGCCGCAACTAGGGCTGCCATGTTTATCAAAATGTGCTGCTAAAGTTAGATCATAAAAGAGTTTGTAGCTTAAGGATGCCCATAAAGTTACCACTGTGTACAGAACCGAATTTCTCTTGATGTCCACGAAGTGGCAAACCACGCTCAGCTAAAAACTTTGTCATATCCACGAACCGCCATCGAATAGATAACCAGTTTTTTGATTCATTTACAATTGCTTTCTCCTGTTTTTTATCCACACAACCAAATATACCACGTCGCTGTGCAAACGCTAAACTAGTCGATACAAGACTTTTACTATTTTCACGTAGCTCGACATCATGTTGTCCATTTTTTAAATGATTAAATCCTTATGTAAAAGGAGAATTATTTTTCATATCTGATAATAAATGCTTACAATTGAAACAAAAAACATGTCAATTTGATGGTGAGTATCAAAGCAAGGTATGTTCAGAATTATCACCAGTTAGTTTATGATGTTGATTGAATAATGAGAGAGTACACTATTGGTTTTGAATTATACCATTGTTCGATTGTATTCATTGCAAGAGTTCTTTGTCTTTTTGATGGAGTTTATACCACTGGAGTTGATAAAATGAGATTGCATGATTGATGATTTTTTTTCCCATAAACTAAGATCGGTTTATTATTGACAGGTCTACCACTGCTTGTTCTTGTACATGTTCAGTGTCAACGTCTGTTTCAGTTGTAGCTGATTTAAGATCAACTTGTTCTTGATTTTAAACTTCTCTGATTTTACATTCACCTTGACTTTTTGTAACTTTACTCTACTGCTTCTGTACTGTTGTACAATGGAGAAATGTTTCCATTTTAGATGAGCCCGTTCTTTTTTCTCTGGTCTCTTTATCAAGGGCTTTTTCGTTTTATTAGGGCTCGGAGGGCTTATTTTCGTTTTATTCTCCTGGTCTTATACTTTCTTTCAGATGTTGTAAAATTGCAATACACAGCCTACAAAGAGGCAGTCTACAATAAAAATTATTATTCTCAATTAATTAATGTATGCTTCTGAATACAAAGTTGTTAGAATTCAATATCATTTATAAATAGTAATTAACTAATCTTAAGTAAACACATCATGTATGTACCTGACATGTGATAATGACAATAATATAATAATAGATAAAAATGAAAATAATATTAATAATACGTTTATTAAACACTAGCGAAAAGCAACCCGTAATACGGGTTACGGTCGGTCTGTTACTTAATTTATAGTGGCTGTTTTCCACTATTTAAAGTTGCGAAACCTTAACTAATACCCGGTAAGAAAAACACCTTCAAATAAAAAAATTAAACCATCTGTAAAACTAAAATCAATTAATTTACCAATTACTTAACGTTATTTGAGTAATTTACAACTGACATAGGTCATACTAGTGTATGGCAGAACCATTTTCCTAGACATTACTAAGTTCAACACAATACGTTTTTAGTTACTGACACAAAATAATAACACTTCATCATGCCTTAAATTGACGAAAGAATAAAGCTAAATTCTTTTTATATTTTTTAAAACATGAACTTTAGTTAATAAGATTAATATGAAGTGAACGTAAATTATTTATGAGTTTTTGGTATCCCCTTGATACATGTTTCTTTAAAAAAAGAAATTGTCTTTAAAACGATAAATGCACAAAACTAAATAAATTTATTATAAATAACTAAGCAATTGAGTATAAATACGTTTCAAACAAAAAAAAGTCGATTTAAAATCAAACATGTGTATAACAAATTGTAAAAAATATGTAAACTTTGATCTTTTATATTGCATTATTGCGTCATATGACAATCCTAAAATAAAAATTGTAACAGATAAGTAGACTTGAAAGAAAAACAAAACAAAACAAAAAAAACAACTGGAATACAACTTACCTGCTTTTCGGTAGCCTGTTGTCATACTTAAACTGCTGTCATGATGGAACTTGTCGGTGTTGTTTTATGACGTTATTTCACGTTGGCTTTTAGTAAACTTTAGTTAAATTTAAAAGACATTACAATAGATTTAAAATATTTTAGTTAAAAAGCAAAGAAACAAATGCTTCAAGGAGCCAAACTAAAAGCATTAAAGATAAAAAATCAAATAGATATAAATAAATTGCATTTATATAGCTAAATAGTCTTGGCTTATAGCAAATTTTAAAAGCAGTGTTTTCAATAAATTAAACTACCAATTAATTATTTTTAACAAATAGAATGTAGCATCATATTATGATGATTGGGTAGTGAATCAATTTAACTATATTTAAGTTTAATTGATGAAAATGAAATCAAATTTCAATTAAAAAAGACGAAAACAAACCAAATATACAACAGTATAATATAAAAAATTACAAATTAAAAAAAAAAATTACAAAATTAAAAAAAGTAAAAATAAGTCACCGAAGAAAAAACGGCAACAAAAAAGTTATAAATATCTTCACTGATAGAAGACATTAACAACCTTTTGGTTGCTGTTTTTTCTTTGGTGTCTCCCAACACCTCGGTATGGATGAGCCCTCCATTTGAAGGATGGCTCATCCATACCGCCATTACTTCGCCACTTATTGAAGGACCTCTCTGAGAGAGGCCCTGGGTGTTGGGAGCGATATCTTTGGTATTGCTCTAATGTTAACGACTCTAAAATTACAAATAGAAGGATATAATAAAAATTAAAAATATTTACAATTCTTTTTATTCAAAATATAAAGCATAACCTCACAATTTTCACAGGATAAAGAGGATGCTAAAAATAATAGCAATAAAAAAAGTAAATTAAAAAGGGTTAAACTTGTGAAAAATTTAATTTTAATAAAAATATAAGTAAAATACAAACAGTTAAAAAATGTCATATTTATATTAAATAATTCTTTCACCTATTGCACATATTTCTCTGTAAAAAATATATAAAATTTAAAACACAGCCCTACCAGTTATGCTTCTACCAGACACTAAAGACAAAAAATATCCTCAGAATAATTGATACAATTATATTTACATATAAATAAATATATAACTATATTTTTTTTTACTCATTCCCCTCATTTCTTCCATGAAGTTGTCTTAAGTAAGAAAAAAGATAACTGAAGCTAAAACTAACAAAAACTAAACTAAAATTAACTATAAACTAAACTAAAACTATAAACTAAAATAAGCTTTAAATTTTAATATCTGTACCTCAGAAGACAAAGGTTGGTTATCCAGTTTTTTGTGAAAATGAGTTACGTGTGAGACCTTTTTAGTTTTTTCAGTATCTACATAAGTATAAAGACTGTTTTCCTGCAACAATGTGAAACAAAGTTTGGTCAAAATAAAGAGTCTGGTGTCCCCAATGTTCAAAGGAAAAACGTCTGTAGTTCAGAAATGACTTTTCACTTTTTTTATTTAACTTTTTATTTTTGTCAAAATTATGTTTCATGTGCCTCAAGACAAATTAAAAAAAAAACACGAAAAAAATACCATCAAGAATAAGCCAATGAAGACTAATTGTTTTACGATTCATTCTCTCCTGGAGAATTTTTAAAATGTGGCAACTGTTTGGACTTTTGAGGTACAGATATAAATGCTTTATTTATTTAACTATACTAATCATATAATTTTTACTTAGTTTTTTTTCCAACTCTCCTTAAAAAAAAAATAGTATAAAGCTCAAGAACTTGAAGTTTTAAAATTCCAGTTACAGTACAAATAAACAAACTCTTATTTACAAATATCTAATAGCAAAAGCACTGACTTATTTCAGTCTTCAATTCTGTGTCTAAACAATAAAAGCACTTAAATGTATAGACGTTAAAATATCTACTTAACTTTTTAAAAATAAATTCACTAAGCTAATGTAACTAATGCCTTTATGAGCTCTCTCTTGATCAACTAAAGAAAATAAATTTTATTAAACTAACTTGATGAAAAATAATAAGAAGCTGTCTTACTGAGAATTTTAAATTTCTTCTCTATTATTGACAATATAATTTTAAGTATTACATAAGTTCTTGGGCTTATTGTATAAAATTAAAAAAACCTACTGTTTTACTTTTAAGTCAACAACAATATTTTAAAAAACATTTTAGTTACTTTATAAAAAAAAAAAAAAATCCTATTAAACATACTACCTCTTTCTTCATTGTTGTCAACTAAACAGGCCAACAAACAAACAACTTTTAAATATACAAAAATTTCCAACTTAAATTTTTTTATCTTCATTTATCTTTAATAAAATATGAATTAATGAGTTACCATTATTTAAAGTTGATCCAGAAGCAACTAAAATAAATGATCAAATAAAAAGTTTTTTTATATAATCTTGACAATGATGTTGAAATAAACAATATTTATTGCTTGAAAAGTTAAGTAACAAATGTAATTCAAGTATATTAAAATAAATGTACTACGTTACCTGTTGTGGCTGATGCAACTAAAGTTATAACTAAATAAAAAAATATTAACTAAAAAAGCTATTTTATCTATCTTATCTATTTTATCCTGATGGTTATGTTTAAATAAACAATATTTCTTGATTCTTTTTAAAATAAAAGATATTACTATTTGCTGTAAAATAAAATAAAAGACATTAATATTTGCACCAACTGATGATGCTACCACACCTAAATGACAAAATTTATTAAAATATATAAAACATATTCAATGATTTAAAAGAATATTCAAAAGATGTTTTTAAATCTACAAAATCTAAGTCCTTACTAAGTTCTATCTGTCTGTCTAAAAATAAAAATTGAGATAAAATTATATACAATAAAATTTCTAAAGCTACATTCGAACTCAAATAAAATCTAAATGATAAAACTTACTTAAGTTGCTATCAGTTTGCCTGTCTAAAAAAAATTTTTATTCTCATTAATCCTAATCTATAATCTATAAATAAACTTACTAATATAAACAATAAATAAACTTGAACTAATATAAACTATAAATAAACTTACTAATATAAACTATAAATAAACTACTATATACTATATAAACTAATATAAACTATAAATAAACTAATATAACTATGTTACTAATATAAACTATAAGTAAACTACTATACACTATATACTTACTAAAAAAGCCTTCAGCTCCTTTTAACTGCTCTAAAAAATGAAAAATACTTGCTTAAAATGATCTAAAAAGACTGAAGATAAAACTGAAACACTTTACTAAAAAAAAAAACATTGTACTAAAAAAAAATATTTTACCAGTCATTTTAGTTTTAACTTCTTCTAAAAAAAAAAACAGAAAAATAAAAAACAACGAACAACAAACAAATTTTAGTTTTTAAACAATGAACAACATCAGTTCCACTTGAAACTAAAAATTTATCAGCTCTAATCGGCTGGAAGACCTTGCTTGAAAGACCGCGTGGAGTAAAGAAACGCTTTTAGGAAAGCCTAGAAAGTTCTTTATTAAAAAAGAAAGTGAAACGACACTAACACTACTAAAGTACAGTATTCATATTTAGAAGATTAGATAAATTACAGTATTCATGTTTAGATCAGGGTTGTCCAACGCGTGGCCCGCGGGCCAGAAGGTGGCCCTCGTCAGCCTATGGCATGGCCCGCATATCACGGTCCATTAATTTTGAATTTTTATTTTAATAAAAATTTCAAATAACAATAATAAAATAAGTTCTACAGCAACAGCATATTATTTATATATTTACAATTCGAATTATACATTCGATTTCGATTATACTTTCACTATATAAATCCGCATTTGAAATAATAAAACTCTCGCTAAAGAAAAGACATTATTTTTATATATTTAATAAAGATGGCTTCAGCTAAAAGACGTAGATGTGATATTGAAAGCGGTCATGGGGGTCGTGTATTTAATCCTTCTTGGACAACTGACTATTTTGTACATGAACAAATTATTTCTATTAGATGTCTAATTTGTTTGGAGAAAATTGCCGTGTGTAAAAAATATAATGTGAACAGGCACTACACAACAAAACATGCTGTAAGTTATGACAAATTTAAAGGCCAATTTCGAATTGATAAGATTGAATTGTTGAAGAAAACTTTTCTTGCACAACAATCAGTGATGAAAACTAAAGTGATTAGCTTTTACAGTGCTACCAAAATAAGTTTTTTAATGGCAGAAGCTATTGCAAAAAGTGGCAAACCTTTTTGTACTGGAGATTTATTAAAAAACTGTTTAAAAATATTTTGTAAAGAGATATGTCCTAAAAAAACACTTACTGTTGAAGATCTTAGCCTCTAACACCAGACTATTGCTAGAAGAGTTGAAGATCTATCAAAAAATATTGAATTATCATTAAAAGAAAAATTAAATAAATGTGAAGCCTATAGTCTGGCACTGGATGAATCAACAGACAGAGGTGATACTGCTCAGCTAGCCATTTTTGTTAAAGGTATGACTAGTAACTTTAAAGTAATTGAAGAACTGTTAGATATTAATCATATGAAGGACACAACAAGAGGAGAAGATATTCTCTCTGAAGTGAAAAAAGCATTGGTGAAATTTGAATTACCAGAAAAGAAACTCTGTGTTGTCACTACAGATGGAGCAAGTGCACTAACAGGAAAAAATATTGGATTTACTGCATTACTTAAGAAATCCATTAATCATGAAATTATTTCATATCATTGCATTATACACCAAGAGCAGTTATGTGCAAAAGTATTGGAGATGAATAATGTTATGGAACTTGTTATTCATACAGTTAACTTTATAAGAAGTCGTGACCTTAATCACAGACAGTTCAAACAATTACTTGAAGGTTGTGGTAGTGAGGCTGAAGATGTAATTTATTTCAGCCAGGTTAGATGGCTTAGTCGAGCTGCTACTCTGAAAAGATTTTGGATACTATTACCTGAAATAGGGCTGTTTCCAAAAATTAAAAGGAAAGACACAAGCTTGCTTGAAAATATTGACTGTCTGAATGATTTGGCATTTTTGATTGACATGACTCAGATGTTAATGGAATTAAATCTTAAGTTGCAGGGTAAAGATCAACTTATTAGTAAATTGTTTTAAAATGTAGAAACATTTGTTTTAAAATTAAAACTTCTGAAACAACAATTAAGTTCTAAAGTACTTGTCCATTTCAAGACTTTATCAGAAAGAAATATTAATACAATTGACTCTGAAAGATATTGTACTCTTATTTTATTATTAATTGATGAATTTGACACAAGATTCTGTGATTTTAAAAAGGAAAAAAATGAGTTAGACTTATTTGCGCATCCATTATCCATCAAAGCTGAGACAGTTAGAAATGAATTTCAAATAGAATTAATAGAATTGCAAAACAATAAAGATCTTAAAGAAGCCTACAAAGAAGTAAAATTATTAGAATTTTAGAAAAAATACACGAGCATTGAAGTTTTTCCTCATTTGTGCAGACATGCTATTAAACATTTTTCACTTTTTGGAAGCACATACAACTGCGAACAGTTATTCTCAAAAATAAAGCATGTAAAAACAGAACAGAGAAATAGATTGACAGATGAACACCTTACTAATACACTTCGAATTGCATCATCAAATATAAAAGCAGACATAGATCATTTATGCAAAAAAAAACAGTGTCAAGTTTCACATTGATCGAACTTTTGTATAACTTCACTTTAAACCTTAACTATGAGTGTAACTGTTTATTTAAATTTAATAAAAACTTCAAATTTAATAATTTTTATTTTGGGTATTTTATGTTTGTGGCCCTCAAGTTGATTTTGAAACGAGTTAATGGCCCTTACTGTAAAAATGTTAGACATCCCTGCTTTAGATAGTACTAAAAAAACTATTTTACCAGACATTTTATTTTTAACTTCTTCTAAAAAATGAAAACAGGCTATAAAAATTAGAAAAATAAAAACAACCAACAACAAACAAACAATTATTTAAATTTTTATTTTAAACAATGAACAACATCAATTCTTTTCGAAAATAATAGTATATCAGCTCTAATTTGCTGGCTGACTTTACTCGAAAGACCGGATGGAAAATGTAACCGCGCATAAAAAAAGTCTAGAAACTAATCAAAAACTAAGAAATAGTGTATTTTACAGAATACATAACCGTAAGTAACAATACGAACAATAGGCGAAACTATGCGTAACTATGCGCACTAATATTCATAAGCGTATTAATATTTAGATTTAGAAAATAAACAAATACCCTTTTTTATTAGAAAACGTAAAGTGTTTCTAATAAAATAATATATATATATATATATATATATATATATATATATATATATATATATATATATATATATATATATATATATATATATATATATATATATATATATATATATATACATACATACATATATATACATGCATATATCCTTGGAGTCGTGGACAGCGTCATAGTTCATGTGTTGGGAGAAAACATTGAACCAAACGCATAATAAAACTTATAAATGCGCTATGTACAAAACAGGTTATTCAGAATAGTTATATTTTGAAGTTATTATACTATATAATAAGATAAATCATAAAATTATAAAATAAATCAAAACTAACTTCCATACAACTATTGTTTATACAAACATAGTTACAGTTTCAAACAGTAGTAAACTGACAAAACGCAATGATATATAAATAGTGCCTACATATCGAACATCGCCGTTTTTAGTGAAGCCAATTTAATATTAGGTAATCCGTTTGAAGCCATTATTGAATCGGGCAAAAAACTTTCAGCGATTCTTGCCAAGTAAAATAAGATAAACAATTTTAAAGTCTAAATCAAGGTTGGAATTGAAAATGATTAGTTCAGAAATGATAAATTTGGTGGCCTACAGCCAATAAAAATTTGTTTTGGTCAAAGAGAATTGTATTAGCTGGAAAACTAAAACAAACGGCTGTTTTTATAGCCACAAATTTTAAAAACATATATTTTTAAAAACATATTTGCATTTAGAACTTTAAACAAAAGCATTGTAATATATTAAAATATTTTATGTAAAAAAAAATACATTTATAAACCCTTGAAATATAGTAACTGATTCGTTTATTGTCTTGAACCTTTCTTAGCAATTAACTAAAGTCTTAAGTACTAGATTTCTGAGTATATTTAATCAGAATTCTGAAATATTATTCACTTATCTTTTTATCTAGCTAGCTTCATTTATTTTCAACTTGCATATTTATTTTGTGGCAATGAAATTCGATGTGTTTCCTTAAAAGTTTATTCGCAAACTTTAAACCTTTAAACTTAAACAAAGGTGTAAAAATAATTCCATTAAATATACTGCCCTTAAAAAAATACAAGCCATTAAAAGAATTTCTATCTAATTTAAGCATATGGCATGGATCTTATATAATGTGTAGCAATTAGTTGTCATATGAAAAAGTAATAAACATATCTTTAACATCTTTGAAAACTGACATCAAAAGGGAACAACAGAATTTTAATTGGTACTTATACGATCAAATGTAAGACTTTTGATACAAAGTTATTTCAAAGCCAAATTCAAAATGTTTTGATTAAGCATGGTAAATTAATTGTTTTAACTTAATTTAATTAAAAATTAGCAATGAGTATTTTCCAATGAGCTTGCAAAACAAATAATATAAAAACTAAAGCCTCTTTATAATGATAAAGTATAACTAATGGATATTTTCCAATGTCCTCGCAAACCATCTAACATGAAAACTAATGCCTCTGTAGCTGGATTATTAGGTTCGCATACAGTAAAATCCCTACCGAAATCATAAAAACCAATGCAGTGATTTGAACTTTTTTTCGAGGTTATACTGTTTTTGATTGTTATAGCATTAATCATAAGAGTACAATATTTAAAATTAACATCAGTTTTCTGTTTATCACATAATATGAAAAAATATTATGAAATAAACCAAAATAAACAATCAAAATCACAATTTACAAATGTAGTCTTTTGTGACAATGAATTGATAGCATCAAGACACAACATTGGTTGAAGTAAGTTATATGCATTTGTCTATCAAAAACAAGAGGTAAAGCATATGTAAAACAAGTTTTTTTACTTTATCGTTATATATATATTTATAAATTATACATATATATATATATATATATATATATATATATATATATATATATATATATATATATATATATATATATATATATATATATATTATATATATATATATATATATATTTATATTTATATATATATATATATATATATATATTTATATATATATATAAATATATATATATATATATATATATATATATATATATATATATATATATATATATATGACTGCTAAAGCAGTAGCTTGAGCGCTAAGAACTCACTTGTTTGTTGAACCCATCTTGATAAACAAACTTTCCAAAAGAAGCCCCTAAAGATAAAGTTAACAACACTTCCCAAGAAAATATCAAGATCTGGTCCGACGAAATTTGGATGAAGAAGACATTAAAAATAGCAGTGTAATAATAAGGTTAAAAGTTTTGTTGAATATTTGAAATTACAGCTTTCATGTTCATCCAAAAAACATAACTATGGTTGCACGATCATAAATAGTCAAGCGCTATTAAAATAACAATCAGGGCAGTAAACTGGGAACTGGTAAGAACATCTGGAAGCCACAAGGTTTATGCCTAATTTATTTTCCGCAACAGGATACATAAATGCCAAAAGCGCTTGTTTATAACTTCAATCCATGCATTTTATAAACATCAATCTATGCACTTTATGAGCAGCTGCCATTCCATCAGACGCTCGGGTTGCAAACGGGAGGTCTGATTTAGTAATTTAACATTGCATAATGATATCAATAAAAAGCATTTGAGGTTTAACTAGAAGAAGGGGTATGTCTAAGATTATAAAGAACCTCAAGGCTAGTACCTTTCACGAATGCAGACCAATTCATGATTCAATGTCAACACTGACAAAGCATCGTATTGAGAGTGAATCACATGAATCTGGTGAATCACATGAATCTGATGAGTCACGTGAAACTGGTGAGTCACTGTCATTTTCATCTAGTGAGTCACGGCGAAAAAGAAATAATAAAAATTTTAAAACATTAAAGAACTGCTGTTTAATCCTTTCGAGTTTCAAGATTCAATAATATGATGTATATGTACTGGTCTTTTGCTGATATGGATTAAAAGATTAATTGCAATCGAGCAGAAAATGTCGGTTTGCAGATTCAATACAGTTTTGATTATACTGTAGCCAACCAATCAATTTTCAAGGGTTCAAAGGTGGACAAAACACTTGCCAAGCTGCTGCCAGCAGTCAATGACGATGTTATCCGCGTAGACTCTAATTTTTTGTTCCATGCAATAATTATACTAATTAACAGGGCAGATTATTTAACTGACTGCTTTATATATAAATTAACCCAAATTCCTTTTTACAAATAACTTAATGAGAAAACCCAACAATTCAGAGCTTGATAAAAAGCTCATGAAGGAATCAACAATTTTAACAATTAATTAAAATCATCACATTAAACTGTAAAAGACAGTACACACAAACAAAGATATCGTGGGATAAAATTTTGAAAAACAATTAATAACGGCTGAAGCGGAAGTTATCGGACAAAATAAAAACGTCAATAACTTATTTATAAATAAAAAAACAAACTACTATTATATTTTTTTTAAATAAAGCATTTATTTTTTAATAAAAATATATTATTTTTTATATGAAAAAACACCACCATCTGCAATTGATCTCAATTTTGCTCTGACGCCTTTCATATGCGATTGTAAAAAGTTTAAATCAATTTTTTGTAGTTTTAGTTTAATGCGATCAATCAAAACTTGCTCTGTTGAAGCTTGCCAATCTCCCTCGTAAACCTTCTGTGCCAAATGTCCCCAAAAATTTTCAATTGGTTGTGCTTGAGGCACATTTGGGGGATTGGATTCTTTATCAACGTAATAGACATATTGGTCCATCCAATTTAGAGAAACATTAGAATAACGAGAACTTGCTAAATCTGGCCAAAATAAATAGTTAAACTCTCCATGATACTTTTGAATAAATGGAAGAAGTCGTTTTTCTATACATTCATTAATATAGATTGATGAATTGATCGCTACAGCCTTGAAGGTGCGAAACAATGGCTCGGACATACCACGGTCAGATATGGCTATCCACATTAATAAGTGTTTTGGAAATTTCTCTTTTTCTATAAAACGAGCACTTTCTGGGCATGTCTTTTTGTTGTTTGTGCAGTATCCAGAATTTCAAGGCATGTTGTCCCCAGCAAAACAAAAGTATTTTTCGTCATCGATGACTAGAAGCGATTTTGTGTTATAGAGTTGGTTAACTAGTTTCCTGCTTCTTTTCTTTGCCTTTATTTGTCGTTCTAAAGTGTATTTTGGAGTCTTTTCACGTTTTCTATATTTAATATTCATTTTTTTTAACTGACGACCAATTGTCGATTGATTTACACCGAATTTAATACCTATTTTTCACTGACTGACCCCGTTTCGATTGTTGACAAGTCTTGTTAATTCGGCTTGCTTTTCTCTAGTCCAGGATGTCGGACAACCAAGGTGCTTTCTATCAGAAAACGATTGAACAGTTTCAAGTTTTTTTAGGTTATCATATATTGCACTTCGAGCAAATCCTTCCTTTTCAAAATGATTTACGATTTTTTTTTTTTTATATTAGGTTTATTTACAAAAAACATTTTTAGTCGCTTTCGAAAAGATTCTCGTTCAGCTGCATATAACCTCATTTTAAATAATTGTGTTTCAAATAATAAAGTTTATATTTTATAGAAAGTTTATGCCTACGCATAAAACCACAAAAACTAATTATTATGCTCAAATAATGAAATTAGAATTTGTCTGATAACTTCCGCATCACCCGTTAATTGTTAATTTACATAATTGAAATTATATATTACAAGTCTAGTATTATATAAACGCAATCAAACAAACTTCAATAACTATAACAGCCTATATTTTTAACCAAGGAGCTTTACTGAATTGAGTTATTTTTGGTATCTTCCTGTCACAAATTCAAATATCATTGGATATTATTATATATATATTACAAAAAAGTATGGTAATAACATCTCCATTATTTTTGATGCTTACAAATCATTCGTTGAAGATTACAAACATTAAAGGAGAGAGAAATGGTTTGACAACATTGTATCCCAATTAAGATAATCAACTGCGAACTGTCAGATTTTCTTTCAAACAATATTAAAACTGCTTTGATTAAAGCATTGAGAATGAAGTTAAGAGAAAAAGATGATATTGTAGTGGAATAAAAAAGGGATGCTGACAGAACTAATGCCACAAAATGAATTAAATTTTTACAAAATGTTACTATTATTGCTAATGCTACAAACATTTTTATAATGTTGGTTTATATGTGGTATCAAACCATATGCGATCTTTTTTAGCGCTGTAAAGCTAAGAAGAGTTTCCATAATGATATGGAAACAATCATAAGTATAAAGAACGTCGTGTCAAATCTATCAAATCTCGTGAAAAATGTTTAGTTTATCCATGCATGGCTGGGTGTGGTACTACTTCTGCTTTTTTTTGTCAAGGGAAGATAGTTGTACTGAAGTTTATTGAGTCAAATAGTAAGTTTACTCAAAGTATATGTACAGTACTTCCAGATCCCTTTGCTACATAAGATCATGTAGCTAGTGTTGGAATACAAGCGGTTTTGAATTAGTATAGTACTCAAGACAATGATCATTGTTTTTATTATTTATATTGTTTTTACTACTATTATATCTTCATATTGATTTCGAATAAAATGCGTGAACATCTGCGGACTAGGGATGTCTCTAATACTTAGTTTTTTTTACTTACACGAGCAAGTTAATTTTTGTCAAAAAGTAAATCATATAAATAATTTTGAACTTTTTATGTAAATTTACATTTTCGTATAAGTAGTTAATTTTTTTTGAAACAACTTTTACTCTATTATATAGTTTTTTTTACTTTCAAAAAGTAATTTACTTTTACATGTGAAAATAAGTCACATGAACAAGCTGTTTACTTTTACATTTAAAAGGTAATTACTTTTAAAAAGTACATTACATAATATAAAAGTTCTTTAAACTGTAGTTTACATTTACTTTATTACATTTAATTTACGTTATTTAATTTACATATATAATAGAGTTGATAAGTACTTTATATTAAACAATTTATTATACAAAAATTAGTTCGGATTTTAAAGCAATTGCTCTACTGAACATGCTGTTATTAAACTTGCTGAAAAAATATGTAAGTTGTTTGATGGTGAAGAACTGGTATAAGGAGTTTTTATTGATCTTTCCAAGGCCTTTGATTCAATTGATCATAGTATTTTACTTTCTAAGCTAAAATAATTACGGCATAATAGGCTCAACATTTTAGTGGATTCAAAGCTATTTGTCTAACAGAAAGCAACTTGTATTACTAGACAAGTCAGGAGCCCTTGATATTACGTGTGGTGTTCCTGAAAAATACACAAATCTTTTGGAAGTACTTTTTGATGAAAATTTGGAGAAACCATATTGGTCTTCTTGAAACAAAGGTGTCATCTGTAATGGGTGTTTTGTATAAATCAAGACCTTTTCTCAATAATCAAATATGCTTTACTTTAGTCTTGTACATAGTCAGCTTTTGTACGCAAATATTGTATGGGCCAGCACCCATTAAACCAAAATACTAAAATTCCAAAGTCTGCCAAACCACGCATGCAAAGCAATTAATTAATTAAATAGATTAAGATTAAACCCGGTCCCAGTGATGAAAAGCATGATGGTTCTAGATATTGAGAAACTTAGCACATTGCAGATATTAATTTTTATGTATAAGTATATTAAGTATATATATATATATATATATATATATATATATATATATATATATATATATATATATATATATATATATATATATATATATATATATAAATATAATATATATAAATATAATTTTGAACTTTTTATGTAAATTTACATTTTCGTATAAGTAGTTAATTTTTTTTGAAACAACTTTTACTCTATTATATAGTTTTTTTTACTTTCAAAAAGTAATTTACTTTTACATGTGAAAATAAGTCACATGAACAAGCTGTTTACTTTTACATTTAAAAGGTAATTACTTTTAAAAAGTACATTACATAATATAAAAGTTCTTTAAACTGTAGTTTACATTTACTTTATTACATTTAATTTACGTTATTTAATTTACATATATAATAGAGTTGATAAGTACTTTATATTAAACAATTTATTATACAAAAATTAGTTCGGATTTTAAAGCAATTGCTCTACTGAACATGCTGTTATTAAACTTGCTGAAAAAATATGTAAGTTGTTTGATGGTGAAGAACTGGTATAAGGAGTTTTTATTGATCTTTCCAAGGCCTTTGATTCAATTGATCATAGTATTTTACTTTCTAAGCTAAAATAATTACGGCATAATAGGCTCAACATTTTAGTGGATTCAAAGCTATTTGTCTAACAGAAAGCAACTTGTATTACTAGACAAGTCAGGAGCCCTTGATATTACGTGTGGTGTTCCTGAAAAATACACAAATCTTTTGGAAGTACTTTTTGATGAAAATTTGGAGAAACCATATTGGTCTTCTTGAAACAAAGGTGTCATCTGTAATGGGTGTTTTGTATAAATCAAGACCTTTTCTCAATAATCAAATATGCTTTACTTTAGTCTTGTACATAGTCAGCTTTTGTACGCAAATATTGTATGGGCCAGCACCCATTAAACCAAAATACTAAAATTCCAAAGTCTGCCAAACCACGCATGCAAAGCAATTAATTAATTAAATAGATTAAGATTAAACCCGGTCCCAGTGATGAAAAGCATGATGGTTCTAGATATTGAGAAACTTAGCACATTGCAGATATTAATTTTTATGTATAAGTATATTAAGTATATATATATATATATATATATATATATATATATATATATATATATATATATATATATATATATATATATATATATATATATATATATATATATATATATATATATATATATATATATATATATATATATATATATATATATATATATATATATATATATAAGTCACTGTCATGTATGAAATATCATTTTGGTCAGCGTGCAGTTTATGTATTGTATATAAATTAACTAATTGCCGCAAAAAAATAATTTTTTAAATTTTGTAACTTTTTGGGAGATACAAACCCAGCCGACAAAAAACGTTATCGAAACGTTGCGTACAGGTTGCGCGCGCTAACGTTACAATTCAACGTTTTGAAAACGTTGATACATTGTTAGTTAACTAAACATGGCCGTGGTTAGTTAACTAACGATGTATCAACGTTTTTAAAACGTTGAATTGTAACCATATATGGTTATAACCATATATGGTTAACTTTACTATAGTTAACTATATTAGCTATATTATATTAACTATATAACTATATTATATTAACTATAGTTAACTATAGTTAACTATAGTTAACTATAGGTAACTAACGATCGTTAACGATCGTTATAATTATAATTATAGTTATATTTATAACTATAGTTACAGTATGCTGTAATTTAATTATAATTATATTAAAAACGTTGAATAAAATGCATTAATTTTATGAAGATATCATGCTTTGAAGCAATCATATATAATGATTGAATCAGCAGCCAGCTGCTGTACTTAAGAACTGCTGTAATTAGAGCAGTTCTTTTATTATGCGTTAAAGCAATCATATATGATAATTGAATCACATATGATTCAATTATAATATATATGATTGCTTTAAAGCATAATATCTCCATAGAATTAATGCATTTTGATTTTTTTAGCTTTTTTACTTTTTGATATTATAAATATTACAAATTAGATTATAAGTTTGTAATTGGGTTATGAAATTGTAAATAGAAGTTTTTTTGCCATAAGTTTACATGAATATAAACAATTCTGTATACAAGTTTACGAAAATCAACTATTTGATACTATTTTTTAAATAGTATCAAATAGTTGATTTTTGTTTTTTGTTGTTGATAACTAATAAAGAGGTTAGTTTTATTTTAGGCTTTATTAGAACTATTTGTTTATTAATTTTTTGAGTAAATGGGTTAAAATTTGCCCAAATCAAATATATTGCTCATGAACTGCTGACATTAGCATTAAAAAGGTTTTAAAACACTTTTACTATTATAACTTGTACACAAATGCTTTGTTTGACATTAATTTTTTAAATATTCGGCATTTTTTTTTTCTTTTGACTTTTTAAGAACTTTTCAATAGACAGATAAAGTATTTTGCTTTTACTTCTTTTTCTTTTTATTTTTTGAAAGTCATTACTACGTTGGGTTAGAAATATTTCTATAAATTTATTGTAGGCGGAGTTAATGAGCAAACACATCATAAAAAGTAATAATTAACTCCGCTCATTTTATACATTTACGGTGACATCAACGTTGTGTTATATTTCAATTACATCTACTTTTTGAAACAAAAATTTAGTACATGTTGTTCTACAGTATGTAGAGAAAAGAAAAACCAATGTGTGAAATAAATTTATCATAGCATGTTATCTCAGTTATACTTTGAAAATCACAGATAAAAAAAAAATTCCTTAAGAAATTTATTTTTTGCAGCACTTTAACTAGTAATAACTACAATTTGCCGTGTGCTGTCTTATATTTATTTGAGCTATATGATGCTTTAATCGAGTTTTAATTGATTGCTCGTCCCCTTAAATCCCCCTTCAGATTTTATACATGTTTTAACTTTGTTAAATTTTTACATTAACGTTGTTTAAACAGTATTTTATTTGCGCTAAGTACACAATATTTGGGTATGTATTAAAATGAGATTCACAATTCTTTGAATAATTTTTTTGATTGCTATGTATATCTTACTTTGCATAGCATAGCAACAAGATATTTTCGGTAGTTGTTAGTAATTTAATTATTAACATTTACAGTAATTAAATTACTCTTAATTTTAATTACTAACACTTGTAGCAACTTAATTACTAACAATTATTAGTAGTCAACGCGGCATATACATTATAACATTAAACTTTTAAATACAAAATATTAGTTTCAATAATTATTTAGAAATGGTTTTATTAAACTTAGACATTCATAGTTTTCTCCTAAAAAACAATCTCAGTATTTCAAAACAAAATATTACTCAAGATAGTTTTAAATTTATTTAGCCAAAATTTCTTGGTTTTGCAGACGTTGATTTTAGACATGTTATTTAACGATTTGTATACTTGTATAAAAAAAGTGGAAATCTGCAAACTATACTGTCAAAAGTTTTGAAAAGAAGTTAGTGAATTGGCTAAATGAATATTTAATTGTCAGAAAAAAAGACGAGAACGAACTGCAAGTAGACGTGGTCAAAAACCAGTTGCATTTGATAATAGTTCTAATAAAACTAAAAAAGCGGTGTGTATCTTGTTTAACTGAATCTCATTCATCCAATAAATTATTTTTTGCTGCTAATAAAAAATTTAGAGATGAAACTATTGTTATTGCTGCCAAGAACGTTTTAAGTATTTCAATTACAAATAAAGCAACTAATTACTCAGCAGACGAAGCATTGGTTTTAACAATTGATGCAAGTCTGACAAAATCTTCCTATCAATTGATTAGAAGCAGAGTCTTGGAGAAAAAATATAACATCTACCCCGCTTACAATGGTGTCAGAGATGCAAAATTGAAACGTTATTCTTCAAATAGTACATTGGAGGACTATTCAGCTTCAGTTCCTTTAAAAGATTTAATAATTTATACTTTGCAAAGAATCTGTGCAGTACAGGAGTCTGTGCTTAGGCACCTGATATTGAACGACAAAGCAATAAAAACAATGACACTAAAGTGTAACGCTGGTTTTGATGGTGCTACTGGCCAAAGCATTTATAAACTAGTTTATCAGAACCTAACATTAACAGAGATTTAAAGCGTGAAGAACCGTTTTTTATTAATTGTCTAGTCCCATTGGATTTGACTGGATTTAACAACAGCAACAAAAATGTGTCTATTTGGAGAAATAAAAAATTCGTCCTCCACAGTCTATTGTAGACCCATAAGATTTGCAAACAAAGTGGAATCCAAGGAACTTGTGATTGAAGAAGATCAGTACATTAAAAGTAAGATTTAAAGAAAGCTAGGGCATGATTTATTAGAGGTTTGCTAATCTTCATTTGAAGTTAATTGTATTATTGAACTGACAATGGTTGATGGGAAGGTTCAAACAATATTATCTGAAAAAGATAACTGATACCAATGCTGTTAAGTGTGTGGTGTCTCTCCAAAAAATATGAATTGCCTTGGTATCTTTAAAATAGATTATACTAACAGAGAGTTCAAATACACTTTCTCCAGTCTTCATGAATGGATTCGATATTTAGAAATGGTATTGCACATTACATATAAAAAAAAACAAGAAAGTGGAAAGCAAGATCTAAATAACACAAAGAAAAGGCATCTGTAGCTAAACAAAAATATTCAGACTGATTTTATGAACAAAATAAGATTTTTTGTTGATTTCCCTAAAAGTGATGGTTCTGGAACAAACAACGATGGCAATAACTCAAGGCGTGCTTTAGCAACATATAAACAAACAGCTGAAATTCTGGGTATTGATCGAATCCTTATATTAAGTTTTTTTATCTTGGCAACACTATCTTTAGGATATGAAATAGACTGCTTAAAATTCAAAGATTATTGTTTTGACACTGCTAGACTATATGTGTCCCTTTATCCATGGTATTAAATGGCTCAATCAGTTCACAAAGTATTGATACATGGACATGACATTATTAAAAGCCTTACATTACCCATTGGACTTATGTTAGAGGAAGCTCAAAAGGCTAGAAATAAAGACTTCAAACCTTATTGCGAAATTTTCAGCCAAAAAACAATCTGAAGAGCAACAAATACTGATCTCATTAATAGATTCCTAGTTTTCAGTGATTCTGTTATTTCATCACTGCATAAACCAACATCACTCAAAACAAATCATAAAGCTTTTCCTTCAGATGTTTTACAATTACTTAAAAAATCTTCAAACGATATTATTGTTTTATAATTTTTTAATGTAATTTAAAATTGACAATCTTTTCATGCACTATCTTTTGCTTTTATTATTCCTAAAACATTATTTACCTAAATATTCAATTGTTATTTAATATAGGTGGGTCAAAAAACCCATAAAATATTCAAATATTAATTTACCACTTTGTAATTAAGGAAAGTATCTAGTAACTAAGCAATATAAGTATTCATAGCAACGAAATTTAAAAAATTATCACTTGTGTCAGAAGTGTGATCTCCTATAGGTACTCATACCAAATTTAGCGAATATTGCACTTATAAAATATCTGCAGATAACAAAGATAGGATATTGCTAAACAAAATAAAGGCATCCATAGCAACGAGATAAAAAATTTTAACCTTCATAACAAGCGCAGAAATCATATTGATACTCATACTGATTTTACTAAATATAGCTCTAATATTAAATTACGAATTATGTCCAGTAAATGTGAATTCTGGCCCACTGTGCGGCGGTAAAGACGTTTTAACTTTTGCCTATGCTACGCCAGGCAAGAATTGCGGAATTTATATGATAGTGAACAAATGATACATAAAGTTGTGTTAAACATTTTTATTTAAATATATTCTGGCCTTGAATAAGATTAAAATACGTTTAGACACTTTTGTGCAAATGTAATTAATACGTTGTTTCCGTGGGATGTTCTAGTAAAAAAAAACATTTAAAAATTTTGTTACAAAATCTTTGTTTATTAAAAGTTGGTCAATAAAGATTGCGGCATGCTTTTGCATAAGGTATGTTTTTCGGAGAGGGGACAAAAAAAAATCCATTTTGTTTTCCTTATTTGTAGGGTTAACTTGTTACATTTGAACCATTTGTTACATTTGATACTTTTTGCAATTCATCATTCATGAGAGTTGGTAAATATTACTATTTTAGTATCATCTACAAACATGATACTTAAAAGGATTTGAGGCTTTATAAAAGTCCTTTTACGCAAATCAAGAAAAAGGTGGCCCAAGGAATCTTGCGGAACACCACAAGATATTTCTAACAATTTTTTTTGATTTCTATCATAAAATTGACAAATTGTTTTTGATTTGATAAACAGTTTTAAAACCATTGTAAAACTGCTACTTGTTCCGTAATGTTATATGTTTATGGAGCAAAATATTGCGATTTACAGTATCAAACGCTTTAGAGTCGCTAACGGTAGTAACCGCTAGGTTTAAACAGCTAAATAACTGCAATATCGATAATGATTCGCTAACGGCAACACCCGATAGGTTGTATGATACATTTGATATGGATATGTGATAAATGAGCTGCTTTTTTTTGTGTTAAACACCTTCACTTGTTAGATCTATGTTAGATCACATTTTTTCTTGTCTTGATAAATAGGTAACACTCTTTGGTTGCTTGGAGGGGGCATTTGAGCTTAAAAGGATCTCACTACTACTACAGCATGAGAATCTCAGTGGTTGATGAGTTTTAACTAAGATAAAACTCAATATTTTCAGCTAATTGTTATAGCAATAATATAGATCTTCCAATGTACGGTAATGTACTCGATGAGTCATCTACACTTCGTCTTCTAAGATTAACTCTTACTTCCGATCTTCCATGGAAACCATATATCAAGTCTATTGCAAAATAACATCTGCTAAAAAAGGCTCTCTTTATCACGCTCGCCACTATCATACTACGAATTCTATTCTTTATCTCTTCAAATCTCAAATTTGTCCTTATATGGAATACTGTTACAATATATAGGGCGGATCTTCGAATGGTGCCCTTTCCTTTTTAGACGGGGTGCAAAAACCCTTTGTAAACATTGTAAGACCTGCACTTGCAGCCAACCTTCAATCCTGTCACATTATCGTAATGCTGCTTTTCTTTCTCTTTTCTATAAATGCTATAATGGGAACTCCTCTAAAGAGCTTGCGTCTCTCGTGCCGTCTACTAAAATTGTTGCATTACTTTTTAATCATTTAAATCTCATCCTTTTACTATAAATGTTCCTTAGTGTACATTCTATTGATCATTTCTGTTTCATATAATTGGAAAATTTTACAACACCTTCATCAGATTGTCTGTAACAACTGGATTTTTAATAACAAGGTTTTGTGTATTATTAATAATTATTTTAACTCTGAAGACCTCACAATCAGTATCAGATAAAATTTACTTAATAAGGATAAAACTAATTTAATTTTAACTTTAATATCAATTTCAAATAAAAAATCTACAAAAATTTTCATTTCGATAAATAAAGATATAAAGAGAAGCTTCCAGTTTCAAAACAGCTGTTATCTCTCAAAGACTGTTTTTATGAAAAGCCAGTGTTTAACTTAATTAATGCCTAATTTTGGCATACTACTTGTTTTAATTTGAAGATTTAAAGAGAAAGAAAGGTTTGTAAGGATAACTAATAAAAAAGCTTTACCGAAGCTTAACGCAAAAAAAAAAAATTAACTATCCTTTTTAACAAACATTTGAACATAAAAATAGATAAAGACAAAATTTAAATAAATAAACTGACTCTATTTTTAATAATTAAAAAATATTAATTACCATATTATTTTCAATTATATGGTATTAAAAAGGATCATTAAAAATGATTCCACATTAAAAATGATCCTCCAAGTTTAAAAATTTTAAAAGTACCCGAATCAAATCATTTGTTACAAAATAAATGCAAAAAAAAACAAAATACAAAATTTGTTGAGTTGATTTTTATTAAGTTTGTTTTAGTTTTTTGCTACAATGAAAAATAAATTTAGCAGATATTTTACAACCAGATAAAGAATATCGGAATTTTTACGCCACCTACGCACTAAGTTTCAAATAGAATCAAAAAATATTGTCGAAAGTTTTTACTTGCAGTCTTAGATTTTTGTATATAAACTTTTGCAGCTTTTTTTACAAACACCGTTCAGTAATATTTTTTAAACTATTAAAGTACTTTAGTAAGATTTCTTTTTTTTTTAAAAACTTCCGCTATTTAGAAATAAAGAGTTGTGAACACTGGAGTTCGAGTAACCTTTACTTTAGGGTCACTAATTCATTAACTGTGTACGGAAAAAGAAAATTAAATGCTTTATGATATATAGAGGCAATGTACAAAACTTATTTCATTATTTATTTTGAATTTATTTGCGAACTAAACTTTAAATTTAAATTACCAGTTGTTGTTTTTTTTACACATTTTAAGCCTAATTTGAAAATTTAATATAATGAATAAAATATTTATCAAAATATAAGAATATAATTATCAATTATCAATATTTATCAATAGTTAAAAGTGACAGTAAAAGTGCCTTGTTCACCTTCCATAAAAACTTCCTTCACCTTTTGTAACATAATTTATTTGTAATTTTTCATTTTAGACAAATTTAAGACATCTTTAACCAACTTTTAGACAAAGCTAATGAAGATCGTCGGTTTCATCAAAAAGATTATATGATAATCCGGAAAGAATAGTAAAAAAATTTCATTTTCTATTCTCATTAAGAACTGTGTCCACATCTTTCCAGTGATTCAACTTTTTTTTTTGCTGACGATATTTTCTCCGAATCACAATCGAAGTAACAAAATTTACAAATAAAAGAACAAACAATGCAAGAGCAGTAGCTAAGTATTTTTTAGCATTAGTGCATTCTAAACAAAAACAAACAAAATAAATATAAATACCAAATATGAACAAAAGTTAAAAAAACATAAATGACAACTTCTTTACCAATATTAATTGAATCATCTCTTGCGTAAAAGTAATCTCTTGATAAGTTGTAACAAAAATTGTTGTTTACTGGCTTTAGCGCTTCTTTAACAGCCTCTGATATAATCATAGCCATGCCATCTAAAGCGTGCACTTTAATATAACAACGTAAAAATTATTTCCCAGGGTTGTTTGATTTAAAACGTAAAACTGCATAACCACCTGGTAAAAAAATAAAATATAGTTCGTTGTATTTCTAGAGCTTTTTATTTTCTATTTTGCAGTTTTTTTTGTTTTTTTTATTTTCTTTTTTCTATTCTTATTGCAATATTATTTATAAAACCATTAAAATTATAATTTATAAACAAAACATTTATTCATTACTTATTATTTATTTTTAATTTGTGTATATACAGATATATACATATATATATATATATATATATATATATATATATATATATATATATATATATATATATATATATATATATATATATATATATATATATATGTATATATATATATATATATATATATATATATATATATATATATATATATATATATATATATATATATATATATATATACTACTGTGATCAAAAAGTAAGGTGAATTTTTTTATAAAATGAAAAATCTTTATTTATTCTTCCAAATCTGTATCGTCCCCCTCAAAATAATCCCCCCCCCCGACCCAATGCACTTTTGCCAACGTTTTTTCCAGTCTTCGAAGCATGCCGAAAAGTCCTCGGTAGGGATAGCCTTCAATGCGCGTGCCGATTCACGTTGGATCTCTTCAATGGACTCAAAACGATTTCCCCGGAGTGGTCTCTTGAGCTTTGGGAACAGCCAGAAGTCACACGGTGCTAAGACGGGCAAATACGGTGGTTGTGGAGCAACATGGGTAGAGTTTTGGGCGAAAAACTGACGAAGAACCAGTGCTGTGTGCGAAGGCGCATTATCGTGGTGCATAATCCAAGAGTTATTGGCCCATAATTCCGGTCTCTTTTTGCGAATAGCTTCACGCAAACGTCGCATAACGCTTAAAAAATATTCCTTGTTGACAGTTTGGCCAGTTGGAAGGAATTCGTAGTGCGAGGACACCACAATAATCAAAGAAAACAGTCAACATGATCTTGATTTTTGAGCGACTTTGACGTGGTTGCTTCGGTCTCGGCTCGCCTTTTTCACGGTATTCACTCGATTGGTCGGTTGTTTCAGGGTCGTATGCGTAGACCCAAGTCTCATCGCCAGTAATAATTTGTTTGTAGACGTCTTGATAGTCAGAAAGCATTGCTTCACACGATTTAACGCGACGCTCTTTTTCAAAGAAATTGAGAAATTTCGGCACCAAACGTGATTTAAGTCTTCTGAGGGCCAAATGATCCTTCAAAATCGCTTGCACCGACCCAAATGATATTCCAACCATGTCAACAAGTTCTCGAATGGTTAACCGACGATTTGCAAGCACCAACGTTTTGATTTTGTTGATGTGGCGATCATCAATCAAAGTCGATGGTCGTCCGGAGCGTTCCAAGTCATCAACACGTTTTTGGCCTTCTTTGAAGTCTTTGTACCACTTGTAAACAATTTATTGAGACATAGTCTCTTCACCGAAGGCCTTTTGCAACATTCGATACGTTTCAGCAGCAGAAATATCATTCCGCAAACAAAATTTAATAGCACTTCTTTGCTCAAGAAAATTAGACATCGTGAAAATCGCCGAATGCACTTTTGGTACTTCAGAAAAAAGCGTAAACAAAAAATAATAATTATGAGTTTGACATGTAATTTGGCGCAAATGTTAATGACATTCCTACCAACTTAAAAATAAAAAAGATTGGACGATTCGAATAAGGCGGGAAGTTTAAATTAAAAATTCACCTTACTTTTTGATCACAGTATATATATATATATATATATATATATATATATATATATATATATATATATATATATATATATATATATATATATATATATATATATATATATATATATATATATATATATATATATATACCATTGGGTATTATTAAATTTATATGCTATATAAACAAAATATTTACCTGTTAGTATTAAAAGAGTATCTTTTTTAGGAGGATCAATCAAATTTAAACCAGGAATATTTCCATTATTCCACAGCTTGTTTGTCCATTTTGGTTCATTGCAAAATTTTTGGCCGAATCCACAATCAGTATCTTTATTCTCTGTTGCGTTTGTTATTTTAGCTGTAGTGATATTTTGAGGCGCATAACCCATCTTTAAAACATCAAAACTATGAATTGGAGATGAATTGATGCCCCCATCCTGCCCCACTTCCAATGTTTGTAAATATCATTTGTATTGTTTTATCACGTGGAATTTTTAGCTCATAATGGTAGTAACACACTTTATCAAGCCCACAATTGTGTTTGTTACAATCATAACCATTAATTTCATCTCGTTGAGTTAGTGAGTTTACTACTGGAAACTCAAACTTTCTTCCATTTACAGCACCAGGGGTTACTATGCTACCTGGAAATGCAAAGTTCAAAAAGTATTCTTTGCTGTCTGCCGTAAATGTAGGAAACGGATCTTCATTATCAGCATTGTGAAAGTCAGACATTAGTACGCAACCAAGATTAAGATGTTCAGGAAAGTATTTGAAAGGGCAGTTTACAACTTTACAAAAACTTCCTTTAAAACAAAGTTGCTTACTTGTTGTAGGTTCATTGTTAGAAGCTCCCTTGTAGTGTAGAATAGCTTTTACTGAGTGATTTTTGACGCCGTATTGTTTTAAAACAATGTTATATTAGTACGTGTTTATTTAACTATTATAAAGACTTTATTAAAATAAACTTTTATATAACTTTCCACTTACGACTGATATTATATAGACCACAACGATGATGGTAAAAAGTATGAACCCATTACAAGTGATGCTAGCCAATTTTTTATAGTCTTTTTTAAAACATTAGTGAATAAATCACTGCCCTGAGAACAAATCTACAACTATATCAGTCCCCTGATTAATTCTAATTACAACACAAGTACTCTTATAATGTTTCTCTCCTAATAAGGCTGGTTTTTAATACTAATACTACTACTAGACTAAGAGAGTCTAGTAGTAGTATTAGTAGTATAAGTAGTAATAGTAGTAGTAGTAGTAGTAGTAGTAGTAGTAGTAGTAGTAGTAGTAGTAGTAGTAGTAGTAGTAGTAGTAGTAGTAGTAGTAGTAGTAGTAGTAGTAGTAGTAGTAGTAGTAGTAGTAGTAGTAGAAGTAGTAGTAGTAGTATTAGTAGTAATAAAAGTTTATAATTTTACCTCCATACTTCCCGCCATAATCCAATAATTATCTTGTGTTTTATTAGCATTTAGTATAAAATCAAAACGCTCTCCAGGGTGAACGATAACAGATTTAGCTATGTATGGCTTGATATCATACCCATCTGATGCAACGACGCAAATCTCGTGCCCATCAACTGAAATGCGCATTGGGTAAATAGTTCCTACGTTGATTGATCGAAAACGATGCTTTTATCAATGTTTTACTGTGTACCAAGTTAGCGGTGCATCATTATCTTTCCCTAGAATGTTATGTTAAAACAAAATTAAAACTTTGTTGTTTTTTTTAAAAACCATAAATTACAAAATAACTAAAAAATTTATTAACACATTACTGTTTGTAAAGGAAAAATATGAAAATGAAAAAATGAAAAATTAAATAAAAGCAAAAGTATCAAAAGTTTTAGAAAAAGATTTTATGATGTTTTACAAAATTTTTAATTTTTATTGTTCCTTTATTATACTTTCTTTTCAATTTTTTATACTTGGTCTGCTCAAGCAAGGTATAGCTTGCTTAAGCAGACCAATGAATGAATGAATGCTTGCTTGAGTAAAAAACATTGTTCATCATTTGTCCATCAACCAAAACTCAATCTTGTGTGACTCGTCAAGCAAACTTGCATCCTTTTTTACTCCAACAGGATAAAAAACGTTTAACTCAGTTTTTTCCTCTTATATTGTTTTTTAGAATTGGATGACAGAAATAGTGTTGAAAAATGAACGGAATAATGTAGAATATATCAAAGAGGTCTAATGTCGCAAAAAAAAGGATTAGTGTTGCAAATGAATTTAATGAATAGTGTCAAAAACAAAAAGAACGGAATAGTGTCGTAAATAGTAAAGGGAATAGTGTCGCAAATAGTAAAAGGAACTGTTTCGCAAATAGTAAAATCGGAATAGTGTCGCAAAAATGGAATATATAAATATATGTGAATATATATTATTTATTATAGCGTATATAGATCACCAATTGCTTACTTGTTTGCTTACCTTTACAGCATACAACTTTGACAGAAAAAAAAAAGAAAAAAGAAAAAATAATGTCAGAAAAGATTGCTAACCAAGCCCAAATCCTTAGTCAATGTAGTGGCACTCTTTTGCAGCCGCAAAAGATAGTTGGCGTATGTACTGAAGCCCCCGGCAGCAGGCTATTTCAGTATTACACCAGACATGTAATATAAACTTGCATTTTTAGTTATTATTATTATTATTATTATTAATATTATTTAACACTAATCATAAAATTCATTTGCGAAGCTACTCTTTTTTTTTTGTTTTCGTCATTATTCCGATTATACTATTGGCGACGCTTTTCCTTTTTTTGTGTTTTGTTTTCGGCTCTGTTCATTAAACTTCTTTAAGGCATTGTTCCTCTTTCTATTTTTGACGCTATTAATTAAATTCATTTGCGACACTATTCCTTGTTTGCTGCAAAAATACATTTTTTAAAATTATCTTCTCGATTGTTGGTGTGAAAGGAGAAACTAGGAAAAACAATTTTTGTGTTCTTTCTCCTCATACTGGGCCTTTTTTTATTTCTTTTATAAAACCTAACCTGTATTTGGATCTATGTATCTTCCTTTTCCTTCTATTAAAGTTGAAACCCATGGTACACCAGAAAACAAACCACCATCGACAGTATGGATGTATTGAATGGTTTCATTTCAATAAAATTTTCATACACCATTTTTAAATAAACTTCCTCTGAAGTTTTATGATGCCAATCACCAACTGTCATTATAACATCTGTTATTTTTTCAGTGTTGACCTTTTCACGTTCCTTAATTGTAAATGCGCCATATGCTCCGTTTGTGCGTTGAGATCCTTCATGACTATGGTACCAAAATGTTTCTTTTGGCTCAGCCTAACGCAGAAAAAAGTATTTATATAATAAAAACCATAAAAAATATTTAAAAAATTTGTTTTTTGCAAAATATCTGATTTCCAAGTCTCTGCATCGTATTATTATTTAAGAATTATCTAAGACTTATTAAAGATAGTATATATTATAAATGAACAATAAAGTTAAAAACCATGGGCCTTTATTTTATTTTAAAATAAATAAACCATGTGTTATTGTATATAAATAAACCATGTGTTTTTGTAACTTTTTTAAAAGGTGGTGAACGCACTGAAAAATTCCTGGGAACTACAGGGATTTTTCATATATAATAAAACTTATGATAACTAATTTCATTAAATAGAATTAGTGCGAGACTTATGTATGGTAGAATTACATTAACTTTGGGGACTAGGAATTATACATATAATGAGTGGCGTAAATATTCCCTATACTAATTTTCACAATTAGAGTATTGTAAGAAAATATATTTCTTATCTAAAGAATATTGGGCTAAAGGCATGAAAATATTTTCTTATCGATTAAAGTATTAAAATAAAAAATATGTATTAAAACAAAATATTTACATCAAAACCACTATGTTGCCTATAAAGTAAGGATTTCAGCTTTTGTTTTATGCTCATATTTCAGCTTCAGTTGTAAGCAAATAAGTTTCAGCTTCAGATGAAAGCTAAAACTGAAGGTGATCGAATCAGTTTAATCAGCTTGAAAGCTGTTAATCAGTGTAAGTGATAATGGTCGAGGAGAAATTACTCCATAATTATATTACATTAAAAAAAATGTAAGAAATTATTCAGTGAAAATCTAAAATAGTAACACAATTTAAACATACAAGTAAGAATATTTAAATTAAATTCGCTAAATGTTGTTGCAATTTATATATATTGCTTTCAGGCGTGGGTTTATTTATAGGACGTCTAGGCGACGCCCTTGAGGTTACAATTTTGGGGAACCTAAAACGAATTCGTTTTTAATTTACTAGCGTTTGTAAAAGTGGGTTTAAAAAGTATATTACTTTCACGATGGTAAAGATTGCTGCATAACAATTCCAAATATTTGGACAGTTATTAAGGTTTTACAAAGTTCTGTTTACACAATCGTTAACGATTGCAAACATGAAGTTCCTTGGAGATTAATTTTGCACAAAGGCATTCTAAAATAAATATAAATAAAAGATAAATACTTTAACAAATGTAATATATAATATTATGACTCTTTGTTTTGTTTGTTTTTTTGTTAAGGTTTTATTTCATTGATTAGTTCTTAGCTGTATGAGTAATGTACAGTAAATTTTATGTTTAATTAATAACAAACTTAATTTTATAAATAATAATATAATGGTTTTAATTTAGTTTTAATTTTCATTTTTTTAAATTTTTATCATTATGGGTAAAAAAATTGTTAAAACGAAATTATCGTAATAATATTTAGTGATGAATTGTTAAATAGAAATTATTAAATAGAAACTGAATTGTTTAGTAAGAACCACTGGCTTAGAAACAAAAGGTTCGGGGTTCAGGGTGTTCGACGCCGGCTCTATTCTAATAAACAACATTGGTAAGCTACTTACGCTCCTCCCCCTCCCCCCTCCTCCGTTGAAACGCCTCTACTTAGACCTTAGCATGAAACTTTTTAAATATTGGAAAAACATAAAATTCTTCTTTGCTTAATTTTTATTATTTACCCCAAGTATTTTTATTTTAAAAACATTTCAAAATTTTTATTATTTTCCCCAAGGATTTTTATTTTGAAAACATTTCAAAATACATAATGTTATTATCATAAATGAAAACAAGCTATTTAAAAACGAAAAATTGTTAAGGATTGGTTTTAACATATGGCCAACGTGCCCATTTGCATTGGGTCAACCTGCCCCGTCGTAATATTAAAAGAAAAAACGCTTTTATTTTTAAACCATTAACAAACATTATTTACTAAAATAATCTTTAAATTTTAAGCTTTAAATTTAGAACTCGAATAATGCATTACTGTTGAACGCCAGTGGGCATATTAACGTCAAACAAACTATTCAAAATCTACATTGACGTATTAAAGCTTGACGAGGCTATCGAAATGACCAACGAGAGCCAACCTCACCCGGCGTATATGACATTTTTACTCCCGCATTTTTTCTACCCCACGAAATTTCATGTAAAATTTTTACTCCCATTATGAGATTTTTACTCCCATAAAATATTTTGCGGCAAAATGTATTTTACGTCTTTGTTTTATTTTGACAAAAATTTTAAAATTTTGAAAGACTGTGATTTTATGAAAAGCAGTAAAGAAGCAATCCCGTTTAAAATAAATATTATTTAAAATTTTTGTAGCGATGAAATCAATTGACAAAATGTTAGACAATATTAATAAACAAAATGTCGCTGTTGGACGCTTTCACCCATTAAACGAGTGTAGTAAATAAGGCCGTTATGTAATTTTTTTTTTCTTGACATCAGGTGACTCATTTAATAATTCTGATTATTCGAACTTTTTTAGTAAAAACTCCAATGCAGTAACTTATACTTTTCCACCATGGTCTTCCAAAATCATTGCACCAATCTGTCCTGGGACAAAGAGGAGGTGTATGAAGAAATCTTCCCATAGGAGTATATGGAAATTGGCAGTTTGTAAATGGATCAATGCATAAATGTATTTAAAATTGATCATTGTTCATTTTTACAATAAAATAAACATAAAAAATTTTAATTGTAATAATGAAGTAAAAACATAAAGTTCTTTGAAATAATGAAAAGAAAGTTTAAAAATTTTTGAAAAAATATATTGCAATTTTTGTAAAAGGGTAAAAAAACTAACACATTTGTGTACAATTATCTTTGTGTTAAAATTATTTTCTTTATTTACAAATAAATAAAGTTTATGTAATGAGTCATATACCTCAGAAAAAATTGTCTTCTTTTGCACTTAGTTTGTGAACTATGAATTTTTAAATCGCACCCTCGTCAAAATTTACCTCAACAACTACCGTTTAATAAATATCCATAAACGTATCTCATAATTTTAAAATAATATTTAATTATATATATATATATATATATATATATATATATATATATATATATATATATATATATACTAAGTATTATTAAAATTACTTCTTTTAGCGTATTAAATTAAGATAACAATAGTTAAATAACCTGCTCATCCCTCCTTCTACTTTAAAATCTTTTCGGGACGGCCCTGTCTAAAGCTGATGTGCATTCCTCGTGCAATTCCATTGATAATAAATATCTTAAAATTTACTAAAAAAAACTCAAATTCTTTTATACTTGCATGTCCATCTTGTCTCCCATAGTCGAGGAATATTTGTGACAGAAGATCTCTGTTTTGAGCTTTCACGAAAAAATGCAATAATTGGTTTAATAGTGCCAATAGCATTTTATACCACCAAAACATCTTTTAGATCATTACCTACAAGATTAAGCTTATGTGAAGCATAGTGATCAAAAACGAATTTGGGGTAAATCTTTCTAATTTTTGCCTGAATACCATTTTCTTTTCCGGCCAAGGAGTAGCAGCGATCATAAAAAATTTCCGTTAAAATGATAGAATACAACTTCTTTCAGTTATTTTCAAAGATTTACTGAACTATCTATCTGACAAAGAATATTTTTTTCTCTTATTGTTGATGCCAAATGTTCAGTATCTCGCTGAGCCCCACAATACCATGCTAAGCTGATATGGTTTTTGACACGTTTATTGATATTTTTCTATTTTGTGAAAAAATTGGTAATGAAGACACCTCAAATTCCTTTAAACAGGTTTTGAAAATTATGCACAAAATACCCAAAACAATTTTTTATCTGTGTCAATGTTATAACAATAGACTATACTAGGTATTTAAAAATGTTGCCTTAGAAATTGCAGGGTGGATGAGGCTGGTAAAGATTAGTTAGTAAGCAATACTTAAGGTCAATAAAAAATTTTCATTGTTTAACCTAATATTTTGTATCAATCTCATTATTTAATCTAGTAATTGACAAACTTTAAGTTTGTCAGATTCTTTTTCGAGAGATAGTTTACTACCGCCAAACGCGTAATCCTTGTGATAAATAAAACCAGTAAAAGAATAAATGTTTTAAATAAAATTTTAATATTTTATCATCAACTTATTTCATTATTTTATCAACAAATTTTTGTGCATAACTTGTTGTCAAAATTAATTTTATTAAGTTCAATTACTTTAGTTGAAAAAACATTTTTCACAAAATTTTCACTTCGATTGTCTTTAACCAGTTTTAAGCCCTTGAGCAATTTTTTTTCCACCGAAATAGTACTGATTTTTTTCCGAAATCGAAGAAACAAGTAGTTATTTTTTTCTAAATCCGTAACGATACATCGTTAAAAAATAAGTTTGTATTGACACTGTACTGCTAAAAAATCAAAAAATTCATTTATACCAAAACCGTACAATAGTAACTACTTTATCGCACTCAGATCGGTAAGAGACACGAAACTTTTTTTCTAAATTTAAAGCATGCAGGAGGGGAGAGGGAGGGGGGAGAGGGTCATAGCCACTCTTTCCCCCTCTTGCGGGCGGCCATGCATATATAAAAAAACCATATATACTGCTTCTACAAACCAGTCTATTTTATTAAACAGGCAATGAAGATAAACACAAGTCAGTTTTATTAAAATTTTCTAACCGTATGCGCAACAAGATACACGAGAAAATTATTAGGTATTCAAAAACTGCATAAAGATATATATATATATATATATATATATATATATATATATATATAATATACAACAGAAAAGATATACAGAATGTGTTTTCAAAGGTTCAACAATGATGCTTTTCTAGATGATGTTAAGAGTATTCCTTGGTCCCAATTAATAAAAGAAGAAGACAACCCTAATCAATCTGTTAAATTATTCATGCAAAATTTTGAAAATATTCCTAATATACATGCGCCATCAAAACCTCTTACAAAAAGACAAATTAAATCTAAAAGTAAGCCGTGGATAACTTAAGGCATTTTGAAGTCAATTAAAATAAAAGATAAACTGTACAGAAAATTTCTCAATCATTCGTCAATTATAATAAAAGAAAGAACATTTAATTTATTTAAAGCATACAGAAATAAAATCAGTAATTTATTAAAAATAAGTAAAAAAAACTTTTATTCAAATTTCTTTCAAAACAATTTACACAATATGAAAAATACATGGAAAGGAATTAGAGAAATAATTAATATTAACAACAGTTTCACAAAAAATCAGTCTATTAATCTTATGATCAACAACAACTTAATTATCGATAATAAAACTATTGCTAATTCATTTAATGATTATTTTTTAAATATATCAGTGAATATTTCTGAAAAAATTGAACCTTCAATTAATAAATTTAACGATTTTCTTTAAATCCCAAATTTTAACTCATTTTTCCTTTCACCTGTTACAAAAGAAGAAATTGAAACAATTATTTCCGTCATGAATTATAGAAAAAGTATTGGCCCTAATAGTCTTTCCACTTCAATTCTTAAACTATCTTCAAAAATTATATCTGAACCAATCTCTAAAATGGTTAATAACTCATTTAAAAAAGGAATTTTTCCTGACGTTTTTAAGATTGCTAACATTATTCCAATTCACAAAAATGGGTCAAAGCTTGAATCATCTAATTACAGACCTATTTCTTTGTTATCCAACATCGGAAAAATATTTGAAAAAACTATGCACCAAAGGCTGTACAGCTTTTTTGATACCTTTAATTGCTTTCATAAATTACAATACGGATTTAGACGTAATCATTCTACTACACATGCGCTAATTGATTTTATAGAAACTTTAAGAAATGCCCTTGATAAAAATAAGTTTGTTTGTGGTGTTTTCCTTGACCTGCAAAAAGCATTCGACACAGTAAATCACGATGTTCTTCTCGCCAAATTACAATACTATAGTGTACGTGGAATTCCACTTAAATGGTTTAAATCCTACTTAAATAACAGACTTCAGTACGTTACAGTTAAGGAAACATCTTCAATAACCAAAACTATAATTTCGGGAGTCCCACAAGGGTCAATATTGGGGCCTCTGCTTTTCCTTGTATACATCAACGAACTAAACACCTGCATTAATAATGTTTTAGCATACCATTTCGCCGATGACACTAACCTGTTAATTGTTGAAGATTCGCTTGAAAAAATGCTGTTAAAAACTAATGAGGCCATATTTTCTGTTATTAATTGGCTCAGAGCAAATAAAATTTCACTAAACGCTACAAAAACTAAAATAGTTGTCTTCAAAACCAAAACCCAAAAAAACAAGGAACAATGCACTTTTAACATTAATGGAAAAATATTAACTTCGTCAAAAACTGTGAAGTACCTTGGAGTTTGGCTGGATGAGAGTCTTTCTTTTAAGTACCATCAAACTTACTTACAGACTAAGCTAAGTCGATCAGTTGGAATGTTAGCCAAGATCAGACATTTTGTAAATTTTGAAACACTTATGAGTATTTATCATGCCATATTTGGATCGCACCTTAGGTATGCGTGTCAGATTTGGGGGGAAAAAAAAGGTCCGTTAAACCAGCTAGTTTCACTTCAAAACAAAGCCCTTAAAATTATTCGCTTTCAAAATTTCCTATTTGACAATGTTTCTCTACTGTATAAATTGTCTAAAATTCTTCGGCTTAACGACAATATTACTTATTTAAATTGTTTATTTGTATGGGATTATCTTCATGATAAACTTCCAATTTCCTTCAAGAACTTTTTCCTTCAAATATGTAACAAACATTCTCACTTCCTAATATCCTCTTTATGCAACAACATTTTTATAGAAAATACTAGGACAATAAAATTTGGCAGCGAATTAATTAAACATCAGTGCACCAATGCTTGGAACAATCTCCCTCATTCTTTTAAAACTGAAAACTCAATTTCTCGATATAATTTTCTCAATAAATTAAAAAAACACTATTTGGATAGCTACTAGAATAATAACATATAAAAGCAATATATTACTGTTAATAGTCTTATTAAAAATACTCTCTCTCTTGTATATTTTATTTATTTTATCTTTTCTTTTTTTTTTTTTTTTTTTTTTTTTAAATCTTTACATTTATGTACAGCTTTATTGTCGTCCTTGTACAATAATTGAATGTGTATGTGCGTATGCCTGTGTGGGTATATGTATGTGTGCAAATGTGTGTATATGTGTATGTATGTGTGTTATGTGTTAATATGTATGTGAATGTGTATGTATATTTATGTATGTGCGTATGTAGATAAGTATAGACATATTTAAATATACCATTGTTATTATTATTATTACCTTTATTTTTATTAATATCATTATTTTTATTAATACAATTATTTTTATTGTTATTAATACCATTTTTATTATTATAGTTATTATTAATGTTATTATTATTGTTAACGTTATGATTTTTAGAGTTGTTTTTATTTTATTCTTATGTTCTTTATTATTATATTCATTATTATTAGGTGTTTACGCATCATTAGTAATTATACTATTTGTAAACATCCTTGAATTGTAAAATCATGAAATTCAGAATATATTGATTAATTAATTGATGGAATGGCAATTTGGTGATGACTCACCATTGGAAACCATTTTTTGTAAAACTAAAAAATGTTGAATATCTGACGTTGCAATGACATCATTAGGTTACCTTTATTAAAATTTATAAACGGTTTTTTTTAACGGTTTTATTAGTTTGATAATGGCTCTCACTAAGCCGAAATATTACTTAAAAAAGAAATAAATAGTGCGATACCGTATATGATGTTTTAATGCTTATAATATTATTAAACATACTATTAAAGATGTCGCTTAAATCTTATATATATATAGGGCTACCATAGTCCTGATTTTCATCAGGACTCTCCTGATTTGAAGGGTCTGTCCTGACTGTCCTGATCAGGTGCCAAAATGTCCTGATTTTAAAAAACCATAACAAAAAAGAAAAAAAAATATCATTTTGACAAAAAATAAAAAATAAAGCAAAGAGAAAAATGTTGACTTATTTGACTTATATGAACTATTTGATGAAGTTGTTTGGTCAAGGCATACTTGTCAACTAATTCTGAAACTTGGAAATCTGATGATATGAGTTGTGAAGAAAAATGGGTCCTGATGATGAAACATTTTGGAGAAAAGGGTATTTTAGTAGCAAATTTTTCACTGATGTTGGAATACATTTTCAGTCTTCCTGGAACTTCAGCTGCTGTGTAAAGGGTGTTTTCATTGATGAACAATATTTGGTCTCCTGAAAGAGGTTCTTTGCTAGTTTCTACTGTGAAAAGTTTGCTTTTTTGTAAGTTAAATATTGATCTTAATTGCTCACAGTTCTATGAAAAGATAAAAAATGACCAGTTGTTCCTTTAAAAAGTACACTCTAGTGAAAAATATGACTGGTTTAAAAGCAAAGAAAAGAAATAATTCTTGTAGTCATTACAAAAATGTAAAATAAAGCTGGTTTTTAATGTTGTATTTTTTGTCATTTTCACTTTTAGTGTGACGAGCTTTTGTCCTGATTTAGACTTTCTGCTTATTTATATTTGTCCTGATTTGACAGGTTAAAAAAGACATGATGTCCTGATTTTTCCAAAATTTCATATGGTAGCCCTATATATATATATATATATATATATATATATATATATATATATATATATATATATATATATATATATATATATATATATATATATATATATATATATATATATATATATATATATATATATGTATATATATATATATATATATATATATATATATATATATATATATATATATATATATATAAATATATATGTATATATATATATATATATATATATATATATATATATATTAATATATAATTAAAAATGATATAGAACCATCTTTTATTATGGAACTTGAAGTTTCATGCCTTTTGGCAATCATCAGGCATATATTACAAAACTAAAAATTAAAGGTTAAAATTACAAAATAATTACGGTGGCGTGAGTTCTAATGACTCAATGGAAACAAAATTTTTAAAGTATAGAAAGTATAACGTGACGTAAACTTGACGTAAACCAACCAGGATCAATCTTCGGTATCAAAAGAGGAAATAAGGAACTTATTTTTGTGCCTGCACTTCGAGATTATTTCACTCCTTGTATTTAGTAAGTTTTCTTCTTTATACATCAAAATTTGGAGCTTCTCGTTCAAACAAAGGTTACAAACTCTTGATGATGAGTTGTATCGTTTGCATTTTTTAACAATCTTCCATCTGACAAAAGGTGTAAAGTTTTTTTCTTTTAACTTCTATACTTCTTTTGAAAGCTCTATATCATTCTTGTACCTAACTGCATTAAAAGATTTTAAGTGGTTTGCATACCGAACTTTAAAAGGTGTTTCGCTAAGTCCAAAATACACTTTTTCTTTATATTCCGGATTATTTGAATAGATGGTGGCCTGATAAACAATGTTGTTGAAAAGGCAATGGTTGTTCATTGGACATTTGGTTTTGTCAATGCAGTTGCATTTCATTTCACTAGTTTTTGCCTCCTTATGTAAAATGCTTTTATTGTGAAAGCTGATAATGGATTTTATGTTTGGCATGCAGGAATAACTTATTTTGATTGTGTTTCTATTAATTATTTTACGAAGTCTGAGGTTAACTGGAAAGTGACGTTCAAAAAACATTTACCTATTTTTGTAACAACACTTGCACTGAATGGAGGATAATACCAATTTATCTTGCGTTTATGGTTGCCGTTTGTTGATTTTATATTTGGATGGTATGCAAGTTCGCAATTGTATCCCGATTTTTCTAAGGCTTTTTGATAAGGAGGAATACTTTCTTTAAAAATCGATTCACTTGACGATGCTGCTGATAATCTTAATTCAATAGTCTTAGGAATACTTTTTATTGTATATATATATATATATATATATATATATATATATATATATATATATATATATATATATATATATATATATATATATATATTTATATATATATATATATATATATTTATATATATATATATATATAAAGATTTTTTGCAAAGACATGAAAATACTTAAGTTTGGTGTTAGCACAATAAGTGAAGAGTCATATCTAAAATATCAATTATATTATATATATATATAAACCTATACGCATTGTTAATATTCTGAGGCAACGATAATTACCTTTACTATGTCTAAATAATAACCTTCAAACAAATAATTACCTTCACTATGTCTAAATAAACTAACTAATGATTTGCACTTTGCAATCAAGCTATTAAGTTTATCTTTAAGTAAATTAACTTCTTCATATTTTCGAGCTTCAGCTTCTGCTATCTCAATTGTTCGTAATTCGTCATCTTTATTAAATCTTTTTATATTTATGATATTTCTCCCTATAACATTATAATAATTATTTATAACAATAATAAACATAATATTAAATATAATTTAAAAAAGTACATACCTTTACAGTTCGTATATCGTATGATATTAAATTTCTTTAAAAAATCGACTGTGTATGAATTTATTTTATGACCAGCGCATGGAAAATTGCAACGCATTAGATCTAAATCTGTTAAAGCTTTTTTCATGTTAAATCCAGAGTCTGCTACAGCGTATAGAGCCTAAATTAAAAAAAAAAAAAATTGTATAACCCATACTCTTCTTGTAATATGTTTGAAAAAAATGTAGGTTTCTACAAGCCTTAACTGCATTTGCAATCTATAGGTTAATTTTTTATAATTTTGTACCTTATTTTCGATATTCCATTCTTGTAATATTAATTTGATTTTTGATGTGATGTATGGAGATTTAAGTGATTCGGTCAAGTAATATAAACCCAGAACTCGGCTACAAAGACGATAATTTTTATCAACATAATGAAAAGTTGCACTTAAATATGTTTTGAAAAAATTGTCTTTTATAATATATTTGTAACTTTATAATATATTTATAACTTTAGCCATAGACCTTTGTTGCATTTGGGCCAGAAGATTCGTTATATAGAAATAAAGAACCACAAGGAGAATAAAGTAAATTTTCCTCATATACCATTGATAGTTTCTCTTTTATCTCTAACCGAAACTCGCATTCATTTTTTTTGGGACTACATTCGTTGTATTTATAATCAAGCGGTATTTCGATTGCAATAACAAATTCGTGGATAAGCAAAATTAAAACTGTTCCTTTAAATAACATTTCCGATAAAATTTTAATACTGTTTTTTTTGTATATATTTTTGAATTGTTTATAAATTTTTAAGACATTTCACACCTATGTTTACTAATCAAGAGTATTATTTGCTAAACAGTTTTTTTTTTTAATTTTATTGAAGATTTAGTTCTGAACAACTTTAATTCTCAGATATACAAAACAAACAAATTTGTTTTTAAATGAAATGAAAGTAAGAGTCTCTGTAATAATTCAATAATAATTTAAGCAGTTTATGCTTTTCATCTTACACCGTGTGATTATTATGGTAGGGTGCAAAGTAATATTTCAAGAACATAAAGTATTCTATAAATGAGTTTCTTAAAAAAGTTTTCCAAAATGTTACATTCAACTGTTTACTTAAGATTGAGTTAGCAAAAATTGTAATTGTTTAACTGATAAGAAAAGTGAGGTGTAATCGTTATTCACTTGTCATCCCATAAATCAAGTGTGACGGCCAGATTTAATTTATAGAATGGCTTAGATGTAGACCATCTATGGTTATGGTATTATTTGTTGTATTGGTTATGGTAGGGTATTTATAATACTTAGGTTGTAAAAGTAATAAAGCTACTTGCTTATCATATGTGGCTGCTACCTAAGTAATGTTTATACCATAGCCAGACACGGCCAACACTAACGCTATTCCATAAATCAAGTTTGGCACTTGATTTATTTCAATTGCACTTAAGACTCGCATCAAATTTTTTCGTCGGGCAACGTTATTTTTAACGATTCCACTAAATAGATATATAAATAAATAGTAAGCATTGTGAAATAACTGATAAATTTGAAAGAACAATAGGTACATTATCAGTTTATTTATTAATTTATTTTCTTTCTTTTTTAATATTTAGTTTTAATTTAATATTTAATTTAATTTTAAAAATAATTTTACTATTTTTGACAATCTTATTTTACTTTAAACTTGTATACATAACGTTCCATGAAATTTTAATGACACATCTTACAGTGTCTTATCTTTACCCTGTGGACACAGAACATTCTTTAGAAATTTGAGACTATAGATTTTTTCAATTTGAATCTTTATTGCACATTAAAAACTTACAAAAAATAATTTTCATCCCCTCTACATTATATGAAAAATTCCTCAGTGATAAATTTGATATTTCAGCGCCAATGACCAAAAAATAAGGAAATAGGGTGATAAATTCGAACTGTAAACTACAGAAAATTTACTTTACGAAAATGAACACCCTCTCGATTTCAGATACATCTCTCTAGAAGTTAACTAAACCTTGCTTTTAAGATAAATCAGGCAATACTAACGTATCACTTTATTTGAAAACTGTATCATTGTTTCTGACAACTTTTTATTGACTAATAATTTTATAAATAGTTCATAAACGTTGCAATGCCATCTGGTTGTACTGACCTTATACATTTGTCTTTATTTTCTTGCTCTATAGACCCAGTTAAAACACTTATAAAAAAGTATATTGATCATTCCAGTATAATAAACATGAAGAAAAAATTTAAAATATGTACACATAGTTTCCAGGTCCGTCAAAACACACCTCTTGATATTCCATGATTTATAAGGTCTATGAGTAATAATAAAAATACAAGTGGTGATGTTCCAACTTCAATGTTAAAATCTTATATTGTTTACTTTAGGGACAATCTTACAGATTCTATAAATAAATAATGAACATCATCTCGATTTCAGATACATCTCTCTGGAAGTTAACTAAACCTTGTCTTTAATATAAATTAGATAATTCTAATGTATCATTTTAGTTAGTATTCGTGATTTAGTTTAATATTCGTGATTTAGTTTAGTATTCGTGATGACAATTTTCCGTCATTTCTAAAAATGGCTGATGTTTTACCGTGTTTTAAGAAAAACGACCAAACAGATAAGTCGAACTACCGTCCAATTAGTATTCTACCAGCCCTTCTTTAAAGTTTTTGAAACAATTTTATATGAACAAACTATGATATTTATTGAGCCTAGATTCGATAAAATTTTGTGTGGTTTTCGAAGACGTTATGGTTCTCAGCATGCACTTTTTTCATTATATAAGATGTGAAATGAATGTATTAATAATGTAGATGTTGTTGGATAAATATTAATGTAGCTCTCAAAAGCGTACGATTTTATCCCACATGACTTATTAATTGCTGAATTAAATACCAATGGTTTTACTGAAGAAATTTTTAATTTATTGCTATCTTATAACTGTGGTCGTAAACAAAGGGTTAAGAATAGGGTCTTTTGCCTAATATTGGGTAGATATATAATCTTGAGTGCCTCAAGGGTAAATCCTTGAAACCATTATGTATAATAACTTTATAAATGATTTATTTTTATTCATTAAAGATACGGAATTTTGGAATTTTGCGGATTATAACACTATTTATTCTTGTGATTATAGCATTAAGAAGGTTATTTTTAGTTCGCAAAAAGAAGCAACCAATACTATCAATTTGTTTTATTTAAACTCTATGGTTTTTCATCCAGATAAGTTCCAATTTCTTTTTTTTTTGCCTAGTCAAGGTAAAACTACTTGCTATAACAATTGATAAAGATCAAAAGTTTGGGGAACACATTAAACAGTTATGCAGTAAAGCTAATGGTAAATGTTTTGCGCGTTCTTACACGCATAAAATTTATTTTGCTGTTTAATGCATTTATTTTTAGGGCCGGCCATATCGGAGGGAGAAGAGGGCCAAGGAGCACTAGACTAGCCACTCCCTCTGACCCCTCACATACACACTTTTATTTCTAAACTTTTTTTTGTTTAGAAACTGTTAGATATAGTGGACTTTTTTTAGAAATTGACAATTGTGATCCCCCCCCCCTCACTTCAAAACCCGTGTCGTCGGCCTTGATTTTGTTTAACTTCTCTTATTGTCCTCTAATTTGGATGTTTTATTCAAAAAAGATGACAAACTAATTAATAGATTTCATAAAAAAGCTCTAAGCATAGTATATAAAAGATTTGATTTGTCAGTTTATTTCAAAATGAAGGTACTAATATCGAGCTTATGACTCTTTAGTTTTTTGATAGAGTTGGAGGCGGTCATGAAATTTAGTTCTATAAAAGCAAAAATTTTTAGATGTAATAAGCTTTTATAAGCAATGGCAAATTTTGCATAGGGTGCGGGGGGTGACCTGCCCCCTCGCGTTCACTAAGTCAGTTAACTGGCGCTCCCAAAACTTTATGTTTCTCATTACAAAATTCTGCGTTTATTTTCAACGAAAATTAAAAGTTAGGTAATAACATTTTAAACCAATCAGTAAATGTATTTTGAGAAATAATAACTGAAGGAATCTTTTTGTCAAACAAACTTAAATCAGTTTTGTATTACCTTTCGAGCGCCACACCTTTGGAATAAAGTTGTTTTGCTAGATTTTAATTTTGAATTACCAAATACTTTTTGTTTTTTTAAAAATAAACTAAAAAACCTCATTCTTTCATTAGATAGATTATTAAGTTATTTTAAGTAGTAAAAGTTAAAAATATATTTTGGTCTCCATTTTTATTGTTAATATACATGTACAAACAAACCTGCTTTACAAATTTGTAAGCATTTATAGCAGAAAACAAAACAGAGACGTTTTGTTTTAAAAATATATTTTTCATAATCATGATGTACACATTCAACGGATTTATAACATAGTTTGGTGTATCAAAACTATTGTGACTGTACACAGTGCTGGTTTAAGCCCGGGCCCCCTAAATTTAGGGAGCCCCGAAACAGTTTTGAGGACCATTTTTTTTTAATGTTATTTTTTAAGCTGTGGCACACAAAAAATGTCTCAAAAAAAAAATAGCCCGGGCCCCGAAAAGTCTTAATCCGCCTCTGACTGTACAGTGACATATCGTCTCGTTGGTTTTACTCGGTTCTAACTGATCAGAGAGTAGTTTTGAGTAAATCGATGTCAAAAATTGTTATGTTCTTACCATAAAAATTTTTTTTTTTTAGTATCAATTGATAATATTTCTCACCTATGGTTACATAAGCATTTAGTATCACAATTTGTAACTAAAAAATATTTCACTCTTAATTGAAAAATAAATACCCCAAAAAGCAGTTAGAAGCTTGTCATAGTGAATAAGTCATACTTTTTACTATAGCAAGGTTCTAACTGCGGTTATGACGGTAGTTTGAAACATCTTAGCTACTTAAAAGTTTTGTGATTTAAGTAGTTAACTACTTTTCAATTTTGTAACTGAAACGATAATATGATTAAAGGTAATTACCGTATTATCTAACAAGATTCCATCGTTGTATTATGCTTAATAACCATTACATTATAGCCTAAAACCTAAAAGCTTTTCATCGCATCCTGTCATTTTATAGGTGAAGAACCACTGGGTAGTAATCTCGGTCCTGAAAAGACGCAAAAGAAAATACAGTCTTAAATTGTGGGAGTTTAGCATTCAAAATTCTTGAAGTTGGGTTAGTGCTGGCATTTTTTCTGTAAGATTTTTTCATTAAATTTGGCATTAGCAAAAGTCATAGTTTCATTTCAACTATTGATAAATAATTTTAGCACAGCAATGTTAGAAAAAGGTACTAACTTGTAGTTAAATAGATTCGGTGTTAAACAATAGTCCTTGTTATAGAGAAATTAAACTATAGTTTGTTACATTTATTTTATCACTTACATTACAATAAATTTTATAACTTTATCTAGTAACGGTTTATCTCGATAGCTCTTATGTTTTCTAAAAGATATGCTTGATACTTTTGGATCTTACTAGAACGTAGTGCATCTGATTCATCATTGTGTTTAATCTTAATATTTTTGCCGTGTGCTTAAGTCTAGCATTTCTTATCTGATTATTTAAACTCTCCAATGCATCTTCCGTATATACCCCAATTAGCAAAGGTAATTTATGTGATATAGAAGAACTATGCAGTAGCAGTTTATGTACAGTAAGAGGCATTACATACCAGTCGTACAAACTCACTAAAAATTTAGCTGTTTCAGTACAGTATAAATCTAATTCATTGATATTAATAGAATATCCACAAAATATGGTTATGAGAATATTATGTAATCTTTCAATTATATTACAATCAATTTTAGTAATTTCAGAAAAAACTTCACTATTTTAAATGCTCTTCTGGCAGTATTGTTGTCATTGGTATTTCCAGACCCAGTTTTAGGCATGTCAACATATAGGCTTAACCGTTCTCTGAAGAGTACCTGAATCTCTTTTTTTTTTTAAGTCTACAGATAATTTTTCCTCGATTGTTTTTGGCTTATACTTTTTAATTTCTATTTTATAACTCAAATGAAGAATAAATTCCAAGCATTTTATCCAGCAATCCAAAACTGAAACTCCGAGCTCTAAGGCTGACTCATTCTCAGTTTTTGCTTTTAATAAATCAATATTGTTCATTTTGTTGGGTTTAACATTGCACACATTGCAGGATTGAGTGGATTTTGTCTCTGTAAGTGCGTTAACTACCTTATTATCAAACATTGTAAGATCAACTCTATAGATGATATTAAAGATCACCTTTCTTCCTGCAACATCAAAAACTTTGCAAAACGTCTTTAAGGTATTTATTTGATTTTTTAGAAGTGATTCTTCCTCTCTGGATAAAATTGAACTCTCTTTTTTATATTGTTGATGAAGAGTTCTACAAAAGTGACAACTTGAAGGATTTCCATTTTTCCAAATTTCTCAATCTTCTACTTTGAGCAATAGAGACACAAAAGCTGTACTAAAAGGATTTTCTTCACTTTTAAGTTCTATACTTGTGTTGCTTGTCTCGTATTTCTGTTTATAATTACTTTGGCTTGACGCTTAATATCAATCTTTCTATATAAAACTCCAAATATTTTGTTATCTTGACCACAATTAGGCATATCAATCATTTCAGTTATTCTACTAACAGTGTGATCTAACATGCTTTAAAGAGTGCACTTTACAGAAATTTCAGAAAAGTGTATATTCTCAGGATAGCACTTCAATTTTTCCTCGAAAATATCGTGTAAGGTAGGATAAATATGTACGTTATGTACAAGAGCTGAGTTTTTGATCATTTAATATTGTTTATTGCTGAGATTAGTGTTCATTTTTAACGCAAGAGCTTCCTCTACGCTCATATTAATGGGAAAAGTTTTATTCAAAGTTTCATCGACTTTTTCTATCTCTAAAACATTAGAAATATTGTTTTTTAAAATAGAGGCTTTTTTTTTCTGTCTCCAGCAGCATTTACAATTTTTGCAGAAGCTAAAAACAGAGCTTCATGATGTTCAGTGGCTAGTTCTTTCATTTTTGTTTTTTTGCTGCGCTCTCCAAGAACACTCCATTGTTAATGGGGCCTTCCAGAACCAAAATGGCTATTTTTATTGTTCATAAGATTTTTTTGAAACCAATGATTTTCTTTTTGAATAAATGAATCATAATTTCGTTCACATTGTTTTAGTTTTTTTCTTCACCTTTAAAATAAATATAACTAAAGCAACCTTTACTTTATTTAAGTTTTCTTTGCGAATTTCTTCAGTATTTTTTATTTCATTAACTAAATCCTTCCATAATCTTAATTTATCAACTCCCAATTCACGTATATTTGGGATAAGATCTAATCTTTTCATTGTTATTGTTTTTAAGAACCATTGATATAATAAAACTAATATATCAGAAACATTTTAAATTAAATTATATATTTTTTTACTTTACACTGTTTAAAATTTTATTTTGTTATGGCTTTAACAATTGTCACATTGTTACATCCTGCAAATACACTATATCACTAAGTTAACTTTATATTACAGGAAATAATAAAGTTGTTCAGTTAAGCTATTTCAAACATGTTTTATTTATCGAGTAATAAATCGTTCTTTAAATTTGTCCATAATATTTTAACAAACTTTTAAATAGTATATAATGACAAAAGCACGTTTTTTAAAACTATATTTAATATATATGATTTAAAAACTATATTAGAGCAAGTAATACAAGAACCCAGCGGGCACAAGCACGAACAATGTACGTCCAAACGTCGTTCGTCCGTTCTCGGATTAGAAATGAACCTTTAAGTTTTTTTAAATAATAGTTCCAAAATAGCAACTAAACTTTAAATTTAATATTTGTATTATAATTAATATTTGCTAAATGTTCATAAAAAAAACAAAATTTGGTGTTATCACCTATTATGTATTATCACCTTTTAATGCGGGCATCTATCGTGGTGTTTTTTCAAGAATCAGCATAATTCACATCTGAAATTCAGTGTCTTTTTAAATGGCATCCATTGTAAAAAAATGGAAAGTTATCAATAGAAAAGTAAATGCACTTTTAGATTCGTCAAGTGAGGATGAGAGAGTTGTTGAACAACATGTTATTGACTTTTCTCTTCTTACAGAAAAATCAACATCGCTTGGTTCTTCAACTGTTTCATCTTCATTTGATGACATATATTCAGTGAATAGTGACAATGAATTATTGGAGAGTATAAGTATGTCAGACAATATTTTTTTATGCGATAATGCTTACTTAACAGATGATTATTATCCGAACAGTAGTGAATTAGATAGCAACAATACATATTGTTACAGTAGTGATGGTTCTAATGAGGGTGAAATGTCATCATTAGATAAAAAGCTTGCTCATTGTGCAACTAGAAATTGTTGGACTCGTTCATCTGTTAATGAACTTTTATCTATCCTTTGTGAAAGCGGTTGTCCTTGATTATGCATATTATGGAATACTAAAAGGAATTAAAAGTGTTCTAAGTAAAAAAAATGTTCTTGGTAATATTATCAAGTTGTCAATAAATATTAATGGAATTCCTCTTTTTAAATCGTCAAGTATGCAGATGTGGCCATTTCTTGCATGCTTTGATAATTCTGATATATTTGTTATTGGTATCTTTTATGGTGATCATAAACCACACAATATTAATGAATATTTGTTAGATTTTGTTAACGAATGGAATGAGTTAAGGCAGACTAGATTTATGTTCAATGGAGACCAGATAAGCATAGAGATTAAATCTTTTGTTTGTGGTGCACCTTCCAGAGCCTTTTTAAAGTGTATAGTCCCTCATTCTGGTTGTTATTCCTGCGAAAGGTGCATTATTTATGGAACACATGAAGGAAGAGTGGTATTTAATGAAGATGAACATTATTAATTGAGAGATAAAAATTACTTTTGAACAGTTTGGATATCACAATAATCATCAATGATCAATGTCTCCTTTAACTGGAATTGGAATTGATTGCATTTATTCTTTCACACTAGATTACATGCATCTTGTATGCTTAGGTGTAATGTGTCGCATCTTAAATTATCTGAAAAAAGGACCAGGTGGGAAAATATCTGCTACTCAAATTTCAGAGGTATCTTAAGTATTGGTGAGTAATAAGGGATGTATACCAAGTGGGTTTACTCTGCAACTTAGAAGTTTAAATGTCTTGGATAGATAAAAAGCAACAGAATTTCAACAATTTTAATTATATACCGGTCCAGTTGCATTAAGAGGAATAGTATCAAAGAAGTTGTATGAACATTTTTTGGTCCTAAGTATTGCAATGACCTTATTATTAGAAGATGATGACCATCTACGTGTTCCATATTTAGATTATGCAAGTGGTTTACTAAAGTATTTTGTGAATGAAGCTTAGCATATATATGGCAATACATTTGCAGTCTATAATGTGCATAATCTTTTGCACTTAGTTGACGATTCTCGTAATCATTCATGTTCTCTTAACATAATATCATGTTTTCCTTTTAAGAACTTTCTTTAAAGAATGAAAAGAAACATACGGAATTCTTCCAATCCAGTGTCTCAAGTTTTAAAATGACAATCTGATTATCAACATTGTTTTGGAAAATTACCTAAAAAAACTTTAGAAACTAAAATTTCAACTAACAGAAAAGATAGTTGTTTTTTGCTCCACAACTCTACTATTGCTTTTAGAAAGGCAAAGAACAATGATGGTACCTTTCCATGTAATATTATTATTACTAAATATTTAGAATATGTCTTTGATACTCCAGCTCCCTCAATGCAATTTAATATATCATTGTTTTGCACCAAACATTTTAATAAAGTTGCCCAAAGAACATTAAGTTATGCAGATATCTAAGGAAATGTGTTTGTTTGAATGAAAAAAGAGGTTTATCAATATTTCCATTACTGCACAATAATGAAAAAATTTAATTTTAGTTTTTTTCTGAACTTGAAATGTATTTCTTTAAACTAGCTTATTTTATATATATAAATAATTGGGAGAAAAACTTCTTTTTATGTTTAGAACTCTTATATATTTGCTTTTTATTATGATATAAAACTTTTTATGTCTAGAACTCTTTTATATTTGTTTTTATTATGCTATAATTATGATATCATTGCTTCTATTATAGTAAAATAAATATGTCTTGGTGTAGAGCAGTATGGCTGGAAAGATCAGTTAAAGAAGAACTGACAATCCCTTCAGTGTGGGTTGAAGGAGCTCCAAATGAAAAGCAGTTTTGTGATAGCCTAAAGGTATTAATATTTTAAAAGCATGTAAACAACAGTTAATACCTCAGAATGATTGGTTTTGCTTTCCGCTCCTTAAGGAAAAGTGTCGTCATAGTAAGTATTGTGATATTGATATTTTCTCGATCTCATTTATATGTCAATTATCTTTTAAATTGGCAATATAAATTTATTTTTACGAATTAAAAATTATATAAATTTTACTTATATATATATATATATATATATATATATATATATATATATATATTCGTACATACATACATACATACATACATACATACATATAAAATTTAGATGACAGATCAGTATGTGAAGGTTTTGATTTCACAAGTAATGAATCTGAAGCATCCTCAAATAAGAAAGAAGCTGAAAATCAGAAGATGGCTAAAGCCCAAAGAAAAATTTAGTATGTATGCTCCATTGTTTAATTGATTTATGTAGTTTGCACTATTTTTATTTTCAAAATTAAATACCATGCATAATTGTAATTTCTTTGTTTATATATATATAACAAGCACACACATTTGTTTAGACATAGATATTTAAGATTTATATACATTTTTCTTTATTTAGCTACATTTCCTAAACAGAGTTACGTCACGGTCTCCTTTTAATATATCTATTTATATTTTTACATTTAAAGGTGCAAGTTCTGAAACCGATAGAGCTCATGAAGCTGCATTTAGTTAAAACGAAAAAGCTCCAATATTATTTCCTTTACAAAACCCTGAAGCTTCACAATCTCTTGCTATTTCAAAACTTGCTTCAGGTTCTACTCAACCAGCTATAAAATCTTTTACTTCAAATACCTTCACAGAAGCAGTTTTGATGCTTTCATCTTCAAGCTCTTGTCCTAACTTTACATCACCTACTGTATCTAAAATTCCAATCCTGTCTCCACCAAAGTGTACAGTCTCTCCAAAAATCTCCATGTCTTGATTTCCTCTTCCTGAAGCTAGTAAGTTTTCATTTTTTAATTTTTTAATTTTATTGGATTTTTGAAAAAAATCTAATAAACAAAAAAGTTATTGTAAATTATTATATAAAAATAAGCCATTAAGTTGTTAGTTGTTTTATTGTTAAATTGTTTGTATTCAACCTTATTTAATTACTATTTTATATGGAAAGATAAAAATGTTAGGAACATAAAATATTTAAACAAATTACATATTATGACAAGCACTTGTGAATAGTTAAAATACCATAATAAGTTTTTTTAATGGCAAGAGACTCTCCCGATATGCAATTATAGCCAAACATTTTAATATTTCCTTAGTGTTTCTAGATTCAATCTGATAATATTTGTCAGAAATGATGTTTATGTGATTAGTATTAACATAATACACATCTATAGGAAAATTTGATGTTTATTTTTAGAGTTCCAATACAAAGTAATTCATTTGCTCACACAAATTCTTGAAGAGCAGTGTAAGATTGGGGCACACTATGAACCGGAACATTCTTCGTATCATGTGAAAAAATTTGATGATTTAGAAGAATTTGAAAAGTTTGATAATGAACTTTCTGGTGTACTAAAATATCAGCTTCTAGTAAGTGATGATGTAGATATATATATATGTATGTATGTATGTATGTATGTATGTATGTATGTATGTATGTATGTATATGTGCATATATATATATATATATATATATATATATATATATATATATATATATATATATTTAAGAAAATGTTCTGATATATAATAATATATGTTATAATAATATATCATATTGATTTATGAAAAGACAATTAACAATGGTTGGTGGCAGTTCATGTCATGCAAATGTCAAAGCTATCATATTAATGTAAGTTTGTTAAATCCTGTTCTTTAAAACCTTAATTATTAATACCTTCTTTAAAATTTTAGCTATATAAAATTATTTTTTTGCCTTTAAAAAGATTACTGATAGCAGTATTTTATCATTTTTTTAAAAAATAAAATACAAAAACAGGTTTTAGTACAAATTATACAAATGCATTAAGAAACTTTATGTTAAAACAAAATTTTTATAATAGACTTATGACCAACAAGTTGATGGCTTGTTACAACATGGAGGGAAAACACAAGAAAACTTTTAAGAAGACAAACATAAGAGTAATTACAGGTACGTTATTTTCACATTTTTAAATGTTTTTATTAATACAAAGAGTCTATTTTATTTTGAGAGAGTATGAGCTATTTAATAAAGTTTAAATATATTTAAAAGATATGCACGTTTCTTTGGATATATTTGATATCTTAAATTATTAGCCAAGTTAATTTGTTCTCATCTTGAAAAAAAGTAAAATTTTGTTTAAAATATTTTACTTGTTTATGATCAGTTAGTATGTAATAGTTTTACATTTTAGATTCTATGACGAAGTATACTATACACGAAGTGCACCATTCTATTGGCAATATTCTGAAACATGCTACTGACAGAAAAGATGGTGGTGGTCGTGGTGGTGGAAAAGCTGTTGAAGAGGAAGATTTTTTTCATAATAAATCTTTAAGGTCTCACATGAGTTGTTTTATTTATTTTTATTTGTTTTAGTCATTTTACATAAGTCAAGAAAAAGAAAAAGTAAAAAATCAAGTAAGGTTCTTCAACCAAAATGTAATGCAAGAATGTTTAAATTTGACTTTGGTATTTTTGTTCCAAATAGGCTCAAAAACTGTTTTTTCTTCGTATATACGAAAACGTGCAATAAACGATCTTATTGGACATAAGTCCAAAAGATAGTTCATTGCACGTTATCGTTTGGACGTCTGTTAGTATTTCCAATATGAACCAAAATCGTACTTAAAATGTACGTCCATTTTTGACCGAAAATGAACGTCCGATTTGAATATATATTGTACGTTCAGATTTGGACGTCATTCAGTATTTCCAATCTGAACCAAAATTGATCTAAAATTGTACGTTTCGTCCGGACGTACAATGTATGTACAATGAACATACCCGTGCCCGCTGGGTAAAAAATTAAAATTTTTTAAATTTAAAAAAAAATTTTAAATTTTTTAAATTAAAGTTTCCTGCCTAAAAAATTAAAGTTTAAGTTTTCATTTGTTTTGGTTATAACAAAATACTTTCAAAAACAAGGTTTTTAAGTGTTTAACAATATTTGTATTTCTTTAATAACTTCCAATACCGCAGGAGAACGCAGTAATCCCTTTATATTTTAAAAGTAGAAGTATGACGGCTAAACTACAAATGAAAGACGTACATTCTTAATAGAGAAATAAATGACATAATATTTTCCAAACTTGTCTATGATCTACAAATTAGTTTTAATCTGCATTTATTTTAATCGAATGTCAACTTGCTGAGAGCATTGAATTGCTTTCAGTTATATGTATAGATAAAACATCTATAACTTGTAACATACTTAAAACATACAAATTAAAAAATAAAATATATAAAAAATAAAAGATTGAGAAAAAATTAAAATTATTTATTCTACATTTTCAAAAAGTTAAAAATATTAAGAAAAATCGAATAATTGTAAATTAAAGTATTTACAATGTAAAAAAAAGTAAACTTAAGGTAATTAAAAAAAGACACTTAAGGTAATTAGATCCAACTATTGGAGTTGGATCTAATTACTTTAAGTGTCTATAATATCTTTGACATTTGCTTGTTTCCAAAATTGTTCTCGGAGGTTTCACACACGGATATCTTAATGCACCTGAGTCTAATCCGAGAAAAATGCTTGCAAACTTCAAGTGCACTACTCGCGTGCAACACATCAAAGATAAAATAGCTCTAAAACATAAATCATAAAATATGCTTTATGAACTATTAATTACTATTATAACTATGAATTACTTAAATTAGAAACTTATTTGTTCCTTTAGAAATCTATCATTGTACTATCCGTGGTACTGCTTCATACAACTTAACCATGCGTTCATCTAGTGAAAGGTTTTCGGTCAACAACGTGTTGAACTAATTCAACAAGTCATTACAAAAAATAAATGACCTTTGAGCTTTTTTACTTTGTTTACCTCTATGATACATCAAACGACATAGTTGCAGAATTATAGAATCGAGTGCTTTTTTACATTTACTTTGTATCATTTTTTTATATCTAAACTTGATTCAATTGACCAGTCCAAGTTTTGAAAAATTAGCTGATTTATGATTCTGTTTCAAAGGAAGTAAAATAAAAATAAAATAAAAACTTATTTACTTAAACAGCAACTTTACAAATAAAGCAGCAGTAAAAGGAATTTGATCTTGTTGTTGAAAAAATTTGTATAATTGAAAATCTTTGATGTCGAGTCAAATTTTTAACACTACTTTTAATACCTTTTAATACCTTTTTGTAAAATATATCTATATCTATATATATATATATATATATATATATATATATATATATATATATATATATATATATATATATATATATATATATATATATATATACACACACACATTACAAAAAATGATTTATAAATTACAAAAACAGTTTTTTTCGGTCGAATAACTTAAGGATGTTTTCATATGTTTGTTAAAAAAAATCACCAGGTAGTAAAAGCTGCTTCAGATAAGCGGGAACATCTAAAATGTGCCAGTTTGAGTCTGCTGTAATAAATTTCTTTTTTTACAAGCAAAGCAGGCCTTATTTTAACCTTTAATATTATATGCTATAAATTACGACTATATCATACAGGATAACAAACTTTTTTAATGGGAACAATAAAAGAGAGGTCAGACTCCAGTTTAATATGGAAAAGCATGTCATATTTTCAAGCAGATTTTTTATTTTTCAAAAATTCCTCAACGTTTAGAGTTTTAGTCAAGTCAGCTACCTGCTGACTAGTAAGTTACCTATTTGCTGACTATTACGTAAGCTACCTGCTGACTATAAACAAAGAGATTTAGTGAAGTGATGGTAGGGTTATTAAACGAAATTTTTATTTTAAATTGTCGCCACCTTTTAAAAGTAACCGACGTTAATTTCTCCTTTACATAAAATTAAAGAAATATAACAAATACCATTAAATATTAATATCAAATTTTATATTTTACTATTATTATTATATTACCATTATATATTAATAACAAATTTTAACAACAAATGCTGCTGATATGACGTTGGTGCAATTAGGTTTGCCAGATGTCCGGCTTTTACAAAAGAGAATATAGCTGAAGCTATAAAAATAAATTTTTTTTTGTGTTCTCCTTCATAAAAGCCGGATATTTAGCAACATTAGGTGCAATCAAAAAAACGCAAACTTTTTCTTATTAAACCTATGATCTCGCAATGAGCTAATCATATTTTAATAATAAATTTAAAATTTTTAACGCTTCAACATAGCGTGCAACTTCCAACGTTATGTGTTATGCAAGTTATACCAAGACACACTTTAAATTTGATGTTGCGTTTATTTTGCAAATTTCATTTTAAAATATTGAAAAACTATCAGACTGCAATACTGCAATTCTATTACTTAACTAATATAATTTTATGATATGAAATTTAAGTAATAAGTTTTAAATTATATAAATCACTTTTTAATACTCCTTGGGATATTAAACAATCAGAAGTCAAAGAATTACATGTAAAGACATAGTATTCAAGTCTTTAAATTGGAAAGGTTATGAGAGTTTAACATAAGAACTTCGAATTCACTTTTTTTAAAAGGGTTAATCATATTCATTTTAATTCTATTTGTGATATTCTTTTGCACGCATCGGACTATTAGAATGTCAATAAAGAAAGATTTTTCATTTTATAAAATTGGTATTTACAATATATTTTATAAATCATCTAATACTGGCTTTGGAAAAGTACATGTAAACTGGCACACCTCTTGACGTAACGAAACTACTCTGTCCATAATCGTCCAGTTGTTTTTCGATATTGATTTCTATTCCTTTAATGTTTCTAAAGAAATTTATAGAATTTCATTATTTAGGAAAGATCAAGAATTGATTGTTTATTCTACATAATAGATTATAGTTATTTAGTTTAATAGTTTATTATTAAATAGATCATTTTATTTTTTAAAAGCTCAAAACTTTTAAAAGTTATTAATAGTAAACTTTATCAAATTAAATTACTAACTATTTAAAATTTATTTAACTAACCAACAAATTAAATAACTAGTCTATCCTGCCTAATTTTAGGCATAATAAGACCGCAAAAAAAAAGTGCCTTTTGCATTGCAAAATAAAAACTCATACGCAAACAAACGCACTTTCGTCTGTAAACATTACGCGTTCCCACCATTCCGGTGTCTTGTCTTTTAAACTCTTACAAAATTTAATCTTAGGTTGTAATTGAGATGGGTTAATAAAGGTTTTTTAGCTGGTCTTCTTGCAACTAGAATAAAGTCATAACACAACCTTCTAATTGTTCTCGAACTAATAGTAAGCCCCCTTTCCATAGCAAGTGGTGATAACCTTGCAGATGTTGTGTGGGGCTCATTATAACAACATTCATAACAACATAACAACATTCTTTAAAAAACAAACTTCTCAGGATGTGCTCACACGTTTTCTACCACAATTTTTGCGATTTGAATAGTCTTGCACACGTAAAGCAATTTGCACGGCACATCTTGATATTTTTAATTGTTTTGCTTTACTGCTTTGAGATTAGCCCTCCAAAAATAGCATTTATTTTAGCTTTAACAAAGTTATTAATATCACGCTTTTTACCAATAATATGGCAACCTGACGGTGTAAAATAAATCAAAACATCTTCAAAAATCAAAATATAAAAAAAAAGTTATTTGTATCCAAGGTAATAACGCCATAAATAAACAATAAGTTGAAAAAGTTTAAAAAACGTAGCCTGCCTTATTTTTTGGCCACTACTGTACATATAAGTGATGACTTAAAAAGACATAAAACTGTTCAATACTTTTCTGATAGAAAGCACCCTGATCGCCCAACATCCTAGACTGGAAAAAAGAAAGGCAAATTAATGAGACTTGCTAACATTCAAAAAGAGTTCAGTAAAAGAAAAATAGATTTTATTTTCAGTGTAAATCGATCAACAATTAGTTGTCAGTTAAAAAAACAATTATTGTATATAGAAAACGTGAAAAGCCTCTAAAATACACTATTGAACAATAAAAAAAAGGCAAACAAAAGAAGTAGGAAACTCATTAACCAGCTCTATAACACGAAGTCACTTTTGGTCATCAATGATAAAAAATACATTTTCATGCAGGTGACAACATGCCTGGAAATTCGGGATACTACACAAACAACAAAAAAATATGCCAAGAAGATGTTTATAGAAAATGTTTGTAGGAAATATTTATAGGAAATGTTTATAGGAAATATTTATAGGAAAGAGAATTTTTAATGTGGATAGCTATATCTAATTGTGGTATGTCCGACCTATTGTTTCATATTGAAATTCATGTGAAATTATTTGCACGAAGTACATATAAGTGATAACTTAAAAGACTTGAAACTGTTCAATACTTTTCAGATAGAAAGCACCCTGATCGTCCAACATCCTGGACTGGAAAAAAAAAAGGCAAATTAATGAGACTTGCTAACATTCGAAAAGAGTTCCGTAAGAGAAAAATAGATTTTAAATTCAGTGTAAGTCAATTAACAATTGGTTGTCAGTTAAAAAAAAAACATTATTACATACAGGAAACGTGAAAAGACTTAAAAATACACTATTGCACAATAAAAAAAGGCAAATAAAAGAAGCAGAAAACTCATTAACCAGCTCCTTGACATGAAATCACTTTTGGTCATCAATGATGAAAAATACTTTTGTTATGCAGGGGACAATATCCCTTGAAATTCGGGGTACTACACAAACGAAAAAAAAATATGCCAAGAAGATGTTTGCTTTGTAGAGTAAGAGAAATTTCCAAAAAAATTATTGATATGGATAGCCATATCTAATTGTGGTATGTCCGACCCATTGTTGCATACTTCCAAGGCTGTATCAATTAAAATACCAATCTATACTGATAAATGTTTAGAAAAACGATTTCTTTTGTTCATTAACAAGTTTTTATTTTTGTTAATTCACTTCTCAAGGCCAAAAAGGCAACTACAGCTAAAGAGACTTCTTTTGTATGGTTACAACACTCTTTCAACTCTTTAACTCCGAAACACGAACCTTGATGAGTATGGCCACTGTGCAGAGAAAAAAAGTTGAGTGGAGTACTACCGGGGGCATGGTGGGGATTGAACTTGGAACTTCTTGTTTATAAAGCGTGCGCTTTACCATTACACCACTATCGCATTATAGAGACTTTAACTATTTATTTTGAAATCATTATTCTAAAGATTCTCTAAATTAAATGGATGAATATGTCAATTACGTTGATAAAGAATCCAACCCTCCAATTGTGATTCAAGTAAAACAAATTGTAAACCTTTTGGGACATTTAGCAAAGAAGGTTTATGAGGGACATTGAAAAGCTTCAACAGAGGGGCTATTCCACGTTGGACAAAAAGTTTAATATAAATTTGAAATCCTTGAAAATAAAAAACTAAATGTATCATTCAAATGTTAAAAGTTTATAGTTTCTAAAAACATGTAACATGTAAATCTGGTTTTCGAAGAATTTTAGGATTTGAAGCTTAAACTTTAAACAAAATTTTTTAGACTTCAAATTTAAATTATTTTTCTAATAAATCATTTTGAAACCATTTTTTTTGAAACTTTTTTAACTTTCTATATAGATTTGTCTCACGCAAAATATAGATGGGGCTCTTGCTTTTCAAATTGAAAATTTATTATAATAATTAAATAGTCTTTCATTGAGAAATTTCTATTTGGTTTTCTTTAAGTTTGTCACGCTGTGACATGTCACGCCGTGACACTAATAGTAACATTTTTGATTCTAGAGTAAGAATGTTTATTTATTTTAAATAAATATTTATAAATTACTTTTAACTAAAATAGGGCAATAAATATCAATAGGTAATTAAATTTAAATATTTTTAGTTTTTGTATTACGTGTGTTAAATTTATGTCACATTGTGACGACACAACGTGACATTTTTTTAAATTAAATTTTTTTAAGACTAATTTTTATAAAAATGTTACGCAAAAACATGTTGGTTTAACATCCGGAGTATTTTTATTGTTTTTTATTTATGGGTAAGTTTTGAAACCTCCTTTAATATAACTAACATTGTTTTTTTTTATTAAACTTGCAGGTGTACTTGTAAATATGTAGACATGTTTTACCAACACCTTTGTTATATAGTTTTTCTTAAATTTTGTCGCGCCATTGCTGAAATTATTCTGAATGTTTATTGTTTATATAATTCTTATAAAAAGTAAACTTTCACAAAAAAATTGTTTATTTCTTCGTTGAAAGTAATGAAAATGCCTCTGACACATGTTGAACGCCAGAAAAAGTATAGAGAAAGACAAATGCAAAAAGTTGGTCCGGATTTTATAAAGGAAAAGGGCTCGATACGGAAAAAAGGAAAAAAAAGAAATTCTAATGTTGAATTAGCACGTTTAAAGGACAATTTAAGAAAAAAAAAGAGTTGAGTTTCTTTATCCAAAATAACATCAAGCATCTCTCCTGATTACAAATCATCTTGTACACTTGGTAAACCTGTTAAAAAGGCACCACGTGCTCTTCCAACTTCTCCTCTTAAAAAAACAACCGTTGTTAAACAACTTGCAATTCAGTTTAACAAAGATTTACCAGATATGCAACCAACGCATGGACCTAATGCTTTTAATGATGAAACAAAGCTATGCGTCATTAGTTTTTTTAAACAAGATGGTATATCCCGTCAGGCACCAGGAGTAAGAGATACAATTGTTTTAAGAAATAATAAAGTAAAAAAAGAAAATGAAAAAAAGATATTTATCAATGAATATAAGTAAAGCATATTAAATATTTAAAAACGAACACACTGATTTTTCAATCAGTAAATCCATGTTTGCTAGTTTAAGACCAGGACATATACTTTTATCAAGCTTAATGCCTAGAAATGCTTGTTCATGTCAAAAACATGAAAACATTATCTTGTTACTCAAAGCATTACATTTCATCGATTTAAAAATTCCCCTTTATTCGCATGTTTTACCAAATACTTTATTGTGTGACGAGAAAAATGATAATTGTTGGAATCATTTTTGTGAAGCTTGCAAGATCGGAAAGTTGTTTCTCAAAACATACCAATTAGATGAAAAAAACCACAATAAAGAAATTACCTGGTACCTTAGAGAAAAAGTTACGCAACTTAATGGAACTAAGTACCTCAAAAAAGCAATAAAAAAAGACAAAGCCATAATTTTGTATAACAATGTTTGCAAAATGCTCCCCAAATTTCATTTGCATTATTTTATAAATGGAAAACAATCAATGAGTTATGAAAACCAAAAAAAAGTTTAAAAAATCTTGATTCAGTTTTGTTACAAGTTGCTTTTGCAGAAAACTTCTCAACTTTCTGGCAGGATAAAGTTCAGTCAGCATACTGGAACAAAAAATTATTAACATTATTTACTGCTGTTAGCTGGCATGGTGACTCTTGTAAATCTGCCGTTATTATTTCTGATGATTTGAACCATTCAAGAAGCTCAGTTATTTATTTTATTGACTTGTAATAAACCTTATTAGAAAGGATGTAAAATACTTGCAAGTTTGGTCAATTTAAAAGTTGTTACATAGTAGCTTCAATTCCATGGCGTGAAAGCAAGCACAAAATTAAAATTTGCTGAAATTACTTTGACCAGGCAATGATAGGAGCAACCATAAAAAGATTAGCAACACAAAAAATTGTTCGAAGAGAAGCTCTGATTAATGACGCAACAGCATTTTATAAAGCCGTCAGAGATGAAAGTCAAGTAAACGTTTTCATAGTTGCTGCTGAAAAAATTAAAACTGCTTTTGATGACCCAGAACTTGTAAACATCATTAATAATGCTTGTAAAACGCCTGGACTATTTAGTGCCCATTGCTTAAAACAGTTTAATAATTAAATGGAAATAAAACCTTATTCAAGTGCATCATACTTAGTTAACTAGATAAAATTTAATAAAAAAACGTAGTTGAATTTTACAAGACTTTTTTTGAAATTATTGTAAATAAACTGTTTTGTTAAACGTTTTTGTTATACCAATCTTGTGCAAATCCTAATAAATTGGTTTCTTTTGTTTCAACTGTCTTTTTGATGATGTTATTGTCTTAATATTCAAAGATTTTGTACTGATCACACCGTGACGTCATGGTGTGACTTAAACTCCGTTGATATATTTATGTGGTGTCTCCATTTAAATTATTAAAACATTTTAATAATGTTATGAAACTATTATAACACCTTTTAAGTATCCAAGGCATAACAAAAAAATATTTCAAAACATCTACAAGAGCTGAACTACTGCCATTTCTTCTAATGACGGAAAATGCTAGATCATTTTTGTCACGTCTTGACGCAACCTTTTAATGCGTGTACCTAAAAGTCTATAAAATATTAAAACTGAATAATTTTGTTTTTAGAAACTGTAATGTATATGAAAAAATTTTTAATTTTAAATGCGCTAAAGTCTGATGTTTTTCTCAAAAAAGAACGTCAAATGTCACGCCGTGACAACGTGGAATAGCCCACAAGTTGATTTTATTTTTTAATGCACCAAGTTTTCGTAATTTTATAAAACAAACTTTTTTAAATATTGAATTCATAAATTTCTAACTAATTTAAATTAGGGATTATTACTAAATAATATTTTTTACAGCCTAGTAAAATGACAATAATATTTTTTATAAGACTCGACTATAAAAACTAACTTTTTATTGATTATTTATTTAGTAAAAAATATTATTATAAAAACTAGGAAAATAATTTAGAAAGTAGAAAAGAGATAGAGATAGAATATTAGGGGTTCAGAACTGATTATTGTACAAAGAAGCAAATAAATTTTGACAATTGTTTAATATACAATTAATAAAAACTAAAAAACTTTCATTTTTTTTCAACCCTAAATATCACGTAAAAATTTGTATACTAATTTGGCATAAGCATGAGCATAAGTTTGGAGTTTGCATAATGCTTCAACAAGTCATATATAAAATATCAAAAAAATTCTTGTAACATTCAACAATATATTATCGCCTTCAATTTAAAAACAAAGTTTTAATTAGAGTTCTTTGTACAATGCCAAGTCGAATTGGTTGACTTGTGTTAATTCAGCCTGAACATGGTGTACATTATCTTCATCATTGCCCTCAAAGTTTAAGTTATCTGGAATTTCTAATCCTATGCAATTGTAAAGGTTTTCCAGCAAACTGCACATAATATATATCCCGCAATATATTCTTTGAGTGAGCATATGTTAGGAGCACTGAAGTGCTCCACCTCTCTTGTGAACACCAATGGTTTTTGAGATAATCAAAGGATTGTCCACATCACTATCTACCTAAAGGCAGGCTTGGTCGGGAAGCGGAAGCGATCGCTCTCAATAACTGACCACGGGAGTAATATTTCGTTGCGAAAAGCTGGCCAGATTTTTTAGTCGTTTTGAGAACATTTCAAAAAACGAAAAAAAAGCGCAAAAAAGATGAACTGGAACAATGAGAGACAATTACAAAAAAAAAATAATCAAGAAAATAACTTTTAACGCAAAAAAAACTTAAAGCAAAATAAGTGACGTTTGGAAGAAATATTTTCGAAATATTGCTCTTTTATAATTTTTTAATAAAATCAAGCGATATTTTTTTATATAAAATAACATCTTACGATTGCCTGATAAGGAAACAAATGTTCTTTTAACTTATAAAGAGTTTAATATAATTTCTATTTACATACTCGTGTCTTATATCCAGTGCTGGACTAAGGAGGGTTTGGGTTAAAGGGGGCTATAGTCCCAGGTAAGATACATAAAGAAAGATACATAGATCCAAATACAGGTTAGGTTTTATAAAAGAAATAAAAAAAAGGCCAAGTATGAATAAAAAGAACGCAATTTTTTTCCCTCCCACTCTCTCCTTTAACACCATCATCAATAAGATAATTTTTTTAAATATATTTTTGTAACAAACAAGGAATAATGTTGCAAACATATTTAATTAAGAGCGTCAAAAATAGAAAAACGAACAATCAGCAGAAAACAAAACAAAAACGGAATAGCATCACAAATAGTAAAATCGGAATAGTGACAAATACAAAACAAAAGAAGGAGTTTAGAAAATGAATTTAATGATTAGTGTCAAAATAATAATAATAATAATAATAATAATAATAATAACAATAATAACAATAACAATAACAATATTAATACTAACAATAACAATATTAATACTAAAAACAACAATAAAAATAATAATATTAACTAAAAATGCAAGTTTAGATAACATGTCTAGTGTCATACTGAAATAGCCAATAGTACACACACCAACTATCTTGTAACTTGCTGCCGCAAAGAAGTGTCGCTACATCAACTCAGGGTTTGGGATTGGGTCGTAATCTTTTCTTTTATTATTATTTTTTTTTTTTTTTTTTTTACCTGTATAAGTCGCATGCTATAAAGATAAACAAAACAAGTAAGAAATTGCTGATCTGAATACGCTACATTAGATAATATATATTCACAAATACTTTTTTATTGAATATTTGCCACACTATTCCGATTTTACTATTTGCGACACTATTCCGTTTTTACTATTTGCGACAAAATTCCTTTTAAAATTTACGGCACTATTCCTTTTTTTGTTTTCAACACTATTCATTAAATTCATTTGCAACACTAATCCTTTGCGTCATAAGGTCTCTTTAAAAAAAGTTACACTATATCAAATTTTTCAACACTACTCCTGTCATCCCATTCCAAAGCAACAATATGATAAAGAAAAAACTTAGTAAAATGTTCTTTGAGCCTGTTGGAGTATAGATGATGTAAGTTTGAATGACGAGTCACGGAATATTGAGTTTTAGGTGAAGGAACAAGTGGTGAACAATACTCTCTGCTCAAGCAAGCATTTAATCATTCATTGGTCTGCTCAAGCAAGTTATAGCTAATTTGAGCAGACCAAGTATAAAAATTGCACAACTAAATTAAAAATTTTGCAAAACCATTCAAAAACTTTTGTTACTTTTGCTTTTACTTAAAAGTTTCATTTTTACTTTTTCATTTTCATATTTTCCCTTTCCAAACTAAAATATGTTAATGACTTTTTTAGTTCTTTTGTAATTTGACAGTTTTTATAAAAAAAAGCAACAAAAATTTAAACTTGTTTTAACATAACATTTAAGGGAAAGGTAATGGTGCTCCGCTAACATGGTACACAGTAAAACATGGATTAAAGTATCGTTTTCGATCAATCAACGTTGGAACTATGTACCCGATGCGCATTTCAGTTGATGGACACGAGATTAGCGTTATTGCATCAGATGGTTATGATATAAAACCATACTCAGCTGAATCCGTCATCGTTCAGCCTGGAGAGCGTTTTGATTTTATACTAAATGCTAATAAAACAATAGATAATTATTGGATCAGAGCGGAAAGTATCGAGGTAAAATATAAACTTTTACTACTGTTACTAATACTACTACTACTACTACTACTACTACTACTACTACTACTACTACTACTACTACTACTACTACTACTACTACTACTACTACTACTACTACGACTACTACTGCTACTACTACTACTACTACTACTACTACTACTACTACTACTACTACTACTACTACTACTACTACTTCTACTGCTACTACTACTACTACTACTACTACTACTACTACTACTACTACTACTACTACTACTACTACTACTACTACTACTACTACTACTACTACTAGACAATCATAGTCTTTTGGATTTAAAGTCAAACAATTTCCTCACACCAAATAAAAACCAGCCTTATAAGGACAAAAAGATAATGAGTAATCGTTTTTTAAAATCTGATTAGAATTATTCCGGAAACTGATATAGGTGTAAATTTATTCTCAGGGCTGCGATTTATTTGCCAATGTTTTAAAAAAACCTAGTAAAAAGTAGTTATATAGTATTAGGTGGTTATGGAAATTATTAATCGCTGACAAGTGGCACCACTTGTCAGCGATAAATACTTTCTACCATCATTGTTGAGTTTTACATAATATCAGTCATAATTGGAAAGTTATATAAAAGTTTTTTTCCAGTAAGTCTTTAAAATAGTTAAATAAACACGTACTAATATAACATTGTTTTGAAACAGGACGGCGTTTAAAATCACTCGGTAGAAGCTATCCTACATTAGGAAGGATCATCTAAAAATGAACCTACAACCATTAAGCAACTTTGTTTAAAAGAAAGTTCTTGTAAAGTTGTAAACTGCCCTTTTAAATACTTTCCTGAACATCTTAATCTTGATTGCGTACTGATGTCTGACCTTCACAATGCTGATGAGGAAGATCCGTTTCCTATATTTACGGCAGACAGCAAAGAAGATTTTTTGAACTTTGCATTTCCACGTGGCAAAGAAACCCCTGGTTCTGTAAATGGAAGAAAGTTTGAGTTTCCAGGAGTAAACTCTCTTACTCAAGGAGATGAAATTGATGGTTATGATTGTAAGGAGCACGATTGTGGGCCTGATAAAGTGTGTTATTGCCATTATGAGCTAAAAATTCCACATGATAAAACAATACAGATGATTTTTACAAATATTGGAATAGGGGCAGGTTGGGGGCATCCAATTCATCTGCATGGTCATAGTTTTTATGTTTTAAAAATGGATTATGCGCCTCAAAATATCTCTACAGCTAAACTAATAAACTCAACAGAGAATAAAGATATTGATTGTGGATTTGGCCTAAATTTTTGCAATGAACCAAAATGGAAAAACAAGCAGTGGGATAATGGAATAATTCCTGGTTTAAATTTGATTGATCCTCCTCGAAAAGATACTATAATAATACCAGCAGGTATATATTTTATGTCTATAGCATACAATTTTAATATAACCTAGTGGCATATGTATATAATTATATATATAAATATATATTTATATAAATATATATATATATATATATATATATATATATATATATATATATATATATATATATATATATGTATATATTTATGTATTTATATATATATATATATATATATATATATATATATATATATATATATATATATATATATATATATAGATATATATATATATATATATACATATATATATATTTGTAAATATATATATATATATATATATATATATATATATATATATATATATATATATATATATATATATATATATATGTATATATATACATATATATATATATATATAAATATATATATCAGGGTTGTCCACTATGCGAAAATATTTCAAAAGCATCCAAATTGAATTCTTTACCATTTTAGTGTTTGTGTATAATGTAAAAAATTTTTTTATTAAATTTAATAACTATTCTAGAGCCCCCTCAGAGCCCCTAAAGACAAGCCGCATTTTCCTGTTTGAAACAGTATCTTTTTTAGTTAAAACGCAGAGAAATAATTATTGTGAATTTTTTAAGTATTTAGAAATGAAATCACAGAAATCAAGCCAAGCAAAAGTAGCTTGCATAATATATGTTAAATTATCCAGTTTAAACAAACTGGTTCTGCATTTTTGGTTAACAGTTATAGTCAAATTATCAGACGGGAACCCAAAAACAAAAATTATGACTGTCTTTCTGAATGTTATTAATGTTGTTTGATTGTCCAAGAGTTTTTTTTGCCAAAATCAGGATATTGCTGCCAGTGATTTTCAACGCCCTGCAGCTACCATTCTCTTTGTTCTGGATCATTGGTTATGATGGTGGCAAATTCTGATATCAGTTTAACTCCTCATTCTGCGGTATCATTTAAAACTTTTACCGTACGAACAAATTTTTCAGCTTCTTTGTATCCTTGTTGCTCTGTCCACAGTTCAATTGGTTTAGCAAGCCAATCTGTATTGATGCCAAGAATGCTGAACAATGATTGAGATTCAGGTCCCAGAATATTTGACAAACCTGTTTGACGAGCGATTTGACAAAAAACTGGCTTACCATGACGAAATTTTTCGGGTACTGGAATTTCCAAGAGTTTGGCTGCCATATCTTTTTTCACAGTGGAGCTAACATGTTTGCTGAAGAACGCAAATGGAACTACGTCTTCTGTCAAATACCATCGGTGATTGGTTATTTTAGAAAGAATGACATCAGCAACTTCCTTGTCTTTTTCTTTGTAGTCCATCATGTCGTGGATGAATTGCAGGTCATTCATAGGTGCATCAGCACCAATGCTAGCTTTTGTCCATACTGGTGTGTGGAAAAGAGAATATCTGTCCGTTCTAAAAAGTTTGGTCGTCATCCTCTGATCATAAGGCAATTGTTTGGAAAACATGAACATTTTGTTCGCATAAATGTTACATGCCATCCACCGAGCTTGGTGGATAGCTCTTGGTTTAAGAAAGTATACACCCCGTGGTGGAGTTTGCTCAAAGATGATTAGTGCGTTCTCAGCACATTCACGATAGTCATCTTTTGGAAATGTTGTAGCACCTTCTTTAGCAAGTAGATGTGTCAAATGCTGTGTGGTCTGTTCTTTGAGGTTTTGCAACCAGGTGCCTTCAACAGCAAAAGTTTTGATTGGCAACTGTTAATCCAATGCTGGCCAAGCAGTTTTAAATTCATCAAAGAAATTATTCTCTGGACAAAAATGTTTCCAAATAATTTCTTCCAAACTGCTCCGACAAAGATTTCAAAAATGTGATGCCGACAGGCAAGATAGGGAAGTTTTCGACCTAAGTTTTCTTCAATCAATAGCAGCACCATTGTGGATGCCACTATTACTGGCAGTGGTATCAAACCTTAATGCCACAACATTCTTGCTTATATCCCAAGCTTCTAGAAGATCCAATGTTGCATTTGCTTGAGTCTCTCCTTTTGAATCAACGAGAACGGGAACACCAAGCAATTTTCCCTCACTGTATTCTGGAGCACCCGACACAAGCACAGCTAACTGTTCATGTTACACGACTAGTATGTCTTTTAGCAATTTTCCTTTCTAGTGAAGGGCACCAAACTAGTGTGGGTTGAGACTCACATTATCTATAACTCCGAGATGTTTTGAGAACATATAAGTTTATGTATGTTTTCATGTATGTCCGTATAACAAAATTTTTTTGTTATACAGACATTGATAAACTTAAACGTTCTGTCACGGAGAAAACTGTCCGCGGAGTAGGTTCTCCGTTTAGACAATTTACTCCGGAGCAAACTGTCCTACGTTGGAGTAAACTGTCCTACTTATTTGCGGATTATTTATTTTGGACCACTCAAGCAATGTGTTTTAGCGTTTGTTTAAACGATGGTTTGAAAACTCGCGCATTATTCTGCGGGATAAAGAAAACTTGAACACTTTATATACTAAGCATAATAATATTATGATAATCATGTTTATTTTGTTTTTCGTGGTGCAACCTTCTCTTAAGTATTTAACTCTGAAACACGAACCTTGCCGAGCAATGCCGCTGCGCGGAGAAACTAAGTTGAGCGCGGTACTTCCAGGGACGTAGTGGGAGTTGAACTCCGAACCTCTTGCTTACAAAGCGAGCACTCTTACCACTACACCACTTCCGATTACAACATAGTAATACTATGCGTCATGTAACTCATATAAATAAACCTGAAGCTTTTTAGTTCACAAGTTCAATTTTTACCGGTTTAAAAGTTTAAAAAAATTAAAAAAATGTTAACACTGACATGTTTAGAACTTTATATTTCGTTTCAGGTTTGAGTTAAAAATAGTAAAAAAATAAAAATTATGTTTTTTATGTTACCTTGTTTGAAATTTATTCTAGATTCAGAATTAGAGCCGTAACCACAATTTTGATTTTAGGGGGCACTAGGGTTTTTTTAAAGGAAGAAGGGGATAAAACATTTGTTAAAATTATTTTGCGTAAATGTTTTTCCCTAATAGTTATAATTCAAAAAATTTTTGATGAGCCTAGGCTTCCCCGGTGGTTACGGCTCTGAGAATATTTATATATATATATATATATATATATATATATATATATATATATATATATATATATATATATATATATATATATGTATATGTATATATATATATATATATGTATATATATATATATATATATATATATATATATATATATATATATATATATATATATATATATAAATATATATATATGTATGTATGTATGAACATTTGGATTATTTAGAATATATATATTCAATATTATAAGTATAATTGATTTTTTTTAAGTGAAGTTTTTTCAGCCCCTATAGCAACGCCCATATCAACGGCAATTTCCTGACTTTTAGTAAACTAAATTATTTATTTAGTACCTAACTGTTTTTGCAACCTTCATTTCAATTTATGTAGTACCTAAATAACTTTTGCCACATATATTACTAATATATATATTATAAATGTGTTTTAAATAGAATTCCTTTTTTTTGACTTTGTGCAAAATATAAAATTGAAAATGAAAACTTGAAATTTTCTGGGTGGACTCTTCTACAATTACTTGAGGGACTGTAGCAGAATCAAAGTAAACTCATGATAATATTTTAAGTTTTGAACAATTATCTTAAATAAAAGATGGATTTTTTATATTTGCTTTTACTGCTTTGATCTCCCATTATAATAGAAAAATTTTTATCAAAAATTTTTAGGCCAGTAAAATAGTTCTGAAACCTTGTAGTGGTTGTTCTTATAAGGTGATAAATTAGATGTTTACTACAACAAAAAAAAACAATTTACTTTCTCTGCTTTTTGCTAAAAGTAATCTCAACCCATAAACCCTTCTTTGTCATATTTTAAACATATATTCTCTTTTCATTGGGAGTACAACTAATGGAATATACCCCTTTAGTTAAGTAAATATTAACATTGAGAAAGTCTTGTTCTTCTTTTTCATCATTCACTTAATCCATTTTATTTAAGAAACTAAAGTAAGTTTTTTTTAAAATTGCATCTACCAAACTGGTTGACTTTGTCAACCAAACTATATATTTTGACATAAAAAAACCTAATAATGTAGGTCATTTACGAAAAATTTAAGTAAATACCAGCTAATAATATTAATGATACAAATAACAATGATAAAAATAAAATAACCAACTGAAACAATTACAAGAATGATAAGTTAATTTTATAATTTAAAAAAAAATCAGTATTTATTTTTAAACAACAATAATAATAAGCTAAAGTAGTTGGAAACTGCTTTAGTTTGTCACTATTCTATTAAATAAACCGTTCCATTAATGATACACAACTGCATAAACAACGATGACATGTTTGTTTGATTAGATAAGGTATACTTTGTGGGGTTTAAGAAATAGTACAACAGACATATTATAGTAGAGTAAATAGATGTAAATAAATGTAAAATAAATGTAAATAAATAATGGTACAAAACCGCAATAAGATATTATCTAACTACAGTTAAATCATATTTTGCAATGTTACCTGTAAATAAAACTAATCCTACCTTTATTGAGTTGAATTCAATTTTTCCTTAACTGTTGGTGAATGATTAATAAAGTAAACTTAAATTCATAAAAGTTTACTAAATTAAAACCTTATTTCAACAGTAGGCAAAAAATAATGGCAAAGTTAAAATCAATGAAATAAGGAATAAAAAAGAATTATTTTGTTAAATATAATTATTTAATAATACAAGCAAATCAAAAACTCCAAGTCTTTAAAACCTTATAACAAAAAACTTCTTCAAACTCCAAGCATAAATAAAAAATAAATAAAATAAATCCAAATAAACAAATAAAGCTCTAGTATAAATAAAATTATAGACAAAATAAGTATAAATATAAAGAAGAATAATAATAACGCTTTAAACTAATACTACTCTTTAAGTTGATACTACTATTTAACCTAAATTTCTCGCTTATTTATCATAAACTAACTGCAATCTACTCCGACGGACAGTTTTCTCCGTGACAGTTTTCAAAACAACTACAAAACGTGGCCAGTTTTTTGCAACTAAGTATTTCCGTGGTCAGAAATCGAGAGCGATCCTGATGGTGAACCTTATTGAAATATATTTTTTCTGGTGTAGTTGGCTGAAAAAATGGTGTAATCATGACTGTTAACAAGCAAAAAGGAAATCTGCATTAGGATTATATTCCAATGTCTTTTTTAATTCAGAAATAGATAAAAACCTTTATCAAGGATACCTTTTGACAACATCTCTAAAAAAGGAAAAAAGCTATTCTTAAGTAAGACGTCGATAAATCAACTCTTTCTAACTTCATTCGTAACAGTCAATAAAAAACAAGCATATTAAACGATAAATGATCAAAATATTATTCTTTTTTTGAATTGACTAGTAATTTTTACCAATTACTCTTTGAAAATTTTTACCAATTTTTTTTTTTACCAATTAAAAAAAGCTTCATTGATATTAGCTTTTTTGATTCTGAAGAAATTGGGTTGCTCCTCAACATGATTGGCGACAAATCATTGTTAATGTCTTGATGTGTATGCGGTAGTGGTGTAGTGGTAGAGCGCTTGCTTCATAAGCGAGAGGTTCCGAGTTCGATTCCCACCTCGTCCCTGGTAGTACCGCGCTAAACTGGTTTCTCCGCGCAGCTGCCTTGTTCGTCAAGGTTCGTGTTTCGGAGTAATAGAGTTGGGAGAGGGTTTTAACCACAATTAGCCTCCTCATCTGTAGTGGCTTTTTTGGCCTTGGGGAGGTGAAATACAAAAAAAAAAGTCTACCTCTATTTATTTTTACACAAATGAAATTTTTGAACACATTCTACATCATAGTAATCAATTAAAGCAACCTATTGAGCTTAACGCTAGATTTGATCTTGACCAAATTAACTAAATTTCCATTTAAACTAAAACTAAATAAAGCTATTAAAACAACTAAATGAACTATGATCGTTAAACTTAATGAGACATGTACCATTTAACAAAAAATTGTGAGATAGAATATTTATAAAAATATAGTTGCTTTTTTGTTAATATATACAGTGTTTTGTTAATATTTATAAAGATATAGTTGTTATTTTGTTAATATAATAATTCAATAATTATATACATATATATGTATATATACATAAATATATATATATATATATATATATATATATATATATATATATATATATATAAATATATATATATATATATATATATATATATAAATATATATATATATATATACATATATATATATATATATATATATATATATATATATATATATATGCATATATTACCAAAATCATGACTGCATCAAAACAATATAACATCTTTTAAAATAAATAATATATACTTTACACTCTAATTAATATATAATATACTATAATATTATATTTTATATAGCAATGTTACTATTATTTTATATACGATGTTATGTTATTAATAATTATGTTATTATAATAACATCTTAATATATATAAAATAAATACTTTAAGCTTAAGTTATTTATTAATGTAACATCTTGATTCTTTTCATAAAGATGTTCCAATATTTATTTATAATATCATATCATAATGCATATAATTTAAATATATTAATTTCGTAATTTATGCTGTTATACTACAATTATAAGATAATAAATTGATCATATGATAAAAAAAGATAACAATAATATTATGATATTATAATAAAAGATGCTTTATTACTACATTTATAATAATAACATCTAAATATTAGATGTTATTAAGTTAATAAGTTGTTAAATTATAATGATGGATTCATATTTGTGTTAATATCTATGATTTCTTTGTTATAATATAATATCTTTATACATAATATGTTATAATATCTTGATACATAAATTGGGTTGACTCGTATTTTATGTAGGTAAAAAAAAAATCTAAAAAGCGCAACTTTTTCATTGCGTACTAAAAAGTAATTTAAGAATTTCTTTTGTTATTGGAATATTTTTAAACGAAAGAGTTTGCATTATTTTTAACTTAAAAGTATTCAAAGAAATGGATTTTAAACATATTTTAACAATTGTTGCATAATTATGCTATAATTATGCGCTTTTCTTTTAAATGCGCAAAGTTGCGCTTTTAACTTTTTAGTTAACGTACCTAAAATACGATTTAACCCATAAATTGTATATATTAATTTATAGTAAAATTCTATATAATTCTGACAATATATGCATCATAATAATATTACACCATTTTTCATAGTTAGTGATCTTAAACTTACGACTAAGTTAAGGCAGCTCATAGCTAACGTAACTTTTCTTGCTTAAATTGAGCTGAGCAAATTTTCAAAAAGTTTGGTGAACACAATTTCAGTTTGTTGAATACCGATATTTTGGCGCTGAACTTACGAAAAAACTTACATTAGTTTAGTTAAACGCAACAGCGCAAGTTTCGTTAAAACGAATTTCACTGTTTCGAATTACGCCAAACTCACGACAAACTTTTGCAAAAAAAAGTTTGCTGAATACACTCCCTGGAGCTTACAGTATTTTTTTTTGATTTTTGACAGATTACAACTTTTTAAATAAAATATAAGATCACCTGGAATTTTATATGGTAATAGTTTTTCACCCAAATTATCTATTTTTCAGATGTTTTAGACTGGTTTTAAACAGTAATTTGAGTTCTTGTACCTCAAAGTTGCTAATTTACGCAATATTAGACAAAATTTTGGAAAGTTTAAGGTGCTACAGTTCAATACCAACTGACAAGCCGTGCCAAATTTTTATTACTTCTGTGTATTTAGAGTAACTGCTTGCAGAAAAACATAAAATTATGTGTTGAAATTTATTTTAGCGCTTGCAGCAACCTGTTAAAATATCACTTTTTAAAAAAAAAATGATATATTACATTCACTTTGTAGGCATAGAAAGTAGCGTAGGCATTTAAAATAAATTATAAAACTTTTTACTGGCAAGGTTCCATATAAAGACAATCATCAAAAAAAATTTAAAGATCTTTACTCTATCTTATGACATAATTGTAGTCCTATGACATAGTTATATAATTTTGATTTTTCCCTGAATAAATGTTATCAATTTTCCCTAAAATAGCATTATCAGTGTCTTAACTTAAATTGTTTAATATGATTTTATAATATATATTTGTTTAATTTTATGCATATAATATTATTATAATGATATAATTTACACATGGTTATAATTTAAGTGTATAATACTTCAATTGCTTCAAGAGTTTGTAGTAAAATCTAAATTTGCACAGTATTTTTTGGATTTTATTATTTTAGTTTTTAATATTGCAGAACCAAAGGCTAAACTGTTTAGTGTATGCAGAAATAGTTATATGAATAAATTGCTTGTTGGTTGCATTTTAAACAGTTTTAATCACATTTGTATTTGAGAGTTTATTTTTACAGATTTTATTACTGGAAAAATATAAAAAAGTTTTACTTTAGATTATAATGTTACGTAATTAACCCTCAATTTTAATATTTTTAGATTAGTAAAAAATGTCAGAGAAACTTTGTGTGGGAAGAGTTTTAAATGATGACTGTGATATAGTGATAGTGATTGTGATATTGTCATACTGTAGAATGATAGGAAGAATAAGACTAAAAGATACTGAAGTTTTAGTTCAAAGGATAGGATACGTTTTCGAACCAAATGAAAAGATATGTTTTTATCATGAAAAAGCCTATATTTCTAGATATGAAGCACTTCAAAAATACTGTTGTGATCCATTTAAAGTGCACAAGAAAAAAATATTATCAAGGGATTTTGTAAAGTCAACATATCAATAGCAAGTCAACTTAGGATCAAACCTGGTCAAAATGTTTGTACTAACTGTTTGAATAATTCAAACTTGAAAAAATTACAGAATTTAGTCAATATGAAACTGCTGAAGATGATTTTAGTTGTTCAGACCTTGATAAGACAGTTCTTAATAAGAGTATGTCTTTATTGGAAATATCTCTACTCAAAAATGTAAGTAGGCGCAACAAATTAGGATATGGAGGACAAAAGGCTAAAAACATTGCAACAAGTATAACAAACCTAGTAGTGTCAGCGTTGGATATAGACCCAAAAGATATAGATTCGGAAAAAATGCTAAAATGTATAAACTGTAATGATTTAGACAAACTGTTAAATGAAATAAAAAATAAAACGAAAATAAGTTTGAAGGAAGAAAAAGTTCAACTACTTACACTAACTCCTGATAGTAGTTCAATTGAAAAAGCTTGCAAAACATTTTTAGTTTCAGAACATCTCGCTGAGAAAGCTCGAAAGTTGAATAATGAAAAAAGAATACTTGCTAAACCTGAGGCTTAAATAGGACAGCCATTGGAAGATATTGTTAAAAAAAAGGTTATTGAAAATTATGAATCTGAAGAGTTTACGAGACAATGTCTAGGAAAAAAAGACTTTGTTTCAGTGCGTATAAATAATGTAAAAGTTTATAAACAAAAAGGTTTAATATTAGTTCGATTAAAAGAACTTTATCTTGAGTTTAAAAAGCTATACCCTACACACAAAGTTGGATTTAGCAAGTTTTGCGAACCAAGGCCAAAGTGGTGCATCACAGTTAACAGTAGTGGAAGTCACTCACTTTACGTGTGTTCAAAATGTTAAGTTGATGTGCACACTTGTCTTATTCTTATGGATTTTGCACAGAACTATAGTTTTCTTGTGCAAGATGCTGTATATGGATATTACTGGCAAGCCAATCATCCATTGACCTTACATCCATTTTCTGTTTATTACAAAGATGAAAAAAATAAACTCAAATGTGAATGCTATTGTACGATTTCTGAACATCTTCGCCATAACCAAACAATAGTTCACAATCAATAAAGTAAAATACTTCAGTGATGGTGCTGCGTCACAGTACAAAAATTTAAAATGTTTGTTAAGCTTAATATACCATCTTGAAGATCACAATATAAATGCTGAGCATCACTTCTTTGTTACATCCAATGGGAAAAGTCCATGTGATGGAACAGGAGGAACTCTAAAAAGAGAAGCAGAAAAAGCAAGTTTACGAGCAGCTAATGCAAACCAGATTTTTACACCAAATGAACTGTTTACACGGGCGGAAAAAAACGTTAAAGGTGTTAACATATTTTACATTTCAAGTGATTATATCAATAACCAAGAAACTTATTTTAATCTAAAGAAACAATATGAAGAGATAAGCACAATCCCAGGCACAAGAAGCTATTACAGTTTTGTACCAGGTGGAGACAAATTATTTTAGCGAGAATCTCTAGCGATACTTTGATACCAATTTGCTGAATAATATTAACTTGGCAAAAAAAATCCTTCAAACTTTCAACCTGGTAAATACATTGCATGTTTTTACGATGATGAATGGTACATAGGACTTGTGCTTGAGATTTGTAATGAAAACCAAGATGTCAATGTAAAACTAATGCATAGAAACAAATTAAATTTAAAATAGACTAATGATGACAAAGTAATATGTCAAATAAATGCTCCAGCCATTTAGGGTAGAAGTGCCCGTAACTACAAACTTCCTAACAATGATAATGACAGTATTATGAGTAATGTAAACCAGAGATAATGAAATGAGTGTACTTGTGTTTCATGTGTATGTACGCTTCTACTTTCAGCATTTTTAATTTCTATTTTTATTTTTTGAAACTTAATATAACTTACGGTATTCCATTATGGAAATATTTCATGGGTATTCCATAATAAACCCATGGAATTCCATGAATAAACCATTGTTTTCCCATGGAAAATGGAAACTCCATGGAATTGCCATGGGTAAATTTCCAAGAAAATTGAAATCCAATGGAATTTCTATGGGTGAACCATGTTTTTTTTTTCATACCTCAAGTTGCACCATTGGTTTAACAAATGCGCTTTTAAAGATGCCGTCGCAATTCGTAGAGTTACAATCATTTCTAACTTGAGTAAACAATATTTTCTGCATTCTTTTGTTTTTCTGTATTTAGTAATAGATCATATGTTTTTTATAATGCATTGCATTTAATATGATTTAAACTTAACATATACAGACATGAACAACAAGGTATATTTGCAATAGTTAAAATATAATAAATGTATGCTTTTTATAATGCATCATAATATGATATTACCAGAGATGTTGGTCTTGAGAATTAAATCTTGGTCCCGAGAGGTCCCGAGACTTAACTGTCTTGTTCTTAGTCTTGCTATTGAATCAAAATGCCTTGGTCTTAGCCCTGGCCTTTACTGTCTTTACGTCTCTGGACATTTTCATATTATAATGCATTATAAAATGCATATATATATATATATATATATATATATATATATATATATATATACTTATTATTTATATATTTAATTATACATCATTTATGCATATACTTATTCCAGTTATTGCCAATAGCTTTGCTTACTTTGCGTAACTTGCAAGTATGTCAAGTGAACCAGTTTGATTTTTAATGTTTACAACAAATATTTTAGTTTTGATATACATTTGATAACTAGGGTATTAATACACTAGTTATCTAATGTACATTGAAACTAATATAATAATAATTATTTATAAACTTTGGCAAATGTATAATTCTGACATATATAAAATATAATTATTATTATAAAACATATCTAATATATTAGATAAGCTTGGACAAGCAGTGTATCGGATAAGATTATATAGCTAATATACGAAAGAAAACTTTTTATTTTATGATAAATGTTTTATTCAATGTTAATTCTGTTAAGTTGTTTTTATCTTTTTGTTGATGCGACTTTTCAAGTGGGCATTTTGTTAGCGACTAGATCTAGTAGGGTATATTTATTATGTTTTTTCTTTAATATTAAATAGCAGAATTATTAGAATATGTAAATAATGAAATAGTTTCTGAATAAATCCTTTTATTTTTACTTTATTATTTTATGTAAATTATCATAATACTACATTATATGCCAACAGATTTGACTTGCGGTGTAAATAATGTTGTTCATCATTTATAACATTATCAGTCTTTATATGCATTCAATATTTTTAAAAGTAGTTCAAAAGCTTAAAAAATAAAATGGTGAATTGCATTTGAATTAACCATAAAAGGTATAGGCGTAATCTTTGGGATTCAACTTGTAAGGATGTTCCAAGAACAACTTAGTTGGAGAAGGAAAACTCTGTTAATGTTTCAGAAAAATCAGAAAGGGAAGTTAATTAATGCACAAGATTTTACTTCGCAGTTAAATATAAACATATAAAAGCAATATTTATAAATAATACGTTATCATTTATTATAATCAATTATTTTTATTTGTTTATATTTACAACTAATGTGAAGTGCTCGTCTTACGTAAAAATAAATTAATTTATGCATGCACTTTATTATTTATGTTTTTACATTACAATACTTAAAAAATTACATATTTATTATATTTGTTATATTTTAAATAGTTAAGTAAAAAAAACAATAAATTTTTGAGTTTAATAGCGCACAAGTTCTTTTATTTTAACCTTATCATGTTATTTAATTTACTGCATTATTAGCAGGTTAGTTTGACTGGTGATAGAAATAATGCTTTGCATCATTCAGATAGATAGGACAAAGAAGAAAGTTTTTTTAAATTATAATTTATAAGTAGTAATATATTTATTGCTGCCTTGTTTTATATAAATGTTACCAACATACAGTTAAAATTTATTTATGTGCATAAATCTTTTTATTTTGACTTTATTATTTTATTTAAATTACTGCATTATAAGCAGGCAGGTCTGACTGGCAATATAAACTTTTAATTTATTTATTTAGCCGTACATTTACAAGTTCCGTTTTTTATAATATATATAAAGATGGCAAGGACGTGAAGAAAACAAGTTTGTAAATGATGTTGTACATTATGCAGATAGCTCAGACAAAAAAGTAAGTTTTTTTTTAATTTACAATTTATAAGTAATACTTTATTTGTTGCTGCCTTGTACTATGTAAATGATACTAACTTTTATATATGTATATAGTTTACATAAATCTTTTTATTTGAACTTTATCATTTTATTTAAATAACATTATAGGCAGGAATGTTTTACTGGAAATATATATGATGTTGTACATCATGCAGATAGCTTGGGCGTGAAAGAGGTTATAATCTTATAATTATTGTTTATAAATAATGATATATTCATTGCTACTTTTTTCTATATAAATGTTACCCAACATTTAACAACATTTATACAGGCTGTTCAAAAGTTGTGTGCTAATGTGTAATTATAAAGTAGGTTATTATAGATGATAGTAATAAGTATAAACGAATTAGTAAATAAAAAAAATTAGTAAGTATGTATATATTGTCTAGATTAGTGAAATAGACAATAATACTTTGGTTAAAACAATAATGAATATCAAAATATGAATGATTTTTGACATTTTTATTTAACGTTTATCTGGTTATACAGGCACATTTCGTGGTGTAAGCGCACTTAAAAATGGTCTTGATGCTTTTTTGGATTGAATATGTTGTATTGATGATTCTTTTAATTTGTTAAAACTTGAATATATCAAATATATTATCAAATTTATATATGCTACTTTTATCAAATAGTTAATATAAAATAATAAACATGTAAACTGTTATATTTTCTGTAAATATTGCTTTTTTAATCTATTTCAATTGTTTATCACTCTATTTATATCACTTATAGTATAATATTACTTGTAATTTATTGTTTTCAGTATGTTTTATTAAAATATATTTATTTATTAAAATTTTATTTTCGGTATGTTTATACATTTATTTAATGTTTTAGGTGCACTATAGCTATTATTTTTCAAAGATTTGTAGGGTTCAACAAGATTTAAACTTGTTTATTGATTTTATTTGGCGAAAGCGATCATATAGATTAAAAGAACTCAATAATATTAGCGACTTGCGTGATAAAATTTGCTTTTTATTGTTTAATATGACAATTCAAATAACATAAGAGCAAAAAAACTTGAAAACAAAACTTCTATTTTGCCATGGAAAAGCCATGAGTTTTCCTGGAAAGGTGTTTCAAATACACATGGAAATTCCATATCTTTTCCATAGATGGAAAAACCATGGAGTTTCCATGGGTATTTAGAACACTTTTCCATGGAAAACTCATGAGTTTTCCATTGAAAACTCATATGTTTTTCCATGGAAAACTTATGGGTTACCTATGGAAAACTCATGAGTTTCTCATGGAAAACCCATGGTTTTTCCATGGAAACGTGTTCCAAATACCCATGGTTTTTCCATGGTTTTTTTTTTATAGTTTTTCCATGGAAATTTTTCGTAAGGGTTAGGTTTCCTTTTAAACTAAAAGACATTGCACTCAAAGTGCTTAAATTATGTCATAAAATAGAGTGTAGGTCTTTGAATCTTTTTCGGTAATTGTCTATATATAGAACCTGGCCAGTAAAAATTTTCATAATTTATTTTAACTGTCTAGTTTACTTTCTATGCCTACAAAGTGAATGTAATTTATCGCATTTTTTGTAAAAAGTGATATTTTAACAGACTGCTTTAAGTGCTAAAAGAAGTTTCGAAAATTTTGTTTAATATTACGTTAATTAGCAACGTTGAGGTATAAAAACTCAAAATTTGTTCAAAATCAGTCAAAAACACATGCAAAATCGGAATATTTGGGTAAAAAACTATTAACTTAAAAAATTTATGGTGATCACCGTTTTTATTTACAAAGTTTAGCTCTGTCAAAAATCAAAAAAGGCTACTCTAAGTTCCAGATACTCAAATTTTTCTAATTTTTATCAATATTAAATCAATCATAACTTTGGAACGGTTCGGCCAATCAAGCTGAAATTTTAAGGTTTGTATTTTTTTCATAAATACTTTGGGTGGTCAAAATCTAAGGTGGTACCCTGGGGACCATTAGGTGATTTGAAATGGAATGACCCATATCTTAAACATTTTTAAATATTTGTATATTCGAAATATATGTTTATACATATTTATCAAATACTACTATCTTTTTTTATATATTTGATTGCATACAATAGTTTATAAATTAACTGATTAAAATCAACATAATAAACTGTATAGACAATACAAACAAACAAAAATATCGTAAAATTATCTTTAAAAAAAATCTGTAACAACTACCATAGCAACATGATTAAATAAAATATCATGCATAAAAAATAATAAACAGAAAAAAAAATGACTTTTTTAATATCGTAAAAAGAAAGAATAACTTTGCAAATACCGTAAAAAGAACAAACATATTTATAAATTCGTAAAAATAACATAAAGAGTAATAATAATACATATATGTAAGTTTTACAAATTCTACAAAAATATTTTTCACCATTCCAATGTAAAATATTATTTTTGAATACCTGGAGACATTTTGAGCACATGGTTTTATTGTCAAGGGAATTCCAGAGCTAGGTGGCTCTATATAAGACATTATTTTTATTTTTATGATTAGAGCCTTTGGGCGGTAGCATCAATTTATTGCATCATCTAAGTTGAATTGGTAATGTTTCTTTATTAATAAACCCTTCATAAATTCAGGGTTTAAACCATTAAGAGATTTAAAAACTTCAATCATTAAAAATCGCAAATTTCGAAGATGGATTCTTGGGTTATTATCTAATTTTAACATTTCATCCAAAGACAAATCAAATCTTTTATGGACTACGTGAAGTGGTTTTTTATGAATTTTATTAATAAGGTTGTCATTGTATATCGAGCAAAACATCCAAATCAAAGCGCAGTATGAAAAATTTGATAAGATATAAGCGTTTAATAATAGAGTTGCTTGTTTATAAGATATACAACTTTCTATTCGAGACAGGGCAAAGCACTTACTTTTTGCTTTTCCGCATAAAGCTTTAATGTCATAACCAAACTTTAAATCCTTATCAATCGCCTTGTTCTTTTAACATGCAACTACACTGAGAAAGTTTCAGAGAATTATCTACACTTCTGACGGCAAGAAGTGTATTATTAAAGATTAAAGATAAGATGTACACTATGTGAGTCCAGATATAACGATGCATAGCAGTAAAAAATATGCAATAAAGGTGATGTCCATCAAATGATGTCCAATATTTGAAAAGAATTGAAAAAACAACAACAAGATGGATGTTTGCTGCAACTCTAAAAACAAGAAAAGAAATAGTGATCTTATATAGAGAATATTATTAATGAGCGTATCTGAGAGGGTGCATCAGGAAATATCAAGGTGATTTAAAGATGCAGATGATCATGTATTAGCGTCTAGAGTAAAAAGTTTCAGGCAAATAAATTAGAAGTAGAAGCTGAAAACTTGGAGATGGTGTGTTACAAGCAAAATGAAAACAGTTAAGCAAAGAAAATGCTTTTGATCTTATATATATATATATATATATATATATATATATATATATATATATATATATATATATATATATATATATATATATATATATATATATATATATATATATATGTATATATATATATATATATATATGTATATATATATACATATATATATATATATATATAAATATATATATATACATATACATATATACATATATATACATATATATACATATATATATATATATATATATATATTATATATATATATATATATATATATATATATATACATATGTATATATATATATATATTTATATGTATATATGTATATATATATGTATATATATAAATAATAATATATATTATGTATATATAACGGGTGATGCGGATGTTATCGGACAAAATAAAAACGTCAATAACTTATTTATAAATAAAAAAACAAACTACTGTTATATTTTTTTTAAATAAAGCATTTATCTTTTAATGAAAATATATAATTTTTTATATGATAAAACACCACCATCTGCAATTGATCTCAATTTTGCTGTGACGCCTTTCATATGCGACTGCAAAAATTTTAAATCAATTTCTTGTAGTTTTAGTTTAATGCGATCAATCAAAACTTGCTCTGTTAAAGCTTGCCAATCTCCCTCGTAAACCTTCTGTGTCAAATGTCCCCAAAAATTTTCAATTAGTCGTGCTTGAGGCACATTTGGGGGATTGGATTTTATATCAACGTAATAGACATATTGGTCCATCCAATTTAGAGAATCTTTAGAAGAATGAGAACTTGCTAAATCTGGCCAAAATAAATAGTTAAAGTCTCCATGATACTTGTGAATAAATGGAAGAAGTCGTTTTTCTATACATTCATTAATATAGATTGATGAATTGATCGCTACAGCCTTGGAGGTGGGAAACAATGGCTCGGACATTCCACGGTCAGATATGGCTATCCACATTAATAAGTGTTTTGGAAATTTCTCTTTTTCTATAAAACGAACACTTTCTGGGAATGTCTTTTTGTTGCTTGTGCAGTATCCAGAATTTCAAGGCATGTTGTCCACTGCAAAACAAAAGTATTTTTCGTCATCGATGACTAGAAGCGATTTTGTGTTATAGAGTTGATTAACTAATTTCCTGCTTCTTTTCTTTGCCTTTATTAGTTGTTCTATATTGTATTTTGGAGTCTTTTCAGGTTTACTATATTTAATATTTATTTTTTTAAACTGACGACCAATTGTCGATTGATTTATACCGAATTTAATACCTATTTTTCACTGACTGACCCCTTTTCAATTGTTGACAAGTCCCGTTAATTCGGCTTTCTTTTCTCCAGTCCAGGATGTCGTACGACCAGGGTGCTTTCTATCAGAAAACAATTGAACAGTTTCAAGTTTTTTTAGGTTATCATATATTGCACTTCGAGCAAATCCTTCCTTTTCAAAATGATTTACGATTTTTTTTTTTTTATATTAGGTTTGTTTACAAAAAACATTTTTAGTCGCTTTCGAAAATATTCTTGTTCAGCTGCATATAACCTCATTTTAAATAATTGTGTTTCAAATAATAAAGTTTATATTTTATAGAAAGTTTATGCCTGCGCATAAAACCACAAAAACTAATTATTATGCTCATATAATGAAATTAGGATTTGTCCGATAACTTCCGCATCGCCCGTTACATAAATTATGCTAGTGGGCAAATCCAATTTGATTTTACAGGATATTTTGATTTTAGTAAAGACACATTTTTAAATATATAATTTTTTCTTAACAGGAGACTATGTGAAAGAGCAGCAAGACCAGGAGCATTGGTGGTTGCTTCAAACTCTTCTATCATGGTGTCGACAGGAAGAGAAATGGAGTAGAGGTAATTCTAAAAGAGGAGTTTAATAAGAGTGTAAAGAGAGGAGGGTGACAGAGTGATCTGTGTCAAGTTAGAAATTGATTGATGGAGTGGTGATGATTGTCATCAGTTCGTGTGGTCCTCAGGTAGGTTGTGATACCGAGGAGAAAGAAGAATTCTGGAGAGAGTTAGATGAAGTTGTTTTGCTAGTTCCTATAGAAGAGAGAATGATTTTTGGAACAAATTTTAATGGACATGTTGGTGAAGGGAACAGTGGTGATGAGGAGGTGATGGGTAGGTATGGGGTTAAAGAAAGGAATACAGAAAGACAAATGGTAATAGATTTTGCTAAAAGGATAAAGATGGCTGTAGTTAACACTTATTGTAAGAAAAAGGAAGAACACAAGGTGACGTATAAGAGTGGGGGAAGAGGCACACAGGTCGACTATATCCTCAGTAGGAGAAGAAACCTGAAAGGGGTAAGTGATTGCAAGGTGGTACCAGAAGAGAGTGTAGCTAAACAGCATAGGATGGTATTATGTAGGATGGTTTTCGAGGTGAAGAAGAAGAAGAGAGTGAGAGCAGAACCTAAGATCAGGTGATGGAAGTTAAACAATGAGGACTGTTGTGTAAAGTTTAGGAATGAGTTGAGACAGGCACTGGGTGGTGGTGTTCTTGATACCTGGGATGAGGCGTCAAATACATTGAGGAATGTGGCTAGGAAGATACTTGGTGCGACATTAGGACAGAAGAAGATAGACAAGGAGACGTGGTGCTGGAATAAGGAAGTTCAGGAAAGTTTAAAAGGAAAGCGGTTGGCTAAAAAGAATTGGGATTTCCAGCAAGATGAAGAAAGTAGACATAAGTACAAGGAGATGTGTGGCAAGACAAAGAGAGCACTGGCAAAAACTAAAGAAAAGGCATATAGTTATCTGTATGAGAAGTTGAACACTAAGGAAGGAAAAAAGATCTGTACAGATTGGAAAGACAGAGAAACCGTGATGGGCAGGATGTGCAGCAGGTTAGGATGATTAAGGATAAAGATGGAGATGTGTTGTCTAGTGAGGAGAGTGTCTTGGGAAGGTGGAAGGAGTATTTTGAGGAACTGATGAGCTAAGAGAGTGATAGGGAAGGAAGGTTAGAAGAGACAGAGGTTGTGAATCAAGAGGTTCCTCAGGAAAGCAAGGAGAAAGTAAGGGCTGCAATTCGGAGAATGAAGTGTGGTAAGGCAGTTGGACTGGATGATATTCCATTGGAGGCATGGAGATGTTTGGGAGAGATAGCAATGGAGTTTTTGACAGGGTTATTTGTTATTTAACAGAATCTTGGAAGGTCAGAAGATGACTGAGGAGTGGAGACATCGCATAATGGTGCCAATTTTCAAGAATAATGGCGACGTTTAGAGCTGTATTAATTACAGGGGAATAAAGTTGATCAGTCACAGCCTGAAAATCTGGAAAAGAGTAGTGGAAGCTCGGCTTTGAGGAAAAGTAGAGATCTGTGAGCAGCAGTATGGTCTCATGCCAACTAAGTGCACCACAGATGCTATGTTTGCTCTGAGAGTGTTAATGGAGAAGTATAGGGAAGGACAGAAGGAGTTACATTGTATGTTTGTGGACTTAGAGAAAGCTTATGATAGAGTTCCGAGAAAGGAGCTGTGGTATTGTATGAGGAGGTCAGGAGTAGCGGAAAGGTATGTGAGGGTGTTGCGGAATATGTTTGAGAACAGTGTGACAACAGTGAGATATGCAGTAAGAATGACAGACAGGTTTAAAGTGGAGGTAGGACTACATCAGGGATCAGCCCTGAGTCCCTTCCTGTTTGTAATTGTCATGGACAGACTGACAGACGAAGTTAGAAAAGAGTCCTCTTGGACTATGATGTTTGCTGATGACATTGTGATCTGTAGTGAGAGTAGGGAGCAAGTGGAGGTAAACTTAGAAAGATGGAAGTATGCTTTGGAAAGCATGGGGATGAAAGTGTAAGCAGGAGTAAAACAGAATACATGTGTGTGAATGAAAGGGCAGACGGTGGACAGGTCCAGTTACAAGGAGTTGATTTGGTGAACGTCGACGAGTTTACCTACTTAGGTTGAGGGTACAGAGTAATGGAGGAAGTGAAAGAGAGGTAAAGTAGAGAGTGCAGGCAGGGTGGTGTGGATGGCACGAAGTGTCTGGTGTGATCAGTGAGAAGGGTGTCGGCTAGAATGAAGGCTAAGATCTACAGGACAGTAGTGAAACCTGCTATGTTGTATGGACTGGAGACAGTGGCACTGACAAAAAGACAAATGAGGGAGATGGAGGTGTCTGAGATGAAGATGTTAAGATTCTTATTTGGAGTGACGAAGAAGGATAGGATCAGAAATGAGTTTATTAGAGGATCAGCACATGTAGCATGTTTTGAAGGTAAAGTTAGAGAATCGAGATTGAGATGGTTTGGACATGTACAGTGGAGTCAAGAGAGCTATGTTGGCAAGAAGGTTGGAATATATTGGAAGAAGGTTGGGGATGGAACTTCCAGGTAAGAGGAGGAGATGTAGATCTAAGAGAAGGTTTATGGATGCAGTGGTAGAGGATATGAGAGTGGCTGGTGTGTCAGTGGAGGACACTCATGACAGGGCTAGATGGAGGAGTTTGATTCGCTGAGGCGACCGCTAAACGAGAAATGCCGAAAGAAAAAGAAGAAGAAGAAGTTTAATTAGAATTAATTCAGGAAAAACTTAATTATATGCTGTGTTACTTACGGAACGCAAATAAACATTGCATTAAACCTGTTGTTTTTAGTTGAATATTTCAAGCCGAACTCAATACTTCCAAACTTTTCTAAAATACTTGAAAGAATAATCTAAAATAGATTATATGATTACCTAATTCAAAACAAGTTCTTAAATAAAAAAAAATTCGGCTTTCAAGCACAACACTCAACAGAACATGCAATTTTAGATTTAGTTAATAGCATAAGTGATTCTTTTAATAAAAAGCAATTTGTATTAGGAACTTTTATAGACCTATTCAAAGCATTTGACACAATTAATCATGATATCTTACTAAAAAAATTGGAAAAATACAGAATAAAAAATACTTGCCTAGATTGGTTTAAAAGTTATCTGTGCAACAGACAACAATGTGTTATTTCGAACGATAATAAATATTCTAGTTTACTAAAAATAAAATGCGGAGTTCCCCAAGGTTCCATTCTTGGTCCTCTTTTATTTTTAATTTATATTAACGATCTTCCACAATCACTAATAAAACTTGATGAAATAATGTTTGCTGATGACACAAATTTATTTTATTCATCAGCATCAATTGAAAATCTCTTTGAATCTGCAAATGATGACTTTGAGAGTCTAAACATTTGGCTTAAAGTAAATAAATTATCTTTAAATCAAGAAAAAACAAAATACATCTTGTTTCATTCCAACCAGCAAAAAAACAAAATACCAAGCATGCTACCATTACTAAAAATTGATAACATAAAGATCGAAAGAACTGAAACTATTAAATTTCTTTAATAGTTTCAGTTCTTTCGATAATTATTGACGAAACGATTTCTTGGAAACCCCATATAAAAACATTAAATACAAAAATATCAAACAGTATCGGCATACTTTACAAAGTCAAAACTATACTTTCCCAGGAGAATCTGAAAGTTCTCTACTTTTCTTATATACAAAGTTATCTAACATATGCTAATATTGCCTGGGGAAGTACAAATAAATCTAAATTAAGTTCTCTATATTCACACCAATAACACGCATCAAGATTGATTTATAATAAAAATAAATTTACTCATGCCGATCCTTTACTTAAAAACTTGAATGCTTTAAATATCTATCAAATTAACATCTACCAAAATGTTTTATTTATGCTCAAATATAAGCTCGGACTTGTTCCAACTCATTTTACTAATAACTTTTTTCAAACCAACGCCAACAGATATATCACACGAGGAACCGGAAACTTTACATTTCCCATAAAAAAAATAAAATTTTCGAGATTTTCAATTGTATATCGTGGCCCCTATTTATACAACAAAACAATACCTCAAAATATAGAACTTACTAAATTGGATAATCTTATTGCCCTGAAGAAAAAACTAAAAGATCTCATAATTAACAAAACCAATTTTATCGATATGTATTAAATATAAAAGAACAATTAATATAATAAAATGTAAAAAGAACAATTCAAGCAAAAAAAAAAAAAAAAAAAAAAAATGAAACAAAAAATATAAAAAAATAAATAAATAAAAATTGATAGCAACTATACATAGTAAAATATTACTGAACAGTAGACCTCAAAAAATTAATGTGTGTCTTTACTCTTTAAATTTTTAGTTTATTTTGTTCAACAAATAACATATATTTTCAACGACAACGACAAGCAAGTCCCTAGTAGCCCTGTGGTGCGACGGACTTGCGTATATTTTTTAAATGCATGGGTTAATAGCCAGCACTTTATATTATATACCACGAATTTATTATTTTAACTCGCATGTGTTAAAATGTCAAACGCGCATGCGTAAAACAGCATTGTTAACGCTCTTTAGATATTGTAAATATTTGTGGTGGGCATTTATATAAACTGGAGACATGTAAATATTATTTGTTTTTGAAATATATAATAATGATTGTTGTAAAATAAAAAAAAAAAAATATATATATATACATAATCAAAATAGACAAATTGTTTTTGATTTGATAAACAGCTTCAAAACCATTGTAAAACTCTGCTATTTATTACGTAAGGTTTAAGTTTGTGGAGCAAAATATTGCAATTTACAATATCAAACGCTTTAGATTTGTTAACTGTAATACCCGCTAGGTTTAAACAACTGTAATAACGGTAATGATTTGTTAACGGTAATACCGATAAGTTGTATTGTGCAATAGATGCTGATGTGTGACAAATCATCAATTTTATTTTTTTGTTAAACGTCTTTGCTTGTTAAATCTATGTTAGATCATATTTTTTTAATCTTGATTTGAAGCTAACTCTCTCTCTAGTTGCTTGGAGGGAACATTTGAGCATGAAAAGGATCTCACTTCTGCTACAGTATGGGACTCTAAGTGGTTGGAGGAATTTAACTAATATAAAATTCAATTTTCTCAGCTAATCGTTATCACAGTAGTATAGATCTTCCTATATTTATGAATTATGGAAACGTTTGTTTCAGTTTTTAGCTACAAAGTGAATTTAGCAGATGATTTACAAGCAAATAAATTTCGGAATTTTTACGTCACAAAAGCATGATATTTCAAATAGGATCAAAAATTATTGTCAAAAGTTTTTGCACGGAGTGTAAAATTTTTGTATATAAACTTTTGAAACTTTTTTTACAAACATTTTTCAGTAATAATTTTTTAACTATTAAAGTACTTTAGTAAGATTTTTTGTCTATTTCTTTTAAAAACTTCCATTATTTAGAAATAATGAGTCGCGAACACTGGAGTTCGAATAACCGTAACTTTAGGGTCACAAATTTATTAACTGTGTACGGAAAAAGGCAACCAAATGTTTTATGATATATAGGGACAAAACAAAAACTTTAAAGCTTAAGTTGAAAATTTAAAATATTGAATTAAATATTTATCAAAATATTAGAATATAATCATCAATTATCAATATTTAACAATAGGTAAAAATGACATTTTTAGGTAATAGGTAAAAATGACAATTCAATAGGTAAAAATGACAATTGAAAAAAATGCCTTATTCACCTTCCGTAAAAACTTTGTTCATCTATCGTAAAGACCTCGTTTACTTTTCGTAAATACCTCGATTACCTTTCGAAAAACAATTTGTTTGTAATTTTACGTTTTTTAAGACAAATTTAAACAACTTTTAGACAAAGTTAATAAAGATTGTCGGTTTCATTATAAAGATTATATGATCACCAGGAAAAAGCAATCAAAATATTTAATTTACTATTCTCGTGATTTGACATTTTTTTATTATGCAAGTCACAATCGACAAAAAAATGAGAATCGATGAAATTGCAAACAATGCATAAGCTGCATATAAGTATTTTTTATCTAAACAAAAACAAAAAAAAAAAATTAAAATACTAAATATGGACAAAAGTTAAATAACATAAATAACAACTTCATTACCATTATTATTTGAATCAACCCTTTCGTAAGCGTAATCTCTTGATTCGTCGTTATAAAAATTGTTGCACACTGGTAAACCTTTTGGAGGCTTTGGCGCTTCGTCAGCAGCCTCAGATATAATCATAGCCATGCCATTTAAAGAGTGGACTTCAATATGACAATGCAAAAACCATTTCCCAGGGTTGTCTGATTTAAAACGTAAAACTGCATAACCACCTAGAAAAAGTATAAAATATAATTGATTGTATTTCTAAAGCTTTTTCTTTTCTATTTTTTTTTTTTTTTCTATTCTTATTACAATATTATTTTTAAGACCACTAAAATTATAATACAAACATTTATACATTACTTGTATTATAATTGATTTTTAATTTGTATATATATATATATATATATATATATATATATATATATATATATATATATATATATATATATATAGATATATATATATATTATATATATATATATATATATATTAGGGGTGTCCACTATGCAAAAAAATTTCAAAACCACCCAAATTGACTTTTTTCCAATTCTAGTGCTTGTGTACAGCGTAAAAAAAAGTTTTACTAAATTTTAATGACTATTCTAGAGCCCCCTCAAAGCCCCTAAAGATAAACTCCAATTTCCTGTTTAACCCATTAGTGCCTGAGTTTTTTGTTACATTTTACGATTTGTAGAGGTGGCACGAATAAGTTAAAACAGTAACACATTTTTGCATTGATTACAAATTTCATAAACAAGCAAATTAATATTATGATATTGACACAATTTAATATGTAATATTGACTGTTACAATTATTTTGCTGTTTCCTGTTTTAGTTAAACAAATTAAAACTGATATGTTGACAAGAAGTGGTAAAGTTGAAGAAACTGAACTCAAGTCTTTGCCAACCAGTTCCAGTTGTTTGTCAGACACAACCGACCAGCCTTCACCGTCGTCATCATCATCAACAACAAGGCCTGTTACTCGTGCCTCTACTAAGTTTTGGTTAATTGGACACCCATCACCATCAATAACTGGTTCCAAACTACCCGATTGCAGACAGGTTTTGAAATTTTCTTTTTTTACGACGCGATGAAGAAAATGTCCAAAATCATGTAACAAATCAAGATATTGGCTATATAGTAATCAACGCTGTTGTAACTTTCTGGAACATGCCACGCATCAAGACAAAGGCAAGGCAAAATTCGGTGTTAGATCATATGTGTCTCTGGAATGAGTAAAACCGCTTGTTGAAGAACAAGAATCGCGAAAATGATGCTGGCGGAAAACGTGTCAACTTCTTGGCCAAGTTGGATAGTCTTTTTGATATTGGATCACCTGATGCCATACAGGAAATTATGAAATCCAGGCTACTGACTGCCCTAAAGAAAGATGATGATGTTGCATTCTATTTAAATAAAAAAAAAAAAGAAAGAAAGGCGATCATGGACGAGTATGACAAATCTTTGAGATTAAAGCAAAAATGAAAGAAGTCAGATATAATAGAAAAATCATACTTAGAAATGAAGAAACAGAAAGAGTCCAAAAAGAAGGTAGACAGGATGATCAGGATGATGAGGACATGAAAGTTAATGACGAAGAACAGAATAATAATGAAAACATTGCTGTTGCTGAAGAACATATCGGTTTAGGGTGGGACTGGAATTATGAGCCTCCAATGAATTGACGATCAAAACTTGTTACTCTTCACCTCACCAAAATATTGATGCAATGCGAGAAAATCACTTCTGCAGAAAACAGGCTGAAATTGTCTAATAAGAAAACAACTAAGATTGTGTCTGTTTAATTAAAGCTGCTGG
>NC_088930.1:20097500-20100000 GCF_038396675.1 Hydra vulgaris
AGGAGAGAGTTGAAAGGAAAAAAAATTGGATTCTTTCCATTTTTATTTGGCCTTTTTTTATTTCTTTTATAAAACCTAACCTGTATTTGGATCTATGTATCTTCCTTTTCCTTCTATTAAAGCTGAAAACCATGGTACATTAGAAAACATACTACCATCAACAGTTTTGGAAATATTGTATGGTTTCATTTTAATAAAATTACCATACAACATTTTTAAATAAACTTCTTCTGAACTTGTATGATGCCAATCGCCAACTGTCATAATAACATCAGTTATGTTTTCAGTGTTGACTTTTTCACGTTCCTTAATTATAAATGCACCATATGCTCCGTTTGTGCGTTGAGATCCAACATGACTATGGTACCAAAATGTTCCTTTTGGCTCAGCCTAACACAGGAAAAACATTTAAATAATAAAAACAATGACAAATATTTTTTAAAATTTTATTTTTCTAAATATCTTTTAGTTAATGAATTGTTAATGAATAATATATAGGATTGCCAAGTCTTGGGATCGTTTATATTATTTATTAACAATTATCTGAGACTTAATAATCACAGTATATATCACAAATGAACAATTAAGTTTAAAATCATGTGGTGTTATTTTATATTAAAATAAATAAACCCCTTATTTTATTTCTTTTACTTTTTTTTAAAGGTGGTGAATGCAATGAAAAATCCCTGGGAACTACAGAGATTTTTCAAATATTATAAAACTTATGATAGTTAATTTTGACAATTAGAATTAGTGCGAGACTTATGTATGGTAGAAATGCATAAACTTTGAAGACTGGGGATTATACATACCAAACGTTTTTGTATTTTATATATGTTGCTTTCCGGCCTGGGTTCATCTTTAGGACGTCAAGGCGACGGTCTTGAGGTCACAATTTTGGGGGACCTAAAATGGATTCGATTTAGCTTTTTGAATTTATATTGTTTTTAAAGTTTGTTTAAAAAGTATATTTCTTTCATGATTGTAAAAATTGCTGCACAATAATTCAAAATATTTGGACAATAATTAACGTTTTATTAAGTTCTGTTTACACGATCGTTAATGATTGCAAAATTTAAAATTCCTTGGAGATTAATTCCACACAAAGAAATTGAATCGGCTCATGCTAAAAGGACCTCAGTCAAAATAAATACATAAATTAAGTTATTGATGAAACTGCATCTTGAAAGATTGCTCCATTGGTGTGTGCTAAAAGGCTCTCAGCAACATGCACAGGCGGCATAGATACGGGCCACTAAATTATTCAGAATGGTCTAGAAGGGCCTCAGTCAGTGACTGAAGTCCTTCTAGCACATGAGTTGGCAACACTGCCGTCTTTCAACTGTTGCAAAATCGTACATTCTCAACTGCCTGCTACATCAGTTTATTGCCTATTCAGTCAATGTCTTGCTATAACTTTTAATTTGGCTTCAGAAACGTGTTTTTTACTGTTGTACATTTTGCAACGTATCTTTAATATTGTTGATTATTTTATAAAAGTAAGTGATGGAGGATAATGTCTTGAAGAAAGCAAGAGTAAGAGGTGATGAGTTCGTTGATGCAAGAGGAAACATTGTTCCTAAAAGGCAACAGGGACTGCATGCAGGTAGATTACAGTACATAATATTAGGCTAGTTAGGCCAGCCAATTTGCACCTAAAACACCTTGTTGACGTTAAAGAAGTGAGGCTGCGTCGTCCACGAAAGTGTGAAGAAGCAAGAATTTTATATACCATGTGCTAGTAGGTTTATAAAGATTAGAGGTATGTTTTAAGGCTTTTCTTTCTTTACACTCTATCATCAATAAAAGAGTAAAAAAACCTAGGAGCCCTCAAGTCTTTGGGAAAAAATCCTATTGAAAAATGAGGAATGCACGTTAAAAAGCCCCATTCTGTTGAGACTAAGCAGCTTTTAAGGCAGCACATAAATATTTTTTCATACATACAAACAAGTATGCATCAAAACCCTACAGGTATTTAGATGCTTGATTAAACAAAAAACTGTTGTGTTAAATGTACAATAAAAAAACACAGGCAACAAAGTAAAACTGACATATTTTTCTACTTTCTTTAAGGAAAAAAAACTTTAACTTACACTTGGGGAGACCGCAGAGTGATTGTTGCTGCACTTGCGAAGAACTTATAAACAAACTCAAAAGTACACATCTAAATGAAACAGCTAAACGAACTGTAAATGCCGAACTGGTAATACACAAAAGAAAGGCATTAAAATTTTACCAACGTCTTGATCAGGAAGGGTAAGAAAAAAATAGCCTCATACTTTTATCAATTTGTTTTAATTATACGCAAAAAGTGCCTAGGATCCCTGTGCAAGAAACTTTTTACCTTAAGCAGTTGACTACTACAGTTTTTTGCATTCATAAATCAAGAAAAACAATTTAGCAATTTACCTGTACTATGAAAGGAATGCCAAAAAAGGTCAAAATGATGTGTGTTAAATGGTTTATGACTACTTAAATAGTGTTCCGTCTCACAATACAG